>NW_026542594.1:48896998-49408590 GCF_028750875.1 Macrosteles quadrilineatus
ATAAACAATTTAAACAAATAAATGTCTTGCCTGTTCACCGCTGGATTTAATTATTACGTAATAGAGAGATCTGTGACCACACTCCAATGCAATTTACGAATGTTGGTTAGAGGTACGCAAACTTGAAATCTGACTAGGCCTAGAGTCGGTTGATTAGGGTATGAACCTGCAAAAACATTAAAAAGCTTATAGTCAATCAATTTTAAAACATCAATCTACAATTCCAAAGAGAATAGCAAAGATATTATCGATGGAATAACTTATTAAGTTACTTACGGTATTACATAATGGAATAACTTATTAGGCCTACATAATATAGCCTAAACTATCGAATAAACTTAAAATATAGTAAGTTTAATCAATAGCCTATTAAGTTATGTAGGCCTATAAGTTATTAAATTTCAATATTGATTTTATGTTAACTTATGAGGATTCTCAAGTAGATTATCGCCATTGACAATGGCCTACCCAGGTAACTTGTATATAGTAGGTAGGCCCTATATATAACTTAGTCAATGTTATCGCCCACCAATCTATAACAGTGTGCTCTAGCTTTAAAATTAACTTACTGTAACTTAGGTTAAGTAGCTAACAAAACTTACAAAAAAAGGATACGATTACAAATTGAGGTCCAAGGGTAAATTTATTTGTTTAAAAACAATTACTATATAGCCTACTTATAAACTCTTGTGTGTATACAATTTACATACAGTAGGCCTTGTTTGTAATTATCTTAAACTACCGTACCGGTAACTTAAACTAAGCCAAAGCGAAATGTCAGGGTACTTTGGTATTATCCGGAGGCCAATTATTTTAGAGGGATTTTTTACTGGAGAGTCCAAAAATAACTACCGGTACATACTGTAATAAGAAAAACCTGCTTTAATTGACTGACTGTCCAAATTTGACATGATTACAATTAGCGGCCTTTGAGTTCTGTCTCTCAGAAAAAAAGGCAGCGATGTCGGCGAGGATTGAGTTGAATGCGTCGCTGCCGCTATACTCCGCCAAGTAGGTATGCAGCACGCTGCGGCGGTCATGTTAGGTTGGATTATCATAGATATGTTTATAAAACTTTCCTTGTTTCGTTATGAATTGAACTATATACCAAATGAGTCATACTTTCGCCCGCCAAATACCCCAGATACAGGTGGTAACAGGTGATACATGCTATGGTCAATGACCTGGCTAAGTACTTGAGGGGATATGGCGTGCAAAAGTAATTTATGACTTATCTGGTATTGTAAGATTCATAAAGAAATGAGGAAAGTCCTGCAAACACACATATTTGTGAAAACCCAACCTAACATAACTGCGCTGTGTAAGGGTGGCCTTCGGATAATACCAAAGTACCCAAGTTAACCGCCACAGCACGTGTTATCGAGTCTTTTTGAAAAGCATAAGTAACTTAAATAAATAAGCTATTCAAGCTATATCAAGTGAAAACTTCTACTGATAGGCCTACGATAGAAATAGGTCCATAAAGTTGGCCCCCCCCATTTCAGCACTAACGTCAAAAATGGTACCAATCGTTAGTGCTACGTTAGTGCTGGTTAGTGCTGAAATCCCCAACGTTAGTGCTCTTTTGGTTCAAGTGTTATTATTAAAAAACTGTGGGTGGGGCCAACTTTATATAAAGTTAGCCCCCCCCAGTACAAATAATTGAGCACTAACGTCAAAAATGGTACCAATCGTTAGTGCTACGTTAGTGCTGGTTAGTGCTGAAATCACCAACGTTAGTGCTCTTTTGGTTCAAGTGTTATTATTAAAAAACTGTGGGTGGGGCCAACTTTATATAAAGTTAGCCCCCCCCCAGTACAAATAATTGAGCACTAACGTCAAAAATGGTACCAATCGTTAGTGCTACGTTAGTGCTGGTTAGTGCTGAAATCCCCAACGTTAGTGCTCTTTTGGTTCAAGTGTTATTATTAAAAAACTGTGGGTGGGGCCAACTTTATATAAAGTTAGCCCCCCCCAGTACAAATAATTGAGCACTAACGTCAAAAATGGTACCAATCGTTAGTGCTACGTTAGTGCTGGTTAGTGCTGAAATCCCCAACGTTAGTGCTCTTTTGATTCAAGCCTTATTATTAAAAAACGGTGGGTGGGGCCAACTTTGTATAAAGTTAGCCCCCCAGTACAAATAATTGAGCACTAACGTCAAAAATGGTACCAATCGTTAGTGCTACGTTAGTGCTGGTTAGTGCTGAAATCCCCAACGTTAGTGCTCTTTTGGTTCAAGTGTTATTATTAAAAATCTGTGGGTGGGGCCAACTTTATATAAAGTTAGCCCCCTCAGTACAAATAATTGAGCACTAACGTCAAAAATGGTACCAATCGTTAGTGCTACGTTAGTGCCGGTTAGTGCTGAAATCACCAACGTTAGTGCTCTTTTGGTTCAAGTGTTATTATTAAAAAACTGTGGGTGGGGCCAACTTTATATAAAGTTAGCCCCCCCCCCCCAGTACAAATAATTGAGCACTAACGTAAAAAATGGTACCAATCGTTAGTGCTACGTTAGTGCTGGTTAGTGCTGAAATCACCAACGTTAGTGCTCTTTTGGTTCAAGTGTTATTATTAAAAAACTGTGGGTGGGGCCAACTTTATTTAAAGTTAGGCCCCCCCAGTACAAATAATTGAGCACTAACGTCAAAAATGGTACCAATCGTTAGATCTACGTTAGTGCTGGTTAGTGCTAAAATCCCCAACGTTATTGCTCTTTTGGTTCAAGTGTTATTATAAAAAAACTGTGGGTGGTGCCAACTTTATATAAAGTTAGCCCCCCAGTACAAAAAATCGAGCACTAACGTCAAAAATGGTACAAATCGTTAGTGCTACGTTAGTGCCGGTTAGTGCTGAAATCACCAACGTTAGTGCTCTTTTGGTTCAAGTGTTATTATAAAAAAACTGTGGGTGGTGCCAACTTTATATAAAGTTAGCCCCCCCCCCCCAGTACAAAAAATCGAGCACTAACGTCAAAAATGGTACAAATCGTTAGTGTAACGTTAGTGCCGGTTAGTTTCAAAGAACCATTGATTATTTTCAAAGATAGTATATTATTGTTTACTGTATAAACCAATTCTTAGGTTAATTTGCAAATTGTGTGTATATATACATATGTGTGTGTATGTGGAGTGTGTATGTATAGGCCTACCCTATGAATGATGTATGTGTATATACGTAATCGTGTAGGTAAGGTTAGGCAATAGCCTAAAAAATATCTGTAGTGTAGTAGAATAAATAATAATGAAAGTAAACCACTCTGAATGAGCTTTTATGTTTCTAATCTTTTGTACGAATGCATTTTGTATGTAATTTATTATGTAGTGGAATGTAGACGGTCAGACCCATATGTGCGTAAAAATACAATTTGTAAGTTTGTAAACTATTTTGTAAAATAAAACACTATTCTTATCTTATTTTAGTGCTGGTTAGTGCTAAAATACCCCTTAGTGCTCTTTTGGTTCAAGTGTTATTAACCGGAAATAGTTTACACTTTGTAATCGAACTTGGCGAATCGATGAAATTACTAGTTTAGATAGTAAAGCACGGCAGCTGCGGCCGCTAGGGCTGCCCCCCACCCCGAGACGGCGGCGTCTCTGAGATTGGTCAAAGGATACCGCGGCGCCAGTCTGCAGGGCAGGGATGGTGGTGGGGGCATGCCAAATGGTAGGGGTATCTTATGCGCATGTAATTTGAGTGGTCTTAGTTATAAATTTGTGAAAGTTGGAAGAGTACTTAGTTATTTGTTGACTCTTGGGAGTTATATGATTTCATTCACCTTTGATCGTCTTCAATGATTGTATAACTAACTAAAGGTAAGTGCTTTTACTTTAAGTTTTGACCACAATACAATACAATGTAAATGCTCCCGTAGCAGACACCCTTCCTTTGCTATTATGTGTAATTTCCGTCAAGTCAATGCTGTCCATTTAAATTGTGTAACAAGTAAATTTAGCCTTAAACATTTGATAGAAAATATTGAAAAAGCCAATTAAATTCCTTGAAACTTATTTATAGGTCAATTTAAAATGAAAACTAGCCAAATTGGACTTAGGTAAGGGGGAGGGGGGTTTCCCTAATAAATGGGGGGTTGCAGGTGTTTTTACATAGAAAGTTTAAGTAATCAGATTTAATTTTACACCATTGAATTCTGCTTTGAAGAGAACCTATTTTTCCCTATTTGAATCATTGCTCTTTGTTCATTGGTCTCCAAGATATTGATAGTAGTAACACAGTGCCTTGTACCAATGTTTACCTTATGGGAAATAAATAACATTTGTTTTAGAAGAGATGGGACTCTATCTTAATAAAACTTGGTAAATGTTTTTATCTAGTTTATACAGAGTGTTCAAAAAAGGTGGGGACATATTTAACCTAATGATTTCTTGGGTTAAAATAAAGAGAAAATCAAGTATAACATTTTTTCCAAAATCGCTTTTTTTACTAGATATCTGCCATTTTGTATTTTTTACTTAAACATTTTTATTTTTGAATTTTTTCAACCGATCTTTATAAAACTTGGTATGTAGGTTAAGGTTGAAAAAACCAATGTGAGAAAAAAATTTCATCTTGATTCAACTTAAAATTGAAAAATGGCGACCGTTTTTATTTCTGTAACTTAAATTACTCAAAAACGGCTAATGTTATGAAAAAATGTCTAGAACACTTTTATTTAACATTTTTAATTCCCTATCAAACAATACCAAGTTAAAAAAGATCGAAAAAGAAATAGCTGAAATATTACTATTTTTAGTTGTAAAATGGGATAGAATAAGGCAGAAGCTAGTCAGGTTTGCCCCATTTTACAAGAAAAATCGTAATATTTCAGCTATTTCTTATTCAATCTTTTTGAACCGTGGTATCGTTTGATAGGTAATTAAAAGTTCTAAATAAAAGTGTTCTTGGCATTTTTTCATAAAACCAGTCATTTTCAAGTAATTTGAGTTTAAAGTTTTAAATGGCCGTTTTTTTTTTTAAATTTTAAGTTTAAGATGAACTTTTTTATGACACGGGCCTCGTCTACCTTAACATACATACAAAGTTTCATAAAGATCGGTTGAAAATATTAAAAAATAAAAATGTATACTGTATGTAAAAAATACAAAATGGTGGATATCTGGTTATTGAAGCGATTTTGGAAAAAATGTTATTCTTGATTTTCTCTTTATTTTGACCCAAGGAATCACTAGGTAAAATATGTCCCCACCTTTTTCGAACATCCTGTATATACTGAGTTATGGCCTGATATCTCAAGTTTTTACATTTCTGCTGCTGAAAACCTGCATACTCAATTCTCAATGTTATCCTTATGGGGGAAATATATTCCTTATTATTTCTAAACATACCACTCTGCGTGTGGCTTTATCTAGTTGTGAAATGCTTGATAATGACCTACGGTGCCCAATTTAAAAAGTTTTTGAGGCACAAAACCTACATACTTATTTCCCATGCTTTCCTTATAATTTGTGCATGTTTATTTATATACTTGGTCCTACAAAACTTGATTTGAGGCTTCATTTTTACTTTTTATTTCAGTACTGGAAATTTTCTGACTATGCAGGTATGCTGTGACGGGGGTATTTAATTTAGTTCCTATTTCAAGTATGGTTTTTATGGTACCTACCCATATTTAAATATGATTAGGATAATCTTTGTGTCAATTTCTTTCCCTTTCTTTGAAGTGTTATTTTTGTAACTATGGTCAAGACGAAGCAAATGTTGGAAAACATCGGTTTTCATTGATGTCAAGTTGTTAATTATCAATCCTTGAACATGTTCGCGGAAATTGTATCCAAAAGATCTTCCTCCAAAAATATATATATCTTATCCTAAAATATACCCTATATTAAAAAAAAGCGTCCATTAAAAAAAATTAAAGTTGGCGGCCATTTTATAAAATGTAAAATCAAAAATAAAACGATTGCTTATATAGGGTGTTCAAAAATGGTGGGGATTTACGTACTGATTCCTTGGGCCAAAATAAAGAGAAAATAAAGTATAACATCTTTTCCAAAATCGCTTCGTTAACCAGATATCCGCCATTTTGTATTTTTCACAAAAATATTTATATCTTTGAGTGTTTTCAACCGATCTTTATAATAAGTGGTATTCATGTTAAGGGAGAAGAGAATTACGTTAGAAAAAAAATTATCCTGATTCAACTTAGAATTTCAAAATGGCGGCCATTAAATTTTTTTTTAAACTTAAATTACTTGAAGTTGGCTGCTCTTATGACAATATGTCAAGAACATTTTTATTTAGCATTTGTAATTCCCTATCAGATCAAGTTCCAAAACACCGAATAAGAAACAGCTGAAATATAAATATTTTTAGTTGTAAAATAGGGTATAATGAGACGACGGGTATCTAGTACGAGTTCCAAGCCTCTCCTAAAAAGGAATCAGTACGTAAATTATGTCCCCACCTTTTTAAATGCCCTGTATGTCTGTGATAGTGGTCACGAAAAATGGCCGATCATTATGAAATTTTGTATTCACTTGACGGAACTTTGGCAGAACGTAACCTTACTCATATTCGCATTGATATTGATAGCTAATAACTGTATGGTAATCCTTGGGAATGGCCCTTCCTGACTGGTACATTCAACCTTTACAAATTAGTAACCAAAGTCTTTCAAAATTGGTTTGTTCCAGACCAAGAAAAATTATGCCTAAGAAGCCCTTAGTTGAGAAAGAAGTTCTTTTAAAATTGCTTAGTGAAAATTTGGAAGAGATTCTGAAAAATGGTCGAGTTACTGCCCCGTCTTCAGAAATATGGTTCAATCTACAATGCAAAAACAACCTGGCTATTACTCCAAAAGCACTTTATACGTTTGCTCTCAAACAATTTCCAAAAAAGCCTGATTCAGTAATGCCATGTGACATAAGCAAAGATACAAACAACAATGTAATCAGCGAATCCAGTGACGATGAGACCTTGTCAATCAGTAGTGAACACTCGTGTTCTAATGAAGAATTACAAAATTTCAAAATTAGGATAGGAAAAGAAAAATGGAATCTCATGAAACCGTTGGAATCTTTATACAAAAGAAAACAAGAAAAAAGCCGTAGGTCGGTATCAAGACTTTATCGCACTCTTCAGCCTGGGGTTTGGACAGACATTGTTAACGAGGCAATATGGAATGAAAAAAAGATCCCCTGCACTCTTATTTTCAAAAGAGCCAAAGTTGGAACAGAAGCTGCGGAAAAATATCTTTCTATTCATGCTGTTTGTAAGGAATGCATGTCGTCATTTCATGGGAGTTGTCTAAAAGAACCTAAAGAAAATGAAGATGTTGTTTTGACGTTCACCCTACGAGGAGATACAAACATTCCCCACAACCGTGGATACAAAAGAAAACTTGCTGGCAAAAGAAGACAAGAGGTTATAAAACCTATCTTAGAGAGAAATGAAAGTGTCAGTAAATATAGAAAGCTGCAAGCAGAGAAGGAAATGGTGCTCTTCGATAAAGAACCTCCCCATTTGCCATCATTACATGTGTTAAGAACAGCCAAAAGTGAGGCACGAACAAAACAAAATATTCATAACAATCTATTTACATCCCTTCAGTTGATACAGTACAGTGAACCCTACCAGAATGCCATAAAAGATATTGGTCTGGACAAATTCTTTGTTCACTATTGGTCAACCGATCAACTGCGATTGTATAATTCTTACTGTTCAAAGGCTGAAGTGCCAACATTGTTTATCGATGCGACTGGAGGAATCGTGAGGAAAATTCAGCGCCCAGCGGGAAATATGTCAGGCCACATTTTTCTGTATAGTGGTGTGATCAAAGTGACTTCTGGTACGGAAAATCAGATACCGGTCGTTTGCATGCTATCTGAGAGGCACAATACAAATGCCATTACTTTTTGGCTCAAAGAATGGATACGATCAGGAGCTCATATTCCTATACAATGTGTCAGTGATATGTCCCCTGCTTTACTCAGTGCAGTATGTAGCGCATTTACAAAGTACAACACGATAAATGAGTACATCAATAAATGTTACCATTTTCTGGTTGAAGACATCTTGGAGGAAGACATACCCCATTGTTTTATCAGAGTAGACGTTGCTCATGTTTTAAAACTCATTAGCCAGTGGCCGTGCTTGAAAAATAAAAGTAAGAGGGTTAGAGAGTTTTACATAAGATCTGTTGCACAATTAATTCTCAGCACAACCTTAGATCATGCTAGGAATATTATCAGTGCCATTTTGACCGTTAGTTTAAGTGAAACAGAGGGGATGTCTTCTAGCACAGGTGAGGATACCACTAGTGAAGCTAGCAAAAACTGGCTTAAACAACTTATCTCCTCGCCACAAACGATTGACCATGATGCTTATGTGATTGTTGATGAGACAACAATTGAAACCTTGACGGACACCGAATCCGAAGACAGATGTCAGGCCTCTATTCCAGAAGAAGAGCAATGCAACAAATTCAGCCAGTGGTCAACCATTATATTTGAAGAATGCAACGAAGCTGTTAAAGACAATGATGATGGAAATAGGGATAATCTTCATTTCATTCCTGATCTTTATAAATCACTTATCCCCATGTGTGTAAAGCTTCCTATGTGGACAGGAGTAATGGTGCCTATTTTTGGGTATGGGGCAACAGTGGGAAGTAGCACGTCCGTTGAAAGTTATTTCAAGGAACTAAAGGTTAATCTGTTGACAAAAGGCGAATGCCTTCGTGTTGACAACTTTTTAATGGACCATATTAAACTGAACGATGGGTCATTAAAAATTGCTGGTTCGACTCAAATGTTTCAGGAAGAGGTGAGTGCTGTGAGTCAAGAAGTTGTGCACCAAAAAGCTCAAGAGACACCCTTCAAGAACGCAAGCATGAATACCCCCTGCATTGCCTGTTCCAATGGCAACAAGCCGGAGGGAGCACACAAGTGCATAATTTGTAATAAAGCTGTTCACGCCTTGGATGGTTGTTCCCTACCCGTTGGAGAAGAAGGGTATGGCCAGAAGAGGAAATGCATGTCTTGTGCCAAAAACATTGAAATCAACCCAACGTCAAATGAAAATAAAAGAAGACATGACATGACAAAACCAGTTTTTGAAGAGCTCAACCAAATAGAAAATTGGCGTAACCAAGGAAAGGAAAAAAAAATTAAGAAAAGCTATTACCTGTCACCTTGCCCTGAAATGAAACATGCAGAGGACAATAAATCAAAGAACAGAGTAAAAATAAAGCTTTTGAAAAACGGAAATTCAATTGGCTTAAAACCAAGATGCGTGAACAAAATCCAGGTGGTTTTGGAAAATACTTGCGCCTTTGACAGTGCTGCACAAGGCATAGCTGTTTGTCTTTGTGACAGCGTCAATTACGCCAGTCTTGCAGACACAAACCAACAAGGATTGTCCAAGCTTTCGTCCGGACTTGTTCAGGGACTTAAAGCAAGTACGCTTTACTTACAAAGAATACTTGTATTAAAGAATAAGTATCCGTCGGAAAATTTGGAGCAAGACATCATTAGGGTAAAATGCGAAACTACGATTACGGACGTAGTTTCTAAGTTTGTTTCTGCAAGTTTATCAGAAACCAAACTTTGCTCTTCACCATTCTGTCCAGAGAAAAAGACCAGCAAGAGTTTTTCTGTACTGAGAATGGATTCAAAGTTCCTCTCTGATAATGGAATCGCTTCATTAGAAAAGGCAGTTGAGCGAGCAATGTGCATAAGCCCCGGTGAGACAAGGAGATGCATGAAACCTCTAATGGATTCAAGTAAAGTGCCTGAGGACTACAAATTGCTTGACCTGCAATTATCCACCACACCACTGTGCTACGGAGAGGTGTCTTATGATCAAGAGTTTGGTGTCAATGGGCATCTTATGATTGAAGTTGCTGGAGATGACTGCAAACAACAGGCAACTCAGGAATTTGAAAACAACACTACGTATAAGCTTGAACAAATACCAACACATATCACTTTTTCTAACAAGTTATTCCATTTAAGATCAGTTATAGCTTTTTTACCGCCTTTAATATCTGGTGGTATTGGTCACTACATTTCGTACTGTAGAAGGTCTGATGGAGGGTGGGAGATATATGATGATATGCGAGAGAAAGTTATTCGCACTAACAACCATAAATGTGTTTGTATTCACTTGATTATGTATACCGTTTAATGTTTCAGTCTGACTTCATCACTTTTAGTAGTTTATTTGTTTTTTTATGTATAATTGTTTTGTGCCAAAACTCACATTCATTTGTATACGGTAGAATACTCAATTTTCACTCTTGCATTTTCTCATCTGCATCAAAAAAAGCTCATCACAGGGTCATATAAAATGAACTTTACTTTTATATTTCTTGTCACTTGATAAATGGATTTTATTTAGTAAAATTTAGTTATTGTAGCTTCACTTTTGTTAAATATATATGGGTTTTTTGTATAGCAGTTCTTGTATAAAGCTTTTATTTACTAACAATGTGCAAATACTTTTGAATATATTTTATAGACAGACAATTTAAAATACCAATTTATTAATTTAACATGAATGAAATATTATATAAAGTATATGTTTGTTATGATAGTTTTGTGATCACTTTTCCTGATATTATCATATGGACCAAAGTCTCGACCTTTCAACAAATTTTTGCATAAGGTTTTTTTTGTATTTGTTTGAATTTTGTTAAAGATGGAAATATTTTACACAGAAAGAGTTTGCTCTTTAGATGTGCATATTTTGTAAAAATAATATAGACAGATTGTTACTCCATTCATGACTCTATTTTCAATACTTTGACAGTCATATAGCAGCTTCAATATCGATGTCTCTACAATCAAACACTTGACTGGGGCTCTGGTATAACAAATCAGTAAAATAAAAAAGCTGTCTACAACCTAATTCCTCTGAACTTTACTTTTCCCTTTTTAAGTTTGGATTACTGTACATATGCTGTCCATAAAATTTTTTGTTTTTAAACTGTGTTAAGTGTTTGTAGATATTACTACAGAGTTTGTAAAAGTCATATAATATATTCTTTATTCCCTTAACTTATCTCTCTCTGCATTTGTGTGTTAAATATTTTATATCGTTTTGCTTACTTTTTCTTGTATTAAGTATTCAGTTTTCAGAAGTATTTAAACCCAACAGAACTGTGTGATTTGTATGTGATTTGTATTTTACAAAGTTTTCACAAATGTCAAATATCTGGCTGGTGTAATTAATTAGTATAATTTTATCCAATCACAATTTCTCAGCAGATTCAGAATCAATTTGCTGGTCAGTGTTTTTCTAGGATTTGTCTACATGTATGGTTATGTCTTACGTTTTTATTTTGCATTGACCTGTCAGATCAGTTATACAATAGCTACTATTGATATTTGCTGATGTGCCATTTTCAGCAGTTTTAACTTGGATTGTAAAAAGAAGAATTTCAATCTTACTTTATAAGTTATCGAACTATGCCCCAGTCAAACTTAACTGTTATTACACATGTGTATGTAAATATCATTTGTCTATAGATTTTATTTTAGTGTAATAATCTAACTCAATGTAGAGGATTTAATAAGGGTATATTTTAAGATCAAATAACTTTAGTTTTACAGTACTGTACTGTCAAAGCTATTGGGAGTGTGTTAGTTATTGTTGCGCGGTGCAATTGTAAAATCTATTAAAAATAACTCTTGAGATTAACTGAATATCTACCTTTTTTACCCTTTCACCCCATATTCAAGATCAAAATCAAAATCTCTTTATTGTCCTTTCAGTAGCAATCACAAAAGTCAAATGAATAATATCTTATCACTTACACACTATTAAAACACGCTAACATTTAAAAATATATGAATTAACCATAGTTTGCATAACCGTACTTTTTCTTTATTGGATAAAAACTTGTACCTAAAACCTCCATTATCAACAGGTTATACGATGGAACTTATTAAAAATAATTAGTAAGATAAAATGAAAAAACTTGGCAGGAGAAAATTGGACCATGGGTTCTATGAACGGTGGAGTTGAAATAATTACAATCAATGCTCCTTCCATCACACTCTTTATTTGTGTTTTATTATCAACATTTTTAAATGTAATTTTGTGTTTGTGTAAGGTAATGGTCCAACATCAAATATAACCAAGTTGTTAAAAAGTATTATCATTTAGTATCCCAATGAAAAATAGCAACTGGGGCCAGAAAAATGCCACTCAGTATTAAACGTGCACAGATGTGGCCAATATTCGAAGATATACAATAAGCTATGAACTCCTACCATCAATCAATCAATCATCAAAAACTTTCAAAAACCTGAGGTCTGGTACTACTATTCTTTGTACTTGTTATTTTCCATGACTTCGGTGAAAAAAGAATTTATATTTTATACTTATTTTTGTTAGTTCACTAAAAAAATTGTAGCCTACTAAAGCTAGGACAATTTTATGGTTCCTGTAAAAATGATCTTTAGGCCAGCTAACTACAACATAAGCAGCCCGTCATATACAGGGTGATTGGTACTCAGTGTGACAAAATATTTTTTGGTGTAAGTACAAAGTAAATGCAGTGTGATGATGCATATAACAGGTTTCAAGTCTAAAAATTAGCTTCCCAAAGAATTATTTTATGTTTTTAAAAAATAACTATGTTTTTAAACTTAATACAGCTATTTCTCAATTACCTGTAAATGGATTTGAGTAGATAATGTCATTTTCGTGTTCTACATTAAATTTTGAATAAAAATAATAGAAAATGACGGAGGATCAGTTGTAAAAACTCCATTGTAAATAGATCCAAAGATACAAATTAAGATGTTTGATAAGAATTAAAAAAAAACAATGATCTATTGCATTTGTTCACACCCTGTATACAAGAAAGTGTCGGAATATGTTATAAAATGCGCCATTTTATAAGCTTTCCAACCATATGCTACACTATTGAGGTTTAGATATTTTTTTGTTTGTTTTAGTGGTTTGAATACCAGAAAACAGGGAATTTTTTTACTGTTTTAGGTATAAAATAGTGATAAGTAGTTACATCTCTCCTATTTTTTAGACAAAGAAGTTTTTCGTTCAATATGGTGTTTAAAATTATTTAAATCTTTTGCCATCCGTAATTGTAACTAGTTTTTAATACTATCAGTAACTGGTAAAAATTTGGGTAGGGCTGACTTTATATCACATTTGACCCACCCACAGTTTTGTAATAATAACACTTGAACCAAAAGAGCACTAACGTTGGTGATTTCAACACTAACCGGCACTAACGTAGCACTAACGATTGGTACCATTTTTGACGTTAGTGCTCAATTATTTGTACTGGGGGGGCTAACTTTATATAAAGTTGGCCCCACCCACAGATTTTTAATATTAACACTTGAACCAAAAGAGCACTAACGTTGGGGATTTCAGCACTAACCAGCACTAACGTAGCACTAACGATTGGTACCATTTTTGACGTTAGTGCTCAATTATTTGTACTGGGGGGGCTAACTTTATACAAAGTTGGCCCCACCCACCGTTTTTTAATAATAACGCTTGAATCAAAAGAGCACTAACGTTGGGGATTTCAGCACTAACCAGCACTAACGTAGCACTAACGATGGGTACCATTTTTGACGTTAGTGCTCAATTATTTGTACTGGGGGGGCTAACTTTATATAAAGTTGGCCCCACCCACAGTTTTTTAATAATAACGCTTGAATCAAAAGAGCACTAACGTTGGGGATTTCAGCACTAACCAGCACTAACGTAGCACTAACGATTGGTACCATTTTTGACGTTAGTGCTCAATTATTTGTACTGGGGGGGGCTAACTTTATATAAAGTTGGCCCCACCCACAGTTTTTTAATAATAACGCTTGAATCAAAAGAGCACTAACGTTGGGGATTTCAGCACTAACCAGCACTAACGTAGCACTAACGATTGGTACCATTTTTGACGTTAGTGCTCAATTATTTGTACTGGGGGGGGCTAACTTTATATAAAGTTGGCCCCACCCACAGTTTTTTAATAATAACACTTGAACCAAAAGAGCACTAACGTTGGGGATTTCAGCACTAACCAGCACTAACGTAGCACTAACGATTGGTACCATTTTTGATGTTAGTGCTCAATTATTTGTACTGGGGGGGGCTAACTTTATATAAAGTTGGCCCCACCCACAGTTTTTTAATAATAACGCTTGAATCAAAAGAGCACTAACGTTGGGGATTTCAGCACTAACCAGCACTAACGTAGCACTAACGATTGGTACCATTTTTGACGTTAGTGCTTAAATGGGGGGGGCCAACTTTATGGACCTGATAGAAATATCAAACTGAATTTTCATCTGATAGTAAGTTAGGCCTAGGCTATTAGGTTCTCTACAGACTAGGCTACCTATCGATTCAATCGCTCTGACAACTGCAAAAAATTGCAACTAACCAGCATCTTAGGAAGCGACTTAAGTTAAGCTTTCATAACTTTAATGTTCTTAAGAAACCGATTAAATCTTACTGATAATCCTAAAAATGTTTTCAAACTTCATCAAGTAGGCATAAGTCCCTACGTTAACGTTACGGGAGCGCGGCAGTGGTCCGAAAGTCAGTACTCCGAAAGGCACTGGTCCGAAAGATATTACATGGTCAGGCACTGCTTCGAACGGCATAAGTTAGAAAGGCACTGGTTCGAAAGTCACAACTCCGAAAGTCACTAGTCAGAAACATTTGGTGCATCCAGGCACTGGTCCGAAACAATATGTGCATCCAGGCACTGCTCCGAAAGTTATAACACCGAAAGTCACTAGTCAGAAAAGAATGCAAGGGTCAGGCACTGGTCCGAAAGAATGTGCGTGGACAGGCACTGCTTCGAAACGTCGTTCCCCCTCGCAGCGAATGGGCGGAGCTATACAGGTGTAGAGTGGGAGCAGCCTCCCGTCCCCCCTACCTCTTGACATGCCCCTACTTTTTGGTGCGGTGACAACAGTGTCGGTTCGTCACTTCTCCCTTCACTCAGTCACTCTACGTTACCACCAGGACCAGGACCAGGGGCAGTTGACTTCGGGGATACTCCCCAGGATATATTTTCCTTAACAATGTTGCTATGTTTTTAGTGAAGGAATTATTACATAAAAAATTGTGTAACCTTGATAAAATTGTACTTAACGGTGCGCTCTACATCAGCTCGTATTTCTCAATACGTAGTTGCTTAACACCGATGTTCCTATAGCTACCATTGCATTGAACAGCACCATGAAGAGCGCTTGCAATCCTTTCGAATCTGGGGCATTACTTCGTCCTTAAACTTTTTAATAAACTAATTGTAGATTCTTGTTTTTCTCTAAAAATTATTTGTATGTGTTAAAACTTATCATAGAAAAACGCGTAGCCTACGGAATTTTAACATTTTTACCAATCTTTGAGCCCAAAATAAGCTGATTACCTACAATAACATTGACGAAATATATGACACCAAGATATTTTAAATCGGTTCACAATTAATTGGGGCTACAAACAGTTAGAACTAAGCCCCTTGCATTTGCACGTGCCAGACAGGTAGAGCGCAGCCTTTAGGTTATTGTAATGAGTTTCTATTAAATAAACCTTTATAGAACTTAAGTTATATAGCCAATATTATACTAACATAAACATAATTAAATTCCCGTAGATAAAAACCAATCTTAAAGTTGCTATGTGGATTATTCCATATGAATTATTCCATATCACTGAAAACGTGTGTAACCTCTGTAATCACTAGATATATTGTACATAATGTTATTGTAATGCAAATTTGTTATGCAACCTCTATAGAACTTAAGATATCTTGCCAAATAAATATCATTAAATGCCCATGCATAAAAATCCAATCATAAATTTGCTGTAGTAAGTGATTATATATCTCTTAAATTTATATTGTTGTAAAGAAATCTTACTAATATTATAAATGTGAAAGTTTGTGTGTTTGTTTGTTTATTTGTTTGTTTGTTTATTTGTTTGTTTGTTTGTTTGTTTGAATTTCAATCACGCATTAACTACTGGATTGATTGGGCTGAAATTTGGCATGATAATAGCTCACATTCCCGATTAACATATAGGCATATTCTTATCTCAAAAATCCTTTCGGACTCCACCCCAGTGGCTCTGTAGTTCCCCATGTTAACCTTATGAGTATTCATATTTAAAGGAAATTAAAGATTTTAGTCAGCTGTTTCAGCTAAAAAAGTTGGTTCTATGATATGCAAAAGCATTACAATTTATAAGATTTACCAACAGGGTACAGCACTATTATTATTTTTTTTTTTATGAAAACAGATAATTTTTACCAAATAGCAACAAAAAAACGTGACGAAAAGCTTGAGTATAAATGCAATAAGCATTTTATATTTATAGGCCGATCCCGTACGAAGGACGGGTACTCTGCAAGTATATAATATATTTGCAATTAGTAGCCTACTAATGCATTTTATGTTAATTTTGCTGAATACACGACCAATGATTTATTATTACAATCTAAACAGAAAAAGGTGACACAACTGGATGTTTCTGAAAGTTTCCTAAATTTTGTTTTCTTGATCTTTTTATTGACGTCTGTGTCATTAGTTCTAAGGAAGGGTTTGCCCCGTAGAATCATCACAAAAATAATATATTAACACATAACAACATGTTTAATCTCCGAATAAAAATCCCACAACATAAAATCGGTAGAAGGTTTACTAATCGAAAAAATAGTTCTGTTCTAAAATAAAATCATTATAAATTATTATAAAATCAAACTGTCATATAACCTAACCAAACTTGCTGATAAAGTAAAAATCTAATGAAGGTTTACTAATAGAAAAAACATTCTGTTCATAAAATAAAATTATAAATGCCTTAAATTCCAACAAAAGATGTACAGTTAAGAAGTATTCTAAGCTAAATCTTTGATAAAAAGTTATAGACTACAGCGTGAATCGAACCGGCAACCATATGATTATCAGCCAGGTACGCTATCTACTACGCCACCGAGGCTCAAAGCCTTCTCCGTATCGTTGCGGTAACGGTGTTTTCCCAAGAAAGAGACTGATGTCACACCCATACAGCACACTTTCTCCTCGGGACATTTCACGGATATTGCGACAGGATATGCAAGATACCCCATAGTAGTCCTATGGTCAACCTGGGATATCCCAGGATATCCGCAGGAATGCGTAATGTCCCCGCCCGGGGATGCTCGTTCGATACTCCCAAAAGATTATAGTGCTGCACCCTGTTGGTAAACCTTATAAGTTTTTAATGCTATTGCATGTCATAGAACCAACTTATTAGTTAAGTGGCAAAGTAGTAATAGTCCAGTCAAATCGTCGTGGAAATCTACCTCACGTTACAAAAAATAACTGTTACGAGTTTTTTCTTAACTTTATGTTTTTTGGGGCGCTGAATCCGAATCTGAAGAGATCCAACACTCTCTTCAAGCCACTTAATACTGATCCAGGCAGTGCTGCTACCTTTGGGTGTTTCAGGGAACTACGTCGAATCTCCGGGTAACGTAGTACAATCACCGCTGCTCTTTTGTTATTCATCAGATTGAAATATTTGAATGCCAATTGCGTTCGCTACGGTGCCGCACCGGCACACATTTCACCTGCATGTCCCTTAGTGCCCTTAGTAGATTTATGCTTTTGATTCGGCTGTAGATAATTATTAAAAGAAATTATTAAGAGAACTGTTCCCGGTTGGGTATCGTAAATGCAAATGCAATTATCTGCTTGCAATATTGAGTGAGCAAGCATTTTAATCCATTCCAAAGTCAATGCTACATCTGTGCAGGATCATAAGTCAAGTGTTAAATATAGGGGTCTGACTTACGGGAAGTATAAGTGAGGCAACGATGGCGTCATAGTTTAGTTCAAAATTCCTCCGTGAACAGTGTTGTAGTAGAGAACACAGCGCGTAATTTTTACTTCACTATTAGTTAATTATAAAATTAATCTTACAATTTTTCTATTATTAAATTAAACTGTCATAACCTAACCAACATAACCAAACGTGCTGATAACGAAAAAATCTAATAAAGGTTTACTAATCTAAAAATTAGTTTTGTTCATAAAATAAAATTATAAACGCCTAAAATTCAATTTTATAATTATTTAATTATGAAATTAAACTGACATAACTTAACCACACCAACCAAACTTGCTGATATGAAAACTACTTTTGATAAAAAAAGTTGGTGCTGCCAGCAGGATTCGAACCCGGAACCTGCAGATTTACAGCCCGACATGCTATCCACTACACCACCGAGGCCGATGGACAGATTCCGTATCGTTGCGGTAAAGGTGTTCCCATTACCGCGTATTCCCGTATTAAAAATACTGGCGGACAGTACGAAAATGTACAATAGATTATGATTAATGACAATACTGTCGGTATGGCACTTAAATGCCTATCTACAAGACCACCTAACACTTCCAAGAGGGTCGTTGCATTACCACGTAAATAAAACCCATTTGTTATTGGTGGGATTTGAACCCGTGCTATAAGACTCCGGAGCCCCAGGTCTTACCATTAGGCCATCTCGCTCCCTAGTAGATATCTAACTAAACATTTTAGTAAAATGTTATCCTGGATGTTTTTCTTAACTAAAAAACTACGGTGCCGTGTTTCCCCCGGACGTGCTTGAGGCGGACAGTGCGTGAGGCGGACAAAACTGGTTCGGGTGGGTAATTGAGCGGACGTCTCCCTGCATCTACCCGGCTCGCGGGGAATATCCCCGTTACCGATTCGTCCGAGGAATTATCGCGTTTTGCCTCCCAGCGCCCAGTTATTTCAACCACACCTAAACTACCGAAGCAATATAGCTCTGATTTTGTAGGTTAATAGCTAAGAGACTATGTTTTATCTATAATTTCTAATAACCCAATTACAGTACCTAACAAGTAGGCCTAGTCACCTCTGGTTACTCCCCGTGGACGTCCAAATTTTTAATGTTAACATTTTAGAAGGGTTAGACAAATCTTTAAATATAAAATGCTGTGGAATCTTCAATTTAAATTTAAGACGTGAATAGGTCTATGCGTTAATTTAGGATTTGTTGATTTATATGTTCAGGATTTGGCGTTACCGTACTCATCTAAAATGTCGACAGACCGAAGTATACATTTTTGAATCTTACACATAGACCGGTTGTCACTTGGATAACAGTACACACAGACCACGGGCAAAACCCTGTAAAACAGTGATCATTTACATTGTAATACGCTACAATAATAATTGTGTTTGTGAATAATTTATTCTTGACTGTTTCTTTGGCTGTTTCTTTGTTTGTACTTTTTATAACCTTATACCTAAACCTTTTTATGTACAAACCTTTTTATACAGAAATTGAGATAGCACGCGTTTTGGCTTTCCTATCTTAAAACTCGTTCCATACGATTAAACTAACCGAAACATTTATGATTCTAAACAGTGTACAGACAAAACTCTAATTTTAGCGAATTTCCCATATAGGGACTAAGCAAAAATTCACCGTAGGTCTCATGGTAAGACACATGTAACACATGGTAAGACTAGACCTGGAACCGATTTACGTTATCGTTTTGAGGATAACTAGAGCAAAAATGATCCAATTTTTATGACATTTTAGCACAAACGTGTAAACCTACGTTTATTCGAACGAGTTTGCTAACCAGTTTTATGGGGTGAAAATTGATTTTTCCTATTTTTGACCCCAAAACACAATTTTTTTTAATTTCTATCCAAACCATATTGTAGAGCTTAAAAATAAATAATTTTGTACTCGTATATTGAAGAGTTGTTGTATGCCCAACGGTTTGGAGATCATTTTAAAAATTGTAAATTTAACATTCCCATGTTATTCTTATGGAGGATAAATAAACTGTTGTAGTTTGGTTGTTTATGGATATATTTTAATCAAATTTGGCAATTTTGTTTATTTCATACTAAGCTATCAACATAGTTATCAACATTTCAATAAAAATCACACATCAATATCTTTCCCGTAGCAGCAAACCTAAGTACTCACTAAAATTAATGTTATTTAGAAATAGGAAATCAATCTGACAATTTTGTGGGAATATTTTAGTAAAAGTCGAACGAACCGGGTAAATGGAAATTCGCTTAGACTGCAGGCTTGCTGCGGTGGGGGTATTATTTACATAGATTTTTTGTTCTTGTGTCACTGAATTGTATTCACAGCATTTGTCAGCAACATCAATTTCTGTGTTTTCAAAATATACTGAACTAATAAGTAAACAATTGAAACATAATTCAAAGATTTGAATATAGTCGAGTAAATCCGTAAGACAACCCTAAGAAAATTGCTTTAAATTGTTTAATAATTGGTTATTTTGACTAAGAATTGTGTGCCTTTACTAGGGAAACGGTATAAAGAAATCGGAGTCTCGGAAGTCCAAAATTAAAGATGGCGTACACGATTTTGGCAAATACTTGTATACTATTCATTCAAAAATTTGTTTTTTATTTATGAGTATTTTTGCTTGAAACAATGATTGTTGGGGAGAGTGTATCTAATTCATCTGTTGTGTGTCTTTATATTTATGTTTTTAGAAGATAGTTACGTTTCTAAATTTCAAATATTATCAAACATCTAGAGTTGTTTACGATCGCATAAACCACTCATTCGTTCTGCTAGGGCAAGTCGGCTTCTTAACAAAGCAGTTGAGACCGCCCTTCTGCGTAAAGAACTAATACGGTCACATAAACTCCCTTTCTATTTGTCTTTAGAATTGCTATCTAGGACCGTGGGTTAAGGGTGGTCTGTGGTAAATATGATTAGTAGGGTCTAGCCTAGAGATTGTCGTGTTCGGCCGAGTAACATTGCTTTCTTTCAGCCATTTAGTTTACAACCAAATCAGTTTCGATATAGAAAATCATTTATTGTAGTTTCACTATACAGTCCACTGATACAATTTGTTCATATTTACATCAATAAAATCATAGTTCAGTTAAAAGTGTTAGTTTTTATTATTACCAAACTATTGGCGCATCACGCGTGCCGCAGCAATTATTAATAGTTGTGAAAATAAAGAACATAAGCTAAAGTTCAACATACCTATTTTATTTACTTAAGTAAATATCACTAGTGGCTTGTAAGGACATAAGTCCCTAAAAAGCTGAATAATTGTCAAATTATTTTAACATTTAAACAATCTCATAAATATGTTATCAATGTGTCAGAATAGATATCCCCGTACAACATATCTTTTGTGTAAAAAAACATTTTGGTGTTTTGCCTTTGTTTGTTTTTGTTGATGTTATACGGTGTTGTGAGTCATGAAAATATATTTATTATCGATAAATAATTTGAATCACTCCATAAGTTTAACTCTGCTAAAGGCAGCAAACATATAATTCATTCAATTCAATTCATTCATTTATTTAGAAAAAATAAACATTACATATACTTTTTACATTAAATAATCTGAAATCAGGTCCCTGCGAAGCAAAGCTTCAGTGCAGGGACCGAGTCGCAAACATCTTCCACCATGCCCATAAACCATATACTTAAATGTTCGTAATGACGAGAAACCTTGCGCAAAACTATCCATTATTTATAAATTGCCCTTTAAGGTCGTAATTCTTTTCTAAAGGAAACTTTCCATTTACCTAATGTTAAAATACCTCAGCTGTACTTATTTGTTTGTATTACTTTATTTTAATACAGTATTTGCTTATGTTAAATTAATTATTTTCAAAGCAACCATCACTTAATTTGAAGACAATAATTAAATAACAATTTATTCATTAGTTTATTTGGAATTAGGAATCATGTCTCTATTTCACAGTAAATATTCTGTAATGACTATGTGATTTTATTAAAGTAGAGTAAGAGTAGAGTAGCCAGTTTGTTTGTTTTGATTTAACCATAACCAAAAAATTTGACACGTATGAACACATGATCGCACTAAAAAGGTTCATCTTCAAAGATATTTCACCACAGCTTAACCGCTTCTAGCTAAAATCCAATTGCACTGTACAGACTTCTCTATTTTTCACCCCACACTGTAAGTAAAACATGTGATTGGAATTTCTTACATTTGTTTTGATTTTCTGTTTATATTTTGTTGTTACCTATTTCGTCACCAGCATGGCAACCCATAAAGCCCATGTTAATGGTTTTTTTAATTTCAAATTCATTTTTTGTACTTATTTTTAGCCTATTATAATTTTTAAAGGGATTCTGCAAATCTACTGGAAAATATCTTTCTAACAGTATGAGTAGATTTTCCCTGCGCTGCACACAAACTGAGAAAACAGGTTTTAAAGAAACATGCTTGCCTATTAATCTATCTATTTATATAATTCGCTAAGCCGATTTTTGTGAACAGAACTCCTCCCTCATTTTTGGACCGATTATGATGATTAAAGTCAAAAGAATGGCCCTGATCTATAGTTTTGCAAAGGGTTTTTATTTTTTTTTTAAATCTTTACTAGTTTGTGCAGTATCTTCCATCAAAGTTGGGTTTTATCCCATAAGATTAACATGAGGGAATCTAAATATTTAATTGGAAACTTTGTCTCCACTAATTTGAGAGAACGGCTGAGCGTAGAAACTTGGTAGAGGTGTCCAAAGAAAGGTCTTGGTCTGTAGATGAGTTATCAAAAGAAAAACGAAGTAAATTCGCTTAGGGCTCTGCCCCAGAAGCCTTTAAAGATCCCTCCACAGGCTTGTTTACATTTTGTCATGTGGATAATACTTTTTAATAAAACAGCTGTTCATTTTAAAATTGTATTGTAAACAACACACATATATTGGGAGTTACTGAATTGTCCAAAAGAAGTATTTGCAATGTTATTTTCTGATTTTAAAATTGATTTTCTTATGTATCATGTCATGTGTTGCAATATAAAGTTCCATTGCGAAATCAGTGGAAATCCTTTTATTACAATAACTCTTACAATCTATATAATTAATACGCTACACGAAACTTTGTCGGTTGAACTCCTCCGCCATTTTTTAGCCGATTATATCCGTTGACGTCTCATTAAAAAGAGCGTGTCGCGTAGATTTGCAAACTGACCTTACATTTTTGAAAAAAGTCCCTTGGGCTCTGCCCCAGTGGCTGTTAAATTTCCCATGTTATCCTTATGAATAACATTATTGTTTACATTTTGATCAGCTGTATAAGTTATCTGCAGTTATTTATTTTTCAATTCAAAGACATTAAAACTCATCAGAAATTATGATGACTTTTCTTTGTTTTTAAATAACTACTTCACTTCTTTGCAATTGCTCGATTTCGAGCAACGGGCAAATATCTATTGTACGGGTTGGTGTCTGCCTTTTTCACACTTTTTCCTTATATTTTATCATATTATTCTAGACAGATCATCATAGGTCCATGAGATTATTGTCATACATGCTTTAAATCATTGGAAAAATCTTCGATTGTGTAATACAATACAAAATAATACAAGTGCAGAAGGGCACGGTACCCATTTGAGCCGTGTCCATAATTTGTTAAATTAATAGTGGTTTGCAGCAACTGGATAAAACAGTTTACAATATTTATGTAGAAATATGTGCATGATTTAGAAAGTCATTAAGCTGGAAAACTGCAATATACTGCAGATGTTTCAGAGAGGATACTTCGATGTATTCATTCAGCTTAGTGAAAACATAACAGGTTGATCTCAAAATAGATAAGTATACAAATAAGAACTTGAACTCTTAGAGAGTCTTTGGATGTTATTAGACTAACGAAAAGGGTCTATGCAGATAACATTATTTCTGGTTTTATACACTATACAGTACATTGCCGAATATACTGGCAAATAAGAGTATATTTGAATTATATACGCAATCCTCTAAATTATAATATTGCGTACTGGATTAGTGATAAATCACTATCAGCAGTATTGAAGTAAACAAAAATCAGCTGTAAAATGGCTGCTAATGCTATTCTTATGGAGAACACATTACTTTTGTGTAGAAACAGTTTGTTGTTTGTTTTTGTTTGCTTTTGATGATGTTATTTTCAATAGATTATTTGAATCACTCCATAAGTAAATCACTCTGCTAAAGGCAGCAAACATATACTTGTTTGTGAATAAATACGGTACTGTCATACTAAGGTAGATTTAGTTTCGTGATTAACTTGCATAAAAAAGGATTCCCTGATTTGAATGTTAGACATTGCCTTCGTGAAATATAAAAAGGCAAATAAAGGCAAAGAAGGTGTGTTGAGTTATGCGTAGTTCTTGGCCAAAACAGCTAAATCAAAATAATAGTTTATACTCCTTTTGTAAAAGGTTTAACAAAATTAGTGTGAAGTAAAGGTATCCCATTGGCCAAACCTAACCTGATCAACATAAAAAACTACAATAATTAGCCTAGTGTAAGATTATTAGGTGGTATTCCTCGTAAAGGTGCGATTGACTTGACACCACCACATAAAGTTTGACACTACCATAAAATAAGTCTAATCATCCGCTGATTCCTAACTCGCGATTGGACTGGTTCCATTACCCAGTTATCGAAACCAATTACGAAAATACTTTTCATCAGCATTTACATGCATATTTTTGGTTTGTTTAAAAAACGTAAAGAAACAGAAACTACATCTAGATTTTACTGTTATATATGGATGCTCCATTTACTACTATACCATACTTGCTAGGCTATATTATTTTAACCTTTTTTGCTTGGAACGTAAAGACAGTACCTGTTTCAAATCTCCTCCAAACAATATTGTTTTCCGCCTATTGGAACTTGTCATAGTACTCACATAGTTAAGAAATTTATTTCCTGATCAAACCTATTTTATCTTTATTCCCAGGTTATTTTGTAAGAGTAGCCGTTGAGGTTATTTCAATTCATACCAAATATTGGTTATATACAATAAATAAAAATTATAGGCCCTATTATATACAAAAATTGATATATACAATAAATCTGAAAATTTAAAATGTTAGTTAATTTACAAAGAAGGTGTAGAATAAATCTAGAACATGTGTTTTGAAATATAAACAAAGCAGAAGTTTTCCATCTTGAATCGTTAATTATTTAGTCAACGTGGTTATTTCATGTTAAACGTTAAAAATACACAAATTTGAAAAGTTTCACAGTAAAATAATTTACTTCAACATTCTATAACCCTAAAAAGTCTTAATTAATATAGGTAACCTTAACCCTGGTTTTATATAGTATACAGTATGTTGCAGAATTGACTAGCAAATGGAGTAATCCAAATGTAATTTTGCATACTGACTTAAAGATAAATCACGATCAAAAAAGTTTTGGAATTTCACTACCGGTATTTTTCCCACCGTTACGGGATCGAGACCTTTAATTTGAGCCCTTTCCGGTCGTTCTACAACTTCCCAGTTTACCACAATTTTGACGCAAAGAATCGGCTTACGTCATTAATATATAGTTGTGTCATAATTTAAAAAATCCGGTACTGCAGTAAAGCAGTATAAAAAATTCAGGCTAAGAATCATGAAACAGTCTTGTTCCCCATCCGTGGGGCAGGACTAAAATTGAAGTTTAAATTTTGATTTTAAAATAGCCACCTAAGTAATCATTCTCTAATTGTTATGGAATATGCTCAGGTTCATTGTTAATAAGTATGTGCAATATTTGATATAATACTAAAATTTGAAGGCTTTACTTTCAATGTCCTTTATTTTATTGTTATATTTAAAAGTTATTGCTAAAACTAATATTTGTAATTGTAATTTATAACATTATAGATTCCGTGCTTGCAATTATACAGGTAGTAATAACGTTTAGTTTTTGAAATCCGAATAGAATTAATAATAAATAAAAAAAACAGTATTTTCTACCACTTGTAGCTACGGGCCACCAGTTCTGGTTACGATAGTACAGTAATAATTCCCTGTGTTGGGAGGGAAACGCCACCGAGCGTCCTTACTCGATATAATGGGGGCGAAAAGCGACGAATTACCCACCCAGCCGTGGCGCGGGGATTTCTGAAGCGTCCGTCCGGGTGAAACACCATTTTGAGGGTGTCCGCGTCAAACACGTCCGGGCTAAACACGGAGCCAAAACTACAAGGGTAATTTATTATCAAAGGCTTCTTTAAACATATACAGTACCTTGTTTATGTTTAACTGTAGCTCTAGTTAGCGCATATAATCGACGATAGTGTAAATGGCTTACTGTTGGCAGGAAAATGATGTTTCTGTACAGTAATTAGGGACCGATAGTACAAAGAAATAATATCATGTGGATCACGTTCCCTTTTTATATATGGTATATTACATGCACTTGTTTTCAGTTAGCGTCCATAATCAACGGCAGTACAAAGGGGTTTATGAAGAAATCAAACATATTCCCGTATTAAAATGACTGGCGGACAGAACGACAATGTACTATATATTATAATTAATTACTATTCTGTTGGTATGACACATAAATGGCCGGACAAGTCAACTTAACACTTCGACTATCTAGATGGTGGCGTGTTGTCGGGGTAGCATCTTGACGACAGTCCCTTACTGTTAGAAGAGAGTGTCAAATTTTGTTCTATCTTCTCAGTTTTCTAATTATAATTCAATTTATTAATTTACTTTACGCATTTACTTTGACATTCGAATTTTGTTATTGTTTGAGGACTTACAACTATTTATGTTTTACATAAGTTAAGGGAGTTGAATTTTGATTGAATAGGCCTACCTACATTTTAAAATGTATTTAGATGTGTTTACTTCATTTTCTTGTAGCAGTAGCAATCGCTTTACTCATTGAAACTAGCATCCAATTAAGTTTCATTTGAAGATTAAAAATAGCCTCTAATGAATTAAACTTGTAATATTTATTTTGGCATTTGGTTAGGTATTATGTTATGGTGTCTCTCATTTGCTATCTTATGTTTCCAGTTATTAGTCTTTAAAAGGAATTAAACGTAGGTGACCAACCGAAATAAAAATACTTATTCATCATCAATATTTATTCATACTGTATTGTATAATCTAATTCCTACGGGAATAAATGAAATGCTAAGTTCCTTCCTATAGGTAACGTAACTGTAAGTTTTCTTTTCAAACAGGCGCATTAAACAATAATGAATCGTTATCTTAAAAAACAAACGAACGAGATCTAATAAATAGTAATCAATACCAACACTTGGATATCATTTTAGCAAGTTTCCCAAAAGAGAATAAGTTATTACCGCAGCATTCTAATAATAGGATATTGCTAATCTTAGGTAAGTTGGTGTTTTTGGATAGGCCAGATTGATTTCAATTAAGATGCTAAAAAAATAATAGCAATGTTAACTTCGCATATCAGACGGAATGAGCTATACAACTGGCATAATTAAATTTAGATAATACTGTATGGATAGGAAAACTAACAGTACATAATTAAAATAAGGGGTACGAAAAAATCGACTTACTTGTTATTATTGTGTCTAAACATGTAAAATATCATTAATTTCCACATAGCTTTCTGCATTTATAAAGTTTTTTTTTCAAAATTACTTTAAAACTGTTGCCTAACTATAGGTAGATTGAAATTCACTATTTATTTTCCAGAAAACATAGGAGATTTTTTAAAAGGATAAATATATACTGAAGAAGATTAAAGGATTAGTTTGGCTTACATAGGATTTTTTAACTTTTAATAATTGGTCTGCAAATAGTTTATAATTAATTACATAACATCATTAAACGACTAATCTATTCCTATCAGTGTTTAAAGATATGTTTAAAGATGATTTTTAATTTGGTGAGTCGGTGGCTCAGTCGGTAGCGTCGCGGACTTCGGGCCCAAGGCAGCAGTGTCGTGGGTTCGGATCCTGGTCACTGCCACTAACTTTTATCAGTACAGTTCACCTTTGTACTGTACCGGCTCACCCCTTGCTTTGCTGGATACGTTCCACGCACAGATCTGTAGTCTATGTGGACGGGCAAATGCAAGGTTAAAAGAGGCCGCCAACCTCTTTTTTTTAATAAAAAAAAAATAATAATAAAGGAGGCTCGGGATTGGAAGAAATCGCTCCGATGTTTCGTTCCGATTTCAATTCCGCTGTCATCCCGATTCCAGACAGACGACACAAGGCGTTATATTCAGACCTCTGCTATATTCGTTATGGTTCGGAAGCGCTCGGGATGGCGCGGTGGTGCTGGGTTATTCCTCCAGAGAAGGTCTCGTAAATGACCGTGGCATTCTGACTCCGCCCACCACTAACACACCCCTCCTTCCCCTACAACGGGTCTCCGCCTTCGGTTCTTGCTCCTCCCTCAACCAATGTTGGAGCCCAGGCGTTACTCCGAAAGGCAGTGGTCAGAAAAGAATGCATTGCTAAGGCACTGGTTCGAAACAATCTGCACGCTCAGGCGCTGCTCCGAAAGACAGTGGTCCGAGAGGCAGTGGTTCGAAAATAATACAAAGATGAGGCACTGGTCCGACAGATTTAGCATGGTCAGGCACTGCTCCGAAAGGCAGTACTCAGAAAGGCAGTAGTCCGAAAATGATTTTCGAACCAGTGCCTTTCGGAGCACTGCCTTTCGGACCACTGCATGGATCTCAACGTTACCGCCACTCCTCAGAATCTTCTGATTAATACTCTCAAGGCTTAGAGGTTAATAATCTAATCTATTTAATTTTAGTCAATTATGAAATCAAGGAGACAATAACATGAATGGATTTTAGGTAATAGCCACGAAGGTAATAATATATTTCTACCTGTCACCTGTACTTCTCGTGGAAAAAGCAAATCCATTTGATGCCAGACAAACATACCTATTTGGTCAAATTCTTCCTTTGACCTTACATAGCCCGAAATTTCCTTGGCGTATAACAAAATCTGTTATATGTGTGTTGCACAAGCTTCCATCTCTTTTAAAATTAATTCCATTTTAAAATCTAATTTACGCGTATCGTGTACCTGGCCACCTCAAACAACTAAGTCACACAAATTAATGACAATGTCAACAATAACAACACAACACGTAAACGTAAACAAACATAGGATACGAATACGATACGATACGAGATACGATGATTGATGATTCCGTCGTCATAGAACCGATTCGACTTCAGTAAGAAAGATCGCAGAGTCACGATAGATCGATTCAATCGTATTCTGTCCGAGTATCGTAGTGAACCCTAGGCTATCCGTGGTTTTCGATGGTTTTAGCACTGAGCTATAATACTAACTGGAGGTAGCACTGAATGTCAAAGATGCGTGTCGCCAGCCGCCATGTTTGCGTGAGGTGGGTGTCCATAAGAAGCCATGTTATTGCTATGACAAAAAAACTCACTGCTATACAACCTAGTTATAAGAAGCCATGTTATTGCTATGGTAAGAAAACTTACTGCTATACCAACCTAACAAAATCAGCGACTCGCTTTTGACAGACTTCTGCCATGGCAGTGCTACCTCTAGTTATAATTTTAGCTCAGTGGGTTTTAGTTATTTTAAATCGATTGGGAGTAGTTTTAAGTGTATTAAACCCACTGAGCTAAAATTATAACTGGAGGTAGCACTGCCATGGCAGAAGTCTGTCAAAAGCGAGTCGCTGATTTTGTTAGGTTGGTATAGCAGTAAGTTTTCTTACCATAGCAATAACATGGCTTCTTATAACTAGGTTGTATAGCAGTGAGTTTTTTTGTCATAGCAATAACATGGCTTCTTATGGACACCCACCTCACGCAAACATGGCGGCTGGCGACACGCATCTTTGACATTCAGTGCTACCTCCAGTTAGAATTATAGCTCAGTGATTAAACCACACCAACTCGACGTTCTGTACCCACGAGCACCTCAGCTTCCACATGCACAGGATAACAGCTATTTGTGTAATAGCTTCACTGTATATCTTTAATTGGACCTGTTTTTAGTTGTTTCGTTTCAACAGTTGCAGTTTGCAGTTGCGTTAACTGTGCATTGTGATTTTAAGGTGTTTATTCTTTACTGTTTGTTTATTTTGACTTGAGCTGCTTGAAAAGGTGTTTTATGATTATGAAAATTAAAGTGTTGTGAGTGAGCTGAAGCTGATTATTTGTTATTAGGTATTAACAATTAAATATTTTGCGTGCATGAATTATTTATGAACTTTTAAATGTTCACTTAACCTATCTTTTTCGGATTCCTCAAGAAAGAGTGATTGTTAATGTTAGGTTGAGTTGCGTTTGTGTGTGAATTTGTTAGATTGGAGTTTTGGTAGTGGTAGGTCTAGGTTTATTTTGATTAAGTTAGTTGGGCCTTTCAGTGGAGTTTAGGTCTTAAGTTATTGCCTTTGAAAAAGTTAAATTAATAACTTATCTATTAATAAGAGTATGCCTAAGTCAAGTTTACCTTAGAGGTTAACTTAGACCTACCACTACCAAAACTGCAATCTAACAAATTCACACACAAACAAACACCTAACCTAACCTAACAATCACTCTCTCTTGAGGAATCCGAAAAATATAGGTTAAGTAAACATTTAAATCTTCATAATTAATTCATGCACGCAAAACATTTAGGCTAATTGTCAATACCTAATAACAAATCAGCTTCAGCACACTCACAAAACGTTAATTTTCATAATCATAAACACCTTTTCAAGCAGCTCAAGTCAAAAGTAAACAAACAATAAAGATTAAAGAATAAACACCTTTTCAAAATCACAATATTCACAATGCACAGTTCGTAACTGTAACTGTTGAAAAAAACAACTATCTAAACAGAAACAGGTCCAATAAAGATATACGGTGAAGCTATTACACATACAAATACCTGTTATCCCAGGAACTGTTCGAAGGCCTTCTGTGCGTGTGGAAGCTGAGGTGCTCGTGGGTACAGAACGTCGAGTAACCACACCATACAGGGTGTTTCGAAATATTATTACTTTTTACGATATTTAAACATTTATTCATAAATTAATAAAGTTAGTTACCTCCATGCTCTATATAAAAGGGGATTATTGAAAATAATTGTAATTCTTTACTACGTAAGGGGAAAGGATCACCAGGAGTAAGAGAAAATATTAAATACCCCCGTCACAGCAAACCTGCAGACCTAGCGAATTTCCGTTTTACTTACTTGATTTTCAATTAAATCTAAAATAGCATTGCGTTTAACGATTACCTATTTTTGCTGCTACAAGCAGGAGGCTAATAAAGTGTGTTTATAGTAAAATATTAATAGCCTAGTATAAAACAAATTTGACAAGTTTGATCAAAATGTATCTATTAGCAAACAAACAAAATCATTTTACACCATTCTACATAAGAATAACATGTGAATTTTAAATTTACAATTTTAGTATTTTTATTCGTAACTAATAACCATACAAAAACACGTTAATATACTAAATTATTTTTTTTAAGCTATTTAAAATGTTCTAGAGAAAAATTGAGAAACTTTGTGTTTTGAGGGTAAAGTAAATAAGAAAGTCAAATTTTTACCCCATAAACCTCGTTCCCGTTGTTCAGGACAAAAATGCTTGTACCGACAATGCTGCTCTGATGTCTAGTGCTGTCCCTGGTCGTCATAACCACGAAAGATAACCGTACTTGTATTGATTGAAAATAAGTTTGAGGAACTTAAGATACAAGTTGCAAACGTCAGTATGTATGAAAGGTGTTTTTGCACCACATTGTTCGTGCTTTAAGATTGGTGTTGTCTGTTCTGCAATATGCAAGGTTTTAGGTTTGTAAAGGGGAATCCTGATTGAACACCAAAATTGTTAATGAGTCGTCTGAGAATAATTATTGTGATGATGAAATTGTAAAGAGAGATACTACGGAAATAGTAGAAAAATAGCTTTAGTATAAGTACTTCATTTTAATATGTAATGTAAGGTTTTATACAAATACAATTGCTGTTTTAATTTTTAATAAATGTGAATAAAAACTTAAAACCTAACAAAAATACATATCAATTTGAAATTGGTCTTAATAGATTTGTATAAAAAACACGTTGAAAAATTATTCACACCACCTTAAAAGTTGAAATTTTTGCTTAGTAACCTATATCTTTATATTATAGTGTAAAACTTAATCCATCCCCTTATAGCGAACATTAAATATTATTTATGTGTTTATGTTTATTATATATGTGTTATATATGTGTATTATATATATAATATAATATATCCATGTTATATACGTGTCCGTAAACATGATAACTCGAGTAATTTTGGTTCAATTTTAACGAAACCGGCATAATCGGTCCATTGAACAGGGTTTTATGTGGTAAAATTTGTAATCTTTGACCCTCAAAAGACAAAGTTTCCCAATTTTTCTCTAGAGCATTTTAAAGAGCTTAAAGAAAACAAATAATTTAGTATATTAATATGTTTTGTTTTGTAAGTGTATTAGTTAAGAATAAAATTAAAAAATTGTAAATTTAAAATTCCATGTTATTCTTAAGGAGAATAGTGTAAAATGGTTTTGTTTGTTTGTTTATAGAATCTATATCTGATATGTCTTAATGAAACTTGTCAAATTGATTTGTTCTATACTAGGCTATTAATATTTTACTATAATATTAATATACTTTATTAGCCTCCTTGTAGCAGCAAACCTAGGTATTCATTAAACTCAATGCTATTTTAGATTTAATTGAAAATCGGGCAAATGAAAATTCGCTTAGTCTGCAGGTTTGCTGTGACGGGGGTATTTAATATTATCTCTTACTCCTTGTGATCCTTCCCTCTTATATAGTAAAGAATTACAATAATATTTTCAATAATCCCCTTTTATATAGAGCATGGAGGTAACTAATTTTATCACTTTATGAATAAATGTTTTAATATCGTAAAAAGTATTAATATTTCGAAACACCCTGTATGGTGTGGTTTAATACACTTAAAACTACTCCCAATCGATTTAAAATAACTAAAACCATGGAAAACCACACCTCACTCGACCTTAAACGTAAAAACAAAATTATTCAGGAACAAGGGCCCTTCGGAACAAAAAGGGCCCCAAAAAGGGCCTTAGGACGCCCAAAATTTTGGGGACTCATCGGATCTTCATTTCTCATACTATTAGTAACTCACAGGTGAAATTTCATGAATGTACAAATTTTGTTGTTTATATGGAGTGTTTTTGTATTATTTTACCTGTACTAAAACCATAACCATAGATAAAACATACTCCCTTGTGTTGGTTAAGTTAGTCTATGGCTAAACTTTGAATTTTACAGCTGTTTAGTCAGAACTTCATTCATGGGTCTGACTTAGGGGAGGTACGAATGAGGCATTTAGTTCAAAATTCCTCCGTGAACAGCGCTGTAGTAAAGAGCACTTTGGTAATGAAGCTTAACTAATCGCAAAAATAGTTCTGTTTATAAAATAAAATTATAAATGCCTCAAATTCAATTTTATTATTTTTTAATTATAAAATTAAACTATCATAACCTAACCGAACTAACCAAACTTGCTGATACAGAAAATATAACAAAAGTTTAGTAATCGGAAAAATAATTCTGTTTATTAAATAAAACTAGAAATTGCTCAAATAAAATGTTATAATGACTTAATAATAAAATTAAACTATAATAACCAAACCGAACCAACCAAACTTGCTGATAATAAAAAAATCTTGGACAAAAAGTTTAATGTTACCAGCGGGATTCGAACCCGGGCCCTACAGCATATCAACCTGGCACGCTAACCACTAGACCACAGAGGCCGATGGCTACCGACCGTTTTGTTACGGTCAAGGCGTTCCCTCAGCTAAAAAGAAGCCCACAGCTGTCATCGTAGCCTCTTCTTTACCTCCCCTGAGTAAATACCTTCATTCATGGAGTAACATTGTGCTAATGTGCTGTCGCTGTCGCTGTCCGTCGATGCAGTCGTGGAGTCTCATAGCTTATAATGTCATAGCTTATAATCATGAATTTGTTCCATAGCTTATAATGTTGAAAATGTGGCATAGCTTATAATCAGTTATAAGCTATGCCACACTTTCACGAAAAATTATAAGCTATGCCACAATTTCTCTAAAACGTTATAAGGTATGAAACATTTTCAGTTTCACAACATATAATAGTCAAATAGTGGCGCAGCTTATAATTCCGATTCTGTTCTATAGCTTATAATCCTGATTTTTAGTCATACCTTAATAATTCTGATTTTGGGGCATAGCTTATAATTGAGGAGAATGTTGCATTGTGGGAGTGGCATCAGCTGCTCGCTTCAGTCAGGTCTACCATATATACGATACGATATTTTATGGTAAGATACGATAATTGTACTCAACTATGATTTTATTGTATTATTTACAACATAAGATAAACATTTATTTATTTAAATGCTATACACGATTTTTACGAGAAATGGCAACAATGACATGCCATTGAAAACGAAACGAATGTGAAACTTGTAACTTGTCAATCAAATGGTGCGCCGGTGCGGTTGGTGTTTTACCTTAATTACCTCCTTCGTCACCAAGACCAGCGATGCCGGATAGGTTGTGTCAATACTATTTACATATTACTAAAAATAAAACTTTTCTCTTTAGATAAACTTTTATGTCATAGCGGTGGATACACCCATACTTTCAAAAAAATCTTTCAGGCTATAATATGGCCTATCTTTTAGCCATGTCTTCAGGGCAGTGCTAAACTTAGGAGCTTCCAGGTTCTTCAGTGTTTGGGGTAGACTATTGTAAATCCTGAGTGCCATGGTCGGGTATGAATTTTTTTGTTTTTGAGAGTCTGCAGAAAGGGATGTCTATTTCATTGTTACGCCTGGTTTGATGTGCATGTATGGTACTTCTTGTAGGGAAATTTAATAGGTTGTCTTTAACATGGACGGAACACAGAAGGATGTATTGGTTATAGACTGTTAGGACCTTTGTTTTCGTGAAGAGCGGCTTACAGTGATCCAGTCTCTTACTAAAAGTAATCACACGAATTGCCCTCTTCTGGAGTATGAGGATATCCTCACAAGCAGGCGCGTGTCCCCATAGCATTAGACCATAGCTCAATACACTATGGAAGAGAGCGTGGTATATCACCAGCAAATAGTGTGGACTTATCATATGGGTGAGTTTTCTGAGTAGGTGTACAACTCTTGATAGCCTTGTGCTGACCGCGTCTATATGATTGGTCCATGTAAGTTTTTGGTCTATTTTAAAGCCAAGGAGAGAGACCACGCTATTTTCTTGGACATGCTTAGCTAAGGTGCAGACCATCGCTTGTGTTTTGTCCTCATTTAGTTTTAGTTTATTGGCTGCAAACCATTGTTTGGCTTCATCAAACAGGACCTCCGCTGCATCAATCGCAAGGGCAGGGGTAACACCAAACGAGAAGATGGTGGTGTCGTCGGCAAATCTGAGCGCGGTGCCATGGAGCTCCAAATCGTTAATGGCCACCAGGAAAAGTGCAGGCCCTAAAACTGAATAGAAAAAAATAAACACACACACAAAAAAATAAACTTAATAAGCTACGCAAAAACCAGGTAAGCTACACATTAGAAATAGAAAATGAAATACAACATGAATTCAATCCAAAATTTAAAAACCTGACAGATATTGTGTTCACAGAAAATGAAGAAGAATTTTTAGGTAATTCAATCAAATATAATTTAAACCTAGACCACCACAAACATAATCTGAAAGAAGATCTTCTTAACTTAGAAATGTCCATAAGAAAACAAAAAGATGACGTACAAGATCCAATAAGACACAACATTATACATGAAATGAGCAAATTGAAGTTACCAAATACACGTCCAAATACCACTAGAAAATCAAGAGAAGAACTATCCTTAATTAATAATATAACTGGAAAATTAAATGAATGTGACGCAATAATAACCAAAGCGGATAAAGGAAATTCAGTCGTTGTCATGAAAAAGAATGATTATGAAGAAAAAGTCAATACATTTCTTGAAAAAGGAAAGTTTAAACTGTTAACAAAAGATCCAACAGAAGAATTTACAAAAATAGTCAACTCCACTATTACAAATTGCAAAAGTATTACACAAAAAGAAAAATCTTCATTGAAAGTACCAAATCCAAAGTCACCTACATTACGAGCACAACCGAAAACACACAAACAAGATATTCCGATTAGACCAATTGTAAATTTCCGTCAAGCACCTACATACAATCTATGTAAGTATTTACATAACAAAATAAAACAGAACATAAACATGAATAATGATATAAATGTAACCAATACATATGAATTAATTGACAAAATCAAAGATATTCACATACCACAAAATTCTTTATTTCTTTCATTTGATGTAAATGACATGTACACGAACATACCGATAGATGACACAATTAAAATAATGAAACAACAATTAATAGAACATGGAACACTCACAACAACTCAAATTAATGATTCAGTTAGACTAACCAAAATTACATTAAACCAAAATTATTTTCAATATAATCAGTCATTTTACATTCAAGAAGACGGTTTACCTATGGGTTCTCCTCTGTCTGGACTTCTAGCTGACATTTACATGAATAATTTAGAGAAAACCAAAGTTTTAATTGAAGGCAACCCTTACAAATCCAAAATTATATACTGGCACCGATATGTTGACGATATCCTTTGCCTTTTTGAAGGAACACAAACAGAAGCAAACAATTTACACGAACACATAAATTCAATCTCGACACAAATTAAATTCTCAAAAGAAATACAACATTCACACATTAACTTTCTAGATATAACCATTTCAAAAGAAAAACACATTCACAGATTTAAAATTTACCGAAAACCAACTACAACAAACAGTATCATACCTTCACATTCTAATCATCCATGGCAACATAAATTGGCAACATTTCATTCGTTAACAAACAGACTTGTAAATATTCCTATGTCCACTGAAAACTTTAACAAAGAAAAAAATACTATTATATATTTGGCAGTGAAAAATGGATACAATCCATCTATAATTGAAAACATGATTAAGAAGAAATTTAAGAGAAAACTTCAAACACAAGGAACTACTTCAGGAACAGAAAACAAAAAGAGGAAAGAATTTATTTGTATACCGTACAATACCAAAATTAATAAAGCCCTAAGAAAAACTTTCAACCGTTCAAATGTAATAATCAGTTATAAAACAAAAAATAATGCTTTTCAAATGATCAATAACAAAATTTCAAAAGATAATATAACTAACCAAAATCAAGACAATATGAGAAAATCAGGTATTTATGAAATAAAATGTTCTAATTGTGATAAATCCTACATTGGGCAAACAAGTCGAACTTTTGAAAAACGGTTCAAAGAACATATTCAAGCATTAAGATCAGGAAACCGCACAACAATGAAATCTAATTTTGCAGAACATTTAATACAAACAGACCATGAATACAAAAGCATCCACGAAAATTTAAAAATCCTTGAATATGAAAAAGACAAATCAAAATTACATGTTAAAGAAGATTTTTACATTTACAAAAACTATAAACAACACCCAGAAAATTTACTAAACACAATGAACATCAACAAATGCAATCCAATATTTGAAAAAATCCTGCAGTTAAATTAAGAGAGAAAATTATTATATATAGTATAAAGACCATTTAGCACAGAAGAAATCTAAATTCATCAAAACCTATGAAATCATATGATTGTATTTATTATTTAGATAAAATGTTTATTGTATTTGTTAAGATATAAAAACAACATGACTATGGCATAATCGTCGAAACTAGTCGTTGTTAAATAAAATGAATTAAAAAAAGGGTACTTAGTTTTTAATAATGTTTTTATATATCAAAATAGTAGCCCTAATCACTACAGTTTTCTTAATTAATATGGCTAACAACCAACAAGTGATCCATCGATACAAATACCTCAACCTAAAGAAAGAAAAAATCATTGAAGACATCAAGTTTAACAAAATTTGTCTATCTGAAAATCTTTGTCCAAATTACGTCCAAATTCATACAAAAATTAAATCACAAGCTGCAATTCGAACAATTGATACGGCAAAAAAGATTTGGGTAAAAGAAGAAATCAACTTTCTATACAGCAAACTAAACAAAATTGAAAATCAAATGACAAACAAACTAAACGAGATTAAGACTAAATTACATTGTGAAACAATAGAAGAAATACTTGAATATATACGAAATTGGATCGAACCTATCATGAACAAAAAGAAGACCACACAAAAAAATAAACTTAATAAGCTACGCAAAAACCAGGTAAGCTACACATTAGAAATAGAAAATGAAATACAACATGAATTCAGTTCAAAATTTAAAAACCTGACAGATATTGTGTTCACAGAAAATGAAGAAGAATTTTTAGGTAATTCAATCAAATATAATTTAAACCTAGACCACCACAAACATAATCTGAAAGAAGATCTTCTTAACTTAGAAATGTCCATAAGAAAACAAAAAGATGACGTACAAGATCCAATAAGACACAACATTATACATGAAATGAGCAAATTGAAGTTACCAAATACACGTCCAAATACCACTAGAAAATCAAGAGAAGAACTATCCTTAATTAATAATATAACTGGAAAATTAAATGAATGTGACGCAATAATAACCAAAGCGGATAAAGGAAATTCAGTCGTTGTCATGAAAAAGAATGATTATGAAGAAAAAGTCAATACATTTCTTGAAAAAGGAAAGTTTAAACTGTTAACAAAAGATCCAACAGAAGAATTTACAAAAATAGTCAACTCCACTATTACAAATTGCAAAAGTATTACACAAAAAGAAAAATCTTCATTGAAAGTACCAAATCCAAAGTCACCTACATTACGAGCACAACCGAAAACACACAAACAAGATATTCCGATTAGACCAATTGTAAATTTCCGTCAAGCACCTACATACAATCTATGTAAGTATTTACATAACAAAATAAAACAGAACATAAACATGAATAATGATATAAATGTAACCAATACATATGAATTAATTGACAAAATCAAAGATATTCACATACCACAAAATTCTTTATTTCTTTCATTTGATGTAAATGACATGTACACGAACATACCGATAGATGACACAATTAAAATAATGAAACAACAATTAATAGAACATGGAACACTCACAACAACTCAAATTAATGATTTAGTTAGACTAACCAAAATTACATTAAACCAAAATTATTTTCAATATAATCAGTCATTTTACATTCAAGAAGACGGTTTACCTATGGGTTCTCCTCTGTCTGGACTTATAGCTGACATTTACATGAATAATTTAGAGAAAACCAAAGTTTTAATTGAAGGCAACCCTTACAAATCCAAAATTATATACTGGCACCGATATGTTGACGATATCCTTTGCCTTTTTGAAGGAACACAAACAGAAGCAAACAATTTACACGAACACATAAATTCAATCTCGACACAAATTAAATTCTCAAAAGAAATACAACATTCACACATTAACTTTCTAGATATAACCATTTCAAAAGAAAAACACATTCACAGATTTAAAATTTACCGAAAACCAACTACAACAAACAGTATCATACCTTCACATTCTAATCATCCATGGCAACATAAATTGGCAACATTTCATTCGTTAACACACAGACTTGTAAATATTCCTATGTCCACTGAAAACTTTAACAAAGAAAAAAACACTATTATATATTTGGCAGTGAAAAATGGATACAATCCATCTATAATTGAAAACATGATTAAGAAGAAATTTAAGAGAAAACTTCAAACACAAGGAACTACTTCAGGAACAGAAAACAAAAAGAGGAAAGAATTTATTTGTATACCGTACAATACCAAAATTAATAAAGCCCTAAGAAAAACTTTCAACCGTTCAAATGTAATAATCAGTTATAAAACAAAAAATAATGCTTTTCAAATGATCAATAACAAAATTTCAAAAGATAATATAGCTAACCAAAATCAAGACAATATGAGAAAATCAGGTATTTATGAAATAAAATGTTCTAATTGTGATAAATCCTACATTGGGCAAACAAGTCGAACTTTTGAAAAACGGTTCAAAGAACATATTCAAGCATTAAGATCAGGAAACCGCACAACAATGAAATCTAATTTTGCAGAACATTTAATACAAACAGACCATGAATACAAAAGCATCCACGAAAATTTAAAAATCCTTGAATATGAAAAAGACAAATCAAAATTACATGTTAAAGAAGATTTTTACATTTACAAAAACTATAAACAACACCCAGAAAATTTACTAAACACAATGAACATCAACAAATGCAATCCAATATTTGAAAAAATCCTGCAGTTAAATTAAGAGAGAAAATTATTATATATAGTATAAAGACCATTTAGCACAGAAGAAATCTAAAGTCATCAAAACCTATGAAATCATATGATTGTATTTATTATTTAGATAAAATGTTTATTGTATTTGTTAAGATATAAAAACAACATGACTATGGCATAATCGTCGAAACTAGTCGTTGTTAAATAAAATGAATTAAAAAAAAGGGTACTTAGTTTTTAATAATGTTTTTATATATCAAAATAGTAGCCCTAAACACTACAGTTTTCTTAATTTATATATATATATATGTGTCCGTCAGCACGATAACTCGAGCAAAAATGATCCGATTTTGATGAAATTTGGTACAAACGTGTAAATCTACGTTTATTCGAACGAGTTTGCGATCCAGCATGATCGGACGATGGGAACGGGTGTTTACGGGGGGTTTTATGGGGTAAAAATAGGTTTTCCCATTTTTGACCCAAAAAACATAAAATTTAGCAATTCATTTCCAAACCATTTTGTAGAGCTTCAAAAAACAAATAATTTAGTATATTGAAGCGTTATTATGCGCCTAATGGTTACGGAGAAAATTCCAAAAAATTGTAAATTTAAAATTCCCATGTTATTCTTATGGAGAATGAGTAGGCCTAAACTGTTGTAGTTTGCTTGTTTATGAACATATTTTGATCAAATTTGGAAAATGTTTTTATTTCTTACTAACTATTAACATTAAAAAAAAAAAACAGTTTTAAGTAGTAGCCAAACACGGGGGTGATCCCGTGACGTCATAATTAGGTAATTGGTAAGTATTTTGTGATTGTGGAGCAGCGTGAATTACGCAGCGACTCTGGCGATGTATGTTGTGGATTGGTTGGTATTGTTATTAGGTCAAGGTTGTCTGAATGTGTTTTTTTAAATGTTCAGCTTTAATGTTTCAAATATACCATGTACTGGATTGTAAAAATATGTATTGTTCCATTTAACTATCCATCAACTAGCTGTCTCATATAATCTTCGAACTCTGGGCGGAGAAAGTACGAGGTACTAGATACTTGTGAGTTCTGTATCGGTGACATAGTTACGTCTACTGCGTTTTGTTCTTGAGTGTTTTGTTCTTGAGTGTTTTGTTCTTGAATATTATTATTTGAGATATTCGATGTTGAAGATATTTTGGGGTCTTGAATAGGAGCTGAAGTTCTTGCAGACATGTTTTCCTGACGGTAGCTAAGAGTCAAATGATCTGTAGTTTACTCTGTTAACACTTATATAGTGTTTACAGAAATTCTAAATGTTTGCACAGAGACGTTTCAATCTTCCGAGAGATGATTCTCACGGAACGACAACAGATGTGAGTGTTCGCATGTGTGTGCCTATAAATAACTAGGCCTACTCGTTCTCGCGGGGGACCGACATGTGATTAACTGTTATTGCTTTACTTTTTCTAGCGTCACTGATTACGCTTAGCGGTGTTACGGCTTTTTGTTAATGGATTATTTTATCTATGTAGGAGGTAAGTTAACCTATTATTGTTTCTGCATTGTGTTCAAGATTGTTGTTTGTCGCGCAAACTAGACACGCTTCATTCGTATTGCGTACTGCTTTGTGTCAAGCAATTTTATCCTGTCACATTTTGTAATTTCCAGAGTTTTAATTATATTTCCCTGTTGTATTTTAAGTTTAAGTGTTTCCAGTTTGTGATACACGTCGTCCCATTGTGATTTGTGGAATATTCCCTAAATATACAGGTAATTAATTTTTCTTGTCATATACATATAGTATCCTAATATATATTAGCTTTTACTATTTATTTATAAGAAGCTCACTCCTTAATCATTACTTAAATTAGCTCAACTATTTGTATAAAAGATCCTACCACTATTTTGTCTAATCATTTAAATACAACCTTTCTCATAATATAAAAACGAAACTAACTTATCTTTCAAATATAATCCTAATTATATGAAAACTTTACAAGACTATAAATAAATATTTCGGTAAATCTGCACTTACAAAACACTTATCTTAACTCAAAAATTCTTTTGCTGTATGAATACAACAATATACGTTACAACCATTTTTACCGCCTATTTTATAATAATTTTCTACAGAATAAAACGGCTTTCGATTAGAAATAGTTTAGGTATTGGCAGTGAGTTTTTAGTCTTTTCACGTGATATAAAAATTTGAGGCCAATCTCACTAGAGTTTACTAGTGTATTTTGTTGACTATTAATTAAAACTAATGCAGTACATAGCAAACAGCTGATTGATTTATCACTTAACAGATTGCACTACGTTTCTTTTTTGCTTCAAATTTTTACATTACTTGGGAAGTCTATTCTGTGTATAGTCAATGGTTTTATGTTTTTAAGAAAATTGGTATTCCAATATCGCTAAATCACTATACGTATTTAATGTCTCACATTTTGTAACAGATGTTATGTAAACCGCAAATAATCTTTCTTGTGATATATACAAACAAAAAACTATATCATTTACCTCAAATCATTATATTATAATAAAAAATAAATGATTTAGGATAAAAAAATATCTTATAATGTACATTGTCCTTGCCAAAATAAATGTATGTTTATTCAAGTTCACCTCATATTTTGTTGTAGTCCTAATGATAATATTAATTACCTTTTGTTGTTTTTGTATTTGTTAAAATATGGACTGATTAAACTGAATAACTAAACATTTTTAAGATTGAAAAAATGGTTACCGATTTCCTTGCTGTTCGGTTATTGGATTGTGACATAGAAATAGATATTTATAAGTATCGTGGAGGACAGCAAATACGTTTCAGAGACCTATCAAAACACGATATTAAGATTCAACTAACAAGAGAAGAATTTTATGTTTTGGGTTGTGCCGCTTCACCTGTAACTAGATACATGAAACAACTAACATTTTCAAGCTCTGTAATAAAAGAATATTTAGTGGATGCTATGGATCAATACCCTGACTCCCAGATTCTACACGGACCGATCGATACATCAATTTTTAATCGAATCCCCTATGAGGTTGAAATGTGGCGGAGTATAAAAGACTACGAGATCAATAAGACTACAACGGATGACGTAAAAGAAAATATTGAAGAAACACAGCCAATCTAAGTGTGTTTTAGTTTGAAATAAAAAAAACTAATTTAAACTCGTGGGGTAGGCCTACTTGGGGATGATGCCCACGTTAAATATACATCAACGCGCCTTAACTGTACGGCCTGGTATAAATATAAAACCTACCGTGGTGTGGAAATCAGTTACTTGACATTCTTACCATGGAGCAGAGGGTATGGTTCTCAGACAAAGTTAAAACAATAGAAGAGAAACCCTGTGTGATTGAGTTCCAAGCTTTTCGTGGAAATACAAATGAATATGTTGTTAAGGAGTTAGTAATTTTAGATTTATTAACGTACGTTGTCTATCCCTTTATGTTTAAACCACCACATTCTTTTAAAAAACTAAATTCTAAAGCCAAGTTAACTAATAAGTGGGTTACTAGGAATTTTCATCACATTGCATGGAATGAAGGATTTTTAGATTACAACACTGTAGATGATGTAATGTATCACTTTTGTGCGAAATTCAACCGTATTTACACTAAAGGTTTGGAAAAACGAAGCTGGATTCAAAAATATACCATTGGTAACGTGATTGATGTAACGATTGACTCAAATTTTAAAGTGTGTTATGACGGTATTTGTCTTGCAGGCAAAAACAAATGTCATCGTCAAGGTCAATGTGCTTTAAAAAATGCATACCGTATAGCATCATTCCTAAACCAAAAGGAGAGCTGCGGTAGTGGGGGAATCGATGGGTATAAATATGAGGAAAGTGTGCAGACAACACATCAGTATTGTTCCAACCTAGGACAGGAAAACACCTACAGCTTGACCAATAAAGATGGCATCTCAACTCCAGAACCTTGTTGATCAGTTCAACACTCATTCAAAGTCAAGTGTTTTAATTACTAAAAAGTGTTCAGAACTTAAGGAACTAAAACATTATATTGTGCATAGAATGAAGAAAATGGAAACATCTATTGGGGACGCTATTCTAGTCTCCTTAAGCGATGCACCTTTTACTCCAGGAGATGAACCAAAGTTCCAAATGTTTCTTCCAAAACGGTTTGTCAGCATGTTACAAAATGAGGATCTACGCAGCATCGAACCGGGCTCTCTCTATTTGGTATCTCATGGAGTTAGTGGGAACAACTCTACAGAACTCTCTTTGCACTGTTGTTAGAATAAGAATATTGTACAAATGATTGTATATAAATAAAATATTATAAATTATCATGTTAGTATTTTGTCTAAAATACTAACATGATATTTTTTAAAAACTGATATGGATGACCTTGACCTAAATCAGAAACAACATTTTTACAATCGATTACAAACTAGCTAACCCCCACCCATCTTCTTTGCGTATAAAACGTTGCTAACAGTTGGGTTTTAATCATTTGGATTGCAGCGAGCCATCTACTCTCTTAATATGTCCGCAACCATTTTGAAGATTAAAATTGCCTTTCCGAACTATACTCACTTTCAAACTAGGCTAAATTCTTTTGAAAAAAGTTTACATAACTCTGTCGTAAACAATTCCAAATGGGAATTATCCGAAGCAGGGTTTTTTTACACTGGGAAGAATGATGAAACTATATGTTACTACTGTGGAGGAGGATTAAAGGATTGGCAAGAAGAAGATGATCCGTGGCAAGAACATGCACGATGGTTTCCAAGATGCCCCTTTGTGGTTGTTAACAAGGGGCAAGACTTTGTGAACAAATATTCCAAGCGAATAAATAAAAATGTGATAGTTAAAAAGAGAAGCTCAACCAAAGGCGTAGGAACAAACGAACCTGTGCAAAAACAAGGATCGGAGTGCATAGTATGTTTGTCCGCAGAGAGGGAAATTGTGTTTTTACCTTGCAAACATTTTTGCAGCTGCATCATGTGCGGCCTAAGTGTTGACAATTGCGTTTATTGTAGAACCCCTATTATTTCTGTGATGAAAATATTTATGGTGTAATACGAGGCCCTTTAAAAAGATTAGTGGTGGGGGTAGCTAGGAGGGGGGGGGGATGGACTTTACCTATAAATACAAGAAGATAGTCCTATGCCTTCAATCGTTCTGCGGACTTCCTAGAGGCAACTTCAGCTCAATACAACAATTATGTCTCTCAAGGTGAAGTTTGTCCAGTACGACGATGTTCAACTTTCAACCTACCATGATATAGATGTTTTTGCTGAAGAGTTGAGAGTTCTACTTGCAAGTGGGTATGCAGTTACAGTAACAACAACAGCCAACAGCACTCTGCTTCCAGACTACGGAGCTTACAAACCACCATGCCCCAATCGAAGAAAATTTGAAACCGACCATTCAGCATTCAACATATATGGAAGCAGCAGCTCTACGACGAAGAACGATTCCAACACTTCTTAGATTTAACTTAGATTTAACTACTTTACATTATTATTACTATTGTTGATTGTAAAAAAAATAAATGAATAAATAAAATAAAAAATATTCTGCACTATTTATCCATTAGTGCAGAATATTTTTTAAAAACAGATTCAGATGACCTTGACCTAATAACAATACCAACCAATCCACAACATACATCGCCAGAGTCGCTGCGTAATTCACGCTGCTCCACAATCACAAAATACTTACCAATTACCTAATTATGACGTCACGGGATCACCCCCGTGTTTGGCTACTACTATTTATTCAATAAGGGGGAGGGGATTAGACCCCAACCCTTTCCACCAATGGCATAAGTATTTTATGGTGGTGGTGGGGGTCGTGGGCGGGATTTTATAATAACGCAGGAAGCAGCATTATAGCTTACATATTCGCAATGCCTCCTACAGACCACACGAACCTTACTGGAGTAGAGCCTCGAATCTGGGAGACTGATTTTGATGAAGCACAAAATGAAAGTGATACAGAAAACGACGAGGACTTGCAAGAGATGCTAGAGGAAGAACAACTGGACGAGGATGTGAACAACGAACAAGGTCAACCCACACCGAACAATGAATTTCATTCGGACTACTGTGAAACACCAAAGATTCCAGTTCAAGCAGATGAAGTTGAAAATGGAGAAAATAAACTTTGTCGAGTATTACAGTTTTGTGGCAATGTTCGAAGAAGATTATCCTTTAGTTCAGAGAGTGAATCAGAAAATATGTAGCTTTTTACCATTTTTTAAAAACTCTTCAGTTTAACCTTGACCTAATTGTTGGACACAGTTAATCAAGCTAATAGCATCATTACATATTACATCTTAGCAATTTTTAAGTCATGGTAACGTAGCAGAACAAACTATTTGCAATGTTAAAAATATAAAATTCTGGTATATTTATTCCTATTCTTGCTACAAAACGAATGTAGACAAAGTATTATGGCTACTAATAATTTATATATTCATTGGCTATGTCTAATAAAATTCAACACTACTTAAGTATAAATTTGACAACAACTAAAAAGTTTTGTGGTAATTTTCGAAGAAGTTTATCCTTTAGTTCAGAGAGTGAATCAGAAGATATGTAGCTGATTTTATTATTTTTTAAAAACTCTTCAGTTTAACCTTGACCTAATTGTTGGACAAAGTTATTAAGCTAATAAAATTTCCGCAACTGTATTGATCATAAAAACGATACATCTTTACGTCTTAGTAATTTGCAATATTAAAAATGGATCAGTAGGGGTTTTAATAAGAAAAACCAAACATAGAAACTTCTATCATATTTATTTCCATACTAAAAAACGAATGGTAACAAAGTATTATGGTTGCTAACCATTTATATGTTTGTTTTCTATGTCTTGTAAAGTTCAACACTACTTAAGTATAAAATGTACAACTACTATTCAAGTAAACCTGTTAACAAAGATGAAATGTAAAGGAATTAACCTTAAACAGTTAATGCAAATAAATTTTGTGTTTGTATGCCTAGATGCCTTTGAGGATTATGAAAATATATTGAGTTATATCATAAAGTGTTACACTTAATTTATACACAATGGCAATGAAGATCTTTTTGCAAAACACGAGATAAACATAATATATCTTTTAAATGTCCTTAGAATAGTTAATTTTACAATATAGAAAAATGTTGATGTAATATTGGACAACTTGAACAATCAATATGTTTTCTAAAATAACTTTATCAAAATATTATACATGAAACTTTGCGAACACATTGTTAGGATATAACAAATTTGTTTCTAATGTTTTATGAATAAATTAGATGGAAATCTCTGATTAAAATAATCTATTTCTAAAATCTCAAGGTCACTCTTTAAATGCAAAAATTGGGAACGCATTTGTTAGGCTATAACAAATGCGTTCCCAATTTTTGCATACTAAAGGAGAATTTAGAGGATAATTAAGATCAATTTGAAACTAAACCAATTTATAATGTTACAGATGCCCATCCCGAAGACCGATCACGAATTATGTAGTATCGGTGGGTTGTATTCGGGATGGTCATGCCTCTGGGTAATTTAAGTCGGAACCTGTCATTTCCTTCTCTTAAAATGACTTCACCGTTTGGTGTCATCAAAAGAATTTCGAATTTACGATTTTTGGGTAGCCTATCAATTCTGGTTTTTTTAGCTTGAATTTGTGGTGGACGACAGGGTCGAGCAAAGCCTGACGTTCGTGGTTGGCTAGGCAAAATCTTGTCTATCACAACAACACGTGAGGTGCTCGGTGTTGGATCAGATGTACAAGATTTTTCCTGAGCCTGGCTTTTGACGATTATTGATGGTCTTTCAAATGACTGAGGATTGGTAGCGACAGGTTTGCTGCTAATAATTTTAGGTTGAGTGGGTACCATCCTGCTTTTCCCCTTAGTGTGGAGGCTGCACACATTAGCATCAGAAAAGCAGGACTTTTCACAACGCTCACCTTTTTTCACCCCTTTTTGGAAAATATAAGAACATTGTGGCTTGGGCTTAAATGCAGCTCGTCTTTTGGCCATGAGTTTTACCAATTTTTCAGAAGGGTTTGAATGGGGGGGAAGGGATTCTTTTGAGGATTCAGTTTTAGTAAAGAGTTTTCTAACAACGGTGGGTGCAGCAGGGAGGGATTTGGGTGGGGGGTTTGGAATGGTAATTTCAGGAGAATCTATGTCAGGCATTTGGTTCGAGGAGGAATTTAAATTAGGAAGAGTTAGGCTATGTGGTTGAGGTTTTGGAGATGGCTTACGTTTGGGAGTGGATGGCTTTTCTGGAGATTTAATAGGAGATAGCAAGGAGAGAATTATGGGAGAGAGAAGCATGGATAGAGGGGACTTAATTGTTTGATTTTTGGGCGATGACGTAGAAGAAGAGGACGAGGACGATGAAGAAGACGAGGAAGATGATGACGAAGAAGAAGAAGAGGAAGACGATGAATCAGACCGTTTCTTCGACGAAGTGTTACCAGAAGAAGGTTTCTTCAATCTATCTTCAAACAAAGCAGAAGAAGATCCTGGCTGCGAAAGAGTCTTGGCGGCAAGGGAAGATTGAGTTGATATTGTAGTTGTTTTCTTTGCATCGTCAGACAAAGCAGATGAAGAGGATCCCGGCTGCGACAGAGTCTTGCCTGGCTGCGAAAGAGTCTTGGCGGCAGATGAAGAGGATCCCGGCTGCGACAGAGTCTTGTTGACCAGGGTTTCAGAAGGAGTTGATGATTTCATCTTCTTAACACCTCCAGTCAACGCCTCCTGAAGTTTAGATCTCTTCATGCCTGCCACTGGCTTCATTGGCTTGGTAGTCTTTCTTAAGCAGGGGTCCATGGCTTTTCTGCAGGCTGGCAACAGAATGATGTTATTAACCAATATGCTCTCTCATTTATACCCACCCTAAGTGGTGGGGGATATAGATAGACAGAGTGGGGGAAGATATGAGTGTGGTAAAGAGGTGGGGGAATAAGTACATCTAAAAGGAGGAGTTGCATGTGGGCAGAGAAACTATTTTAAAGATAAAGTTTCAAACAACCAATAATACAAGTAGGTCAAGGTCATTAGTTATTTAAAAAAAAACATGCAAAGATTCAAACCACTAACACCAAGTCACAACTACTAAAGCAAATTATCTAGCAAGAAAGACTAAACAGTACATGCATGAAGAACTTTTAGACATATAACATAGGCAAGGGCTTGAAAGGAGCAGCTTGGGTTTACCATTGCTGTATGTTAAGGAAGGGTAGAAATGCGACTTGGTTTGACCACTGTCGCATGTTCAGGAAGGATTTAAATACAACTTGGTTTTACCACTGTTGTATGTAAAGGAAGGATAGAAATGCAACTTGGTTTGACCACTGTCGCATGTTCAGGAAGGATTTAAATACAACTTGGTTTTACCACTGTTGTATGTAAAGGATGGATAGAAATGCAACTTGGTTTGACCACTGTCGCATGTTCAGGAAGGATTTAAATACAACTTGGTTTTACCACTGTTGTATGTAAAGGATGGATAGAAATGCAACTTGGTTTGACCACTGTCGCATGTTCAGGAAGGATTTAAATACAACTTGGTTTTACCACTGTTGTATGTAAAGGATGGATAGAAATGCAACTTGGTTTGACCACTGTCGCATGTTCAGGAAGGATTTAAATACAACTTGGTTTTACCACTGTTGTATGTAAAGGATGGATAGAAATGCAACTTGGTTTGACCACTGTCGCATGTTCAGGAAGGATTTAAATACAACTTGGTTTTACCACTGTTGTATGTAAAGGATGGATAGAAATGCAACTTGGTTTGACCACTGTCGCATGTTCAGGAAGGATTTAAATACAACTTGGTTTTACCACTGTTGTATGTAAAGGATGGATAGAAATGCAACTTGGTTTGACCACTGTCGCATGTTCAGGAAGGATTTAAATACAACTTGGTTTTACCACTGTTGTATGACAAAGATTCATTCAAACCCTAGATAGACAAGGGTTTGAAAGGAGACAGAACATGATGTGTACCGTGCGAGTACACAAGATGTAGTGAGGTTTGAAAGAGATTCAACTAGTTTTGTGCGCTCTGGTGGGGGGTTGGACTAAGTGGAGGCGTGGTCTACTCAGCCAATCACAGGACAGGTAGCGTAGTGGGGACGGGGCTTGCTGGAGGCGTGGTCTACCCACCCAATCAAAGGATATGAGGTGTAGTGGGGGACTAGCAAGAGCAGCCATTAATTATTAATATTTATTTTGATATTAATATTATTTGAAAGATAGCGGAATAGCCGTTTTAATAATCCAAAACAAGATACGTGATTTTATAATGCTTATGGAGATGCAAATTACAATTTAAAATATATTTTTTGGCTTAAGAATGTTCAATAATACAAGAAACAATATTAGTTGGGTCTCAAGAACGAGATATGAAGTAAATTAAATTATTAACCGAGCTAAGTAAAATAAACACATAACAATCGTAGCATTTTACAAATACTATTAACTAAAATATATTTAGTTGTACATGTATTTTTTAAGGAAAGATTACAAAGAGATAGAAACCATCTGAACTATGCGTAAACTAAGATTTTTCAAATAATTACCTGTAGTAAATCAGGAATACTCCGTGTTTCAAGTAAAGCTGCGTTAGTTAACTCTAGAAGAAAAAAAAACACATTAAGCAATTAAGTATTAGAACCATTTTATATGTTTATTTTGAGAAGAACAAATCATATGTTAAGAAAATCGTATAAAAAACAACCAATTTAATCGAGCTATATTTTAATAAAGTCAGCAACTGACTATGAGAAGTACCTTGATTAATATTATAATTTAAGAGCATAACAAAAAGTGAAACAATTCATGTACGTGAGAAAGCAATTTGAGATAAAAGAACAAAGAATAATTTAATATAAATACTATTAACTAAAATATATTTAGTTGTACATGTATTTTTTAAGGAAAGATTACAAAGAGATAGAAACCATCTGAACTATGCGTAAACTAAGATTTTTCAAATAATTACCTGTAGTAAATCAGGAATACTCCGTGTTTCAAGTAAAGCTGCGTTAGTTAACTCTAGAAGAAAAAAAAACACATTAAGCAATTAAGTATTAGAACCATTTTATATGTTTATTTTGAGAAGAACAAATCATATGTTAAGAAAATCGTATAAAAAACAACCAATTTAATCGAGCTATATTTTAATAAAGTCAGCAACTGACTATGAGAAGTACCTTGATTAATATTATAATTTAAGAGCATAACAAAAAGTGAAACAATTCATGTACGTGAGAAAGCAATTTGAGATAAAAGAACAAAGAATAATTTAATATAAATACTATTAACTAAAATATATTTAGTTGTACATGTATTTTTTAAGGAAAGATTACAAAGAGATAGAAACCATCTGAACTATGCGTAAACTAAGATTTTTCAAATAATTACCTGTAGTAAATCAGGAATACTCCGTGTTTCAAGTAAAGCTGCGTTAGTTAACTCTAGAAGAAAAAAAAACACATTAAGCAATTAAGTATTAGAACCATTTTATATGTTTATTTTGAGAAGAACAAATCATATGTTAAGAAAATCGTATAAAAAACAACCAATTTAATCGAGCTATATTTTAATAAAGTCAGCAACTGACTATGAGAAGTACCTTGATTAATATTATAATTTAAGAGCGTAACAAAAAGTGAAACAATTCATGTACGTGAGAAAGCAATTTGAGATAAAAGAACAAAGAATAATTTAATATAAATACTATTAACTAAAATATATTTAGTTGTAAATGTATTTTTTAAGGAAAGATTACGAAGAGATAGAAACCATCTGAACTATGCGTAAACTAAGATTTTTCAAATAATTACCTGTAGTAAATCAGGAATACTCCGTGTTTCAAGTAAAGCTGCGTTAGTTAACTCTAGAAGAAAAAAAAAACACATTAAGCAATTAAGTATTAGAACCATTTTATATGTTTATTTTGAGAAGAACAAGTCATATGTTAAGAAAATCTTATAAAAAACAACCAATTTAATCGAGCTATATTTTAATAAAGTCGGCAACTGACTATGAGAAGTACCTTGATTAATATTATAATTTAAGAGCGTAACAAAAAGTGAGTCAATTCATGTACGTGAGAAAGCAATTTGAGATAAAAGAACAAAGAATAATTTAATATAAAAATTGTTAAGTAAAATATATAGTTTTCTATTATGATTATTAGAATGTGAAGAAATTTTTACGTATGTCAATAAAGCAATCCTCAATAAAAAACAAAGTATAATTTTAGGCAATCACATTTTACCTTTTATAATCCAAACAAGTTAATAATTAATGTATTAGAGTCATATTTAGATATCTCGTTTTGTGAAGAACAATTTATACGTTTATACATTGTTAGTTAAGGAAATCGGTAACCATTTTTTCAATCTTAAAAATGTTTAGTTATTCAGTTTAATCAGTCCATATTTTAACAAATACAAAAACAACAAAAGGTAATTAATATTATCATTAGGACTACAACAAAATATGAGGTGAACTTGAATAAACATACATTTATTTTGGCAAGGACAATGTACATTATAAGATATTTTTTTATCCTAAATCATTTATTTTTTATTATAATATAATGATTTGAGGTAAATGATATAGTTTTTTGTTTGTATATATCACAAGAAAGATTATTTGCGGTTTACATAACATCTGTTACAAAATGTGAGACATTAAATACGTATAGTGATTTAGCGATATTGGAATACCAATTTTCTTAAAAACATAAAACCATTGACTATACACAGAATAGACTTCCCAAGTAATGTAAAAATTTGAAGCAAAAAAGAAACGTAGTGCAATCTGTTAAGTGATAAATCAATCAGCTGTTTGCTATGTACTGCATTAGTTTTAATTAATAGTCAACAAAATACACTAGTAAACTCTAGTGAGATTGGCCTCAAATTTTTATATCACGTGAAAAGACTAAAAACTCACTGCCAATACCTAAACTATTTCTAATCGAAAGCCGTTTTATTCTGTAGAAAATTATTATAAAATAGGCGGTAAAAATGGTTGTAACGTATATTGTTGTATTCATACAGCAAAAGAATTTTTGAGTTAAGATAAGTGTTTTGTAAGTGCAGATTTACCGAAATATTTATTTATAGTCTTGTAAAGTTTTCATATAATTAGGATTATATTTGAAAGATAAGTTAGTTTCGTTTTTATATTATGAGAAAGGTTGTATTTAAATGATTAGACAAAATAGTGGTAGGATCTTTTATACAAATAGTTGAGCTAATTTAAGTAATGATTAAGGAGTGAGCTTCTTATAAATAAATAGTAAAAGCTAATATATATTAGGATACTATATGTATATGACAAGAAAAATTAATTACCTGTATATTTAGGGAATATTCCACAAATCACAATGGGACGACGTGTATCACAAACTGGAAACACTTAAACTTAAAATACAACAGGGAAATATAATTAAAACTCTGGAAATTACAAAATGTGACAGGATAAAATTGCTTGACACAAAGCAGTACGCAATACGAATGAAGCGTGTCTAGTTTGCGCGACAAACAACAATCTTGAACACAATGCAGAAACAATAATAGGTTAACTTACCTCCTACATAGATAAAATAATCCATTAACAAAAAGCCGTAACACCGCTAAGCGTAATCAGTGACGCTAGAAAAAGTAAAGCAATAACAGTTAATCACATGTCGGTCCCCCGCGAGAACGAGTAGGCCTAGTTATTTATAGGCACACACATGCGAACACTCACATCTGTTGTCGTTCCGTGAGAATCATCTCTCGGAAGATTGAAACGTCTCTGTGCAAACATTTAGAATTTCTGTAAACACTATATAAGTGTTAACAGAGTAAACTACAGATCATTTGACTCTTAGCTACCGTCAGGAAAACATGTCTGCAAGAAATTCAGCTCCTATTCAAGACCCCAAAATATCTTCAACATCGAATATCTCAAATAATAATATTCAAGAACAAAACACTCAAGAACAAAACACTCAAGAACAAAACGCAGTAGACGTAACTATGTCACCGATACAGAACTCACAAGTATCTAGTACCTCGTACTTTCTCCGCCCAGAGTTCGAAGATTATATGAGACAGCTAGTTGATGGATAGTTAAATGGAACAATACATATTTTTACAATCCAGTACATGGTATATTTGAAACATTAAAGCTGAACATTTAAAAAAACACATTCAGACAACCTTGACCTAATAACAATACCAACCAATCCACAACATACATCGCCAGAGTCGCTGCGTAATTCACGCTGCTCCACAATCACAAAATACTTACCAATTACCTAATTATGACGTCACGGGATCACCCCCGTGTTTGGCTACTACTGTTTTACCCTCCCTGATGCAGCAAACCTAAGTACTTGTTAAACTAATTCTATTTAAATCGGGAATAAATGTTATATTTTTAAGTAGACATTTCAGTGTAAATCCAATCAGTCAAATGGAAATTCGCTTAGTCTGCAGGTTTGCTGCGGCGGGGGTATTTTACATTTTCCTGTTTTTTAGCTAAATTGACCTTAAGTTTATAGGAGTTCTTAGCCTTAGAATAAAGAGTACGTAAGCGTTCCTTAGATTCTTGACCTGTAGCAGCTAAATATCTGTCTCTTACAACTAAGACCAAGTCCTTATATCTAGCAAGCTCTGGAGTATACCATGCCTTAGTTTCTAGGTTGAAATTTTTAACTTTATTGGTTGATTTATGTTTATTGTTCAAGATCTTAGCTGGGAAATATTCATTGAAAATGTCATTTATTTGGTTGAAAAACAGTTCAAAAGCTAGTTCAGGGTCCTCACACAGCAATGCAAAACTCCAGTCAACTTGTGACAAACTATTTCTAAAATGAGGCAGGAGATCATCTTTTATATTCCTAACACTCCTAGCGTAGTCTAAATACCATGAAGGAAAAGTTGGAGTATTACTCACCGAATTATAGTTTGCACTCATAACCACAGCTCCATGGTCCGCCACCAGAGGCTCCGTCACCTCCCACCTCATAGGTCCAGGAGTCTATACCTCTCGCCACCCTAAGTTGAGGCAGCCCAGACGGACGGGCAGGGTCATTATCGGCCGGTCCCGCCCGACCCTTTATAATCCGATTAGTGACACTTCCGTGAACGCTCTAGTTCCATAATTGTCATTAACAAAGTTAAAAACCGATGTATAAATTTAGTCTTTTACATTAATAACGTCGATTTAACAAACATTTCCGTTTTTGTCCCATCAAAATCGGACAATGTTTACGGTTTTTGGATTTTGGGATCTACACTACTTTGTTTAGCTCACAAACCGTAAACATTGTCCGATTTTGATGGGACAAAAACGGAAATGTTTGTTAAATCGACGTTATTAATGTAAAAGACTAAATTTATACATCGGTTTTTAACTTTGTTAATGACAATTATGGAACTAGAGCGTTCACGGAAGTGTCACTAATCGGATTATAAAGGGTCGGGCGGGACCGGCCGATAATGACCCTGCCCGTCCGTCTGGGCTGCCTCAACTTAGGGTGGCGAGAGGTATAGGCTGGTTGCGATGCTGTCCAGGCAACGATCTCCTCTTGTGGGGGCGACACTGGTGATGAAGAGGCCGTGAGCTCGAAGTAGATTTGAGAACGTCTTGGTGTTGGGTTCCTCACAATTTAATGCAATATTGAAATCACCGCCTATTATGATGTTTTTATTGAGGACCGATAATCCGGAGAGGCAAGCATCCAGTCCTTCAAAAAAGCTGTCAATATGGCCGTTAGGGGAGCGGTAAACACTCAAAATAATGACCTTCGCACCCATTCCAAGCCAGTCACTTCAAAATCCAATTCAGTGCAGTATCTATCCAAATCCAGTCTTTTTGTCTCCAGTGTGGTATCGGTAAAAATGGCCACCCCACCACCTAGATGAGATTTTCTGCTGAATGACGACCTGAGCTTGAGATTTCCAACCTTACTGTAGAATTCACATTCCTCCTCAGCTAGCCAATGTTCACTTACACACAGTATTTTCAGTTTGGCTTGTGCACTAAAGATGGATACTAAGTTTAATTTAGTTCTGATACACTGTACATTTAAAAAGGCTATTTTACATGGACTATTTACAATTTTTGACTCACTAGGCTTAGAAACTAGGCCTTCTGGGGAGATGACTGAACTTTGCTTGGACTTAGGCCTAGGCCTAGATTCACTTGAGACTCTAACGTTTTCCCCGAGGCTCTTCGGAATAAAAAACGCTTGATAGTTACGTTTTTTGGCCAGATTGAGCTATTTAGAAAAGCATCCTTAGCAGCAAAATCAATTCCTATTTTAAAACTGTCACTAACACCTTTCGTATCTAGCTTCTCAACTTCACAGTGTACGTCAGGGAAGTTTTCGCCAACAAAACTCTTAACAGCCTCAGAGGATGTGCCACTTTTTATCTTCCCTAAGTGAAACCACGCCTTCTTCGTGCCTGACAGTATTTCACTGTGTTTTCCTGACCCAATTATCACTTCACGAGAGACACTATGTTGTTTAGTTTTAACTTTTCCCTTTTCAATATGGCGGATTTGATTCACGTCGACATTTCCCCTACGCTGAAACTTCTCCCTAGTACTTTGTTCCGTTGGCGCATGCGCAGGCTTCGGATTCTGATTTGTCTTCTTATTTTGTGCTGCAGATGCACAAGTACCAACTGCTACAGTGCTTGCATAGCTTCTGCAGTTATTTCGGCCTCTCCTAACTTCGCACCATCTTCCATTATTGGTAGCTATAGACTCATCTTCAGTCGGTTTATCTTCATTTACATTATTTTTCTCGACTTCGTCTACGTGATGTCCATCCGCGGAAGTCATGTCAAGGCGTATTTGATTTTCAGGCTGACTGTGAGACCCAGTAGGACGTCCGTCTTTTTGCTCCGCTCGGTTGTCAGCTTGCATCCGGGCTTGGTTGTCTGTTTGTTTTTGGTTGTCCGACGTTGTGTCGTCTGTCAAGTCTTTCGTCACTTCCTGTCTCATGCTTATTTTTCCAGTCCTATTGCCAGATGAGGTTATGTTTGAGACTGTACAATCAATTTTATTATTGCTAATTAGATTCTGATGTAAGGGGGGGGCAGTTGCTAGGGTCTCCTTCAATAAATCATACATTTTACCTAGCATTTTCTGCATGCTTAAATATTCATCGAAGTCATTCCATGACTTCTTAAGCTCTGCCAGCCTGCTCACGCAAGGGTCACAAAACCACATCACTGACTATCTTCCTTATAGTCTTGTATTTTACACTATTCACATTAACACATCGACCATGGAACCAATTATTGCAAAAGCCATCACAATTTAATCCCATATCATTTTCTTTAACTAGTTTATTGCACTGCCCGCACATTTCACTGTCATCATCCACCGCCATCTTGATAAGCCATGTTGACAGAAGATAAGGGAAAGGAACAATAATTTTATTCATTTATTGTAAACAATACAAATTCCAATAAGTTGACAGCAATTAGATAACAAAGAAAGAAAAATAGAAGAAGAAAATTTTTAATGGAATGAATATTATCGGTGGATAAGAAGGTTTGGGCTAGGCTACCAAATGAAAATGTTTATTTTATCATCTAGCCTAACCACCTAACTTTGTAATGTTGAAATCATGTAAGTTATGTTTTTATTTTATTTACTTAAAAACGGTTGTACCATTTTTACAAGAAAAATACCTACAGTAGTCTTAACAGAAAGAAGAAGCAGAGGAAAAACATAGTGTCTTTCCTTTCTGGTTTTAAGTCAATCCAGTCCAAATTTCTTGTTCCTTAGGCCTACATTTATAAATGAGGTGTTACACCTCAAGAATCAAGAATCAATATTTTATTCCATTAGACAAGTACATGCATTAGGATACGTCAATAAAGTTGAATACATGCTGCAAAAACACAAGTCAAAGATAAATTACAGTACATAACAAATAAGGCATAAACAAAAAAAATCAAATAGATACAAAGGTCATTTAGATGGCACAGTGAAGACTACGGTATACTTACAGAAAAAATAGATAACAAGATATAATTTAGTGAAAAAAAAATACTTAGAACAAGGCAGTGACTAGATTATGATTTCTTTGGTTGAACATTCAAAAAATTCTCCCAGCCCATAAAAAGGGTGTACAGTCAGCCACAGAAGAATTTTAGATTTGAAGGCTTTGTTGTTCAATAACAGTATTTCCTTGGGGAGTTTATTTAGGCATTTGAGTCCCAGTATTTCATAATAAGATTTCATTTTTTCAAGTCTAACATAAGGGATGTCAATTTTACCTCTATTCCTAGTATTAAACTTGTGTACATCACCCCTAAGAGTGTGGGATTTCAGGTTCTTAAAACTAGTCAACAAAATGTTATATAAAAATAAATTAACAACGGTCAAAATCTTAAAATCTACAAAAATTGGTCTGCAGTGTTCCTTGTGATTGGCATTTGCTATGATCCTGATCACCTTTTTTTGTATTAAAAGAACATCAGTGATGTAAGGGCTGCTGCCCCAAAAGATTATTCCATAATTAAGAGCTGATTGGAAAAGTGCAAAATAGGCAGTTTTTATATAGTCAAAAGGAACAACATCATTGAGTTTTCTGAAAAGAAATGTCAATCTACTTAGTCTAGTACAGAGATGTTCAACATGATATGACCATGACAGGAGTTGATCCACATAAACACCTAAAAACTTAACAACTTTGACCTTATCACATTGTGCTTCAGGAATTTTACGAAGTCCAAAGACAACAGTTTGGGTTTTCTCATTATTTAACAGAAAGCTATTCGCAGAGAACCATTCTGCTGCTACCTTTACTGAGTTTTTTGCCTCAAGCTCAAGAGATTCTAAATCTCTGCTGTGTGTAAGCAAAGTTGTGTCATCAGCATAAAGGTATGTGTTACATTTGAGACTGGATGGAAGATCATTGATTGAGATTAAGAATAGCAGAGGGCCCAAGACTGAGCCTTGTGGTACCCCACAGTTGCTTAAGGCAACTGCGGACCACCGACCCCCACTGCAAACCATCTGTCTTCGGTTACAAAGATATGTCTTCAGCAGTTTTAAAGCATTAATTTGAACACCATAAAACTCCAACTTATGGAGCAGGACATCATGGTCGACACAGTCAAACGCTTTACTGAGTTCAATGAAGGTCGCCCAGGTATATTCTTTTTGTTCAAAAGCGTTCAATATGTCATGAACCATGGAACCTATTGCATCCATAGTGGACTGTCCACTTCTAAATCCAAATTGATGTTTGTTGAAAAGTGAGTTTAATTCAAAAAAGTTAGTCAGCTGATTGTATACTACATGCTCTAGCACCTTGGACAGTACAGGTACTAGACATATTGGCCGATAGCTGCTTTTGGGCTGTCTCTTTCCCCTTTTTTGAAAATTGGACAAATTTTGGAAATTTTTAAACCCTCTGGAAAAACCCCTTCCCAAAGACAGACGTTTATGCAGTGGGTTAAAGGCACTACAATATGTTCAGCAACTTCTTTTATCAGCCAGTTAGAAAACCCATAATAGTCTTGGGTTTTGGTGTTCTTCATATTGGATATAATCGAAGCAACTTTAACACAACTAACTGGTGAGAAACTGAAAGAGATATTCTTACGAGTCATGTTGGTTAAAAATTGGTCATAAAAGTTGGTAGGTTTCTTAATGCTGTTTCTAATATCAGCTACAGAATTAATAAAAAAACTATTGAGGATATCTGGGTCAATGGGGACATTGTTTGTTTTACAGTTCGATTGAGAATTTTGTTTGATAAGAGCCCAGGCGGCTTTGCATTTATTGTCCGAACTGTTAATTAAACTGGCATTGTATTTGAGTTTTGCTTCTCTGACTGCTTTCCTATACTCAGACTTAATATTCTTATATACTAATTTACATAGATCATTATTAAATATCTTATAACTATCGTATGCACATGTTACCTGTTCTCTGAGCCTAGAAAGATCTGATGTGTACCAGGTGTGGTTGATTTTCTTAGGTGGTTTAGGCCTAGAACGAGACTTATGAAGAGGGAAGCACTCATCAAACACATGCAATAAATTATCAAAGAAAATTGTGAAAATGTTACCTGTGTAATCATGTTGTTGCCAATCCAAGGTTTCAAATATGTGTTGCCAATTGATCGTGCTAAGTTTGAATTTAAAAATTTCCATGTTGTTTATAGAACAAATTCTTTTTGAGGTGAAAGTGTTAGAAATCTTATTAGGCTCATCAGAACTGTTGGATACAATTCGAAAAAGGGGGCCACTGTGGTCGGAGAAGTGAAAGTTTTCCACAGCACAAAACACATCATCCTTCTTAACATTAGAAAAAACATTGTCGAGACAGGCGTTGTTACGAGTTGGAAGCTCATTATGGTGGTAGATGTCGAATTGTCTAAGCAAGTTGAGTAGCTCAGTAACTGACCTCTTGTCTGAATTCACATCAAATTGCGCATTCACATCACCTCCAATGACCACTTTATGTTTATCCCATTTAAAAACTAAAAGTAAAATTTTCTCCAGCTGTTCAAGAAATATCCACTCATTACTGTCAGGAGTGCGACAAATAGAAATTACTATTAGCTTATGGGAAGCAATTATTGTTGCACATGCTTCAATAGATTTTTCAATGCAAAATTCTGAGATGTCCAAAGTTCTACAATTCAAATTAGTACGAGCAAAAATTAGAGTTCCACCTCTGGCACTGGTAGACCTTGAAAAATTGCTTACTAGGTAGTAGCCGTTCAAGGTTAAAAAGTCATTACCTGATGTTGGGACCCAGTGTTCCGAGAGGCACACCAAGTCACACTGCTGGAATAATGTGAATTCCTCCAACAAAGGTTGCTTATCACCAAGTCCCTGTATGTTTAAAAAAAGAAGAGAAAGCATACAGAAGGTTGTAATAGGCTTAGGCCTAGGCTTACTTACGTATATTGGTGTACCGTCCATATTTAACTGTCTATTTTTTGGGTCACTGGATCCACTAAAAAACCATTGGATTCAACATTACGGACACCATCCCCGTTTTGACGAGGACGAGAGGGGAAGTATTTACCGATGAGAATACCCAAAGGCCACAGTTCGGCTTTCATAATCTCACTTTCCAGTTCAAGAGGAACCCCTATTTTAAAAGAAGCGTATGAGTTGTGCCTAGTCTCAAGCTTATCACAATCAAAGTTTTTGTTTGCAAAACTAGATAGCAGGTGGGATTTAATGTCGTCAACAGAAGTTGAAGATTCAAACCGGGTTACATAAACCCAGGTTTGCCTGATCGCTGCTGAAAGTCTGTTGGTATTGCAGCTTCCAGAAATAAGCATAGTTTTATTATAAGGTTTGCCTCGGGTAGGCCTAACAGACTTTCTAGCGACAGACTTAGGAGATTTTGTCCTATTGTAAACAACACTGGTGAAACCATCACTATCACAGTCAGGCCTAGGTTTACGCACGTTATCTTTGCAGATTATTTTTGAATTAGTCTGAGGCTTAGGCTTGGGGCAAGAGACAACATCAACACTTGACGAAAGACCTGAGGAACCGCGCACACTGTTTTTCTGGTCAAATAAATCCCTTTCCTTTGACGCAACGGACTTAAGATCATCTGAAAATGACCTATTTGTGCAGATTTCTGAGTCTGAGCAAGGAGTCACTGGGGATACATTTTGATTTAAGGTTAGGTTTACTTTCCTAAGTTCTTTAGTGAAATCAGTTTTGTAATACTGACACATCTTGTGTGAAACCACATACTACACTTTCCTTCACATTTAAGACCTGCTTCATTTGATTTAACTTCATTTTTGCAGACACGACAAAGATTGCTGTCTTCATCTGCCGCCATCTTACTTTTTTGACGTCTGCTCTGCCTCGTTTATAAATGTAGGCTAATTAATACACCTGCAGTAATAGGTGTATTAATTAGGAATTGTCTGTTTTTGAAGCAGCATGCTTAATATTACTGTACTACAACTGTAAGGTTAGGCCTAACTTAGTATGCAGGGTATATAAAAGGGGTAGGCCTAATGGGTGCTTGGGTTTACTTACTTAGGCCCTACTTGATATACTTGTGTGCTACACCGTTCAAGAATCATCGTTGACCGACAATGTCGGATAGATTGCGTTATATATAAAATATTTAAAAAACAACACTACTATTTACATACATACCAGGCCATTAACCAGGCTGTGGCGGTAAATAATAGCCTATGAGTAAACTTAACAAATTTTTAGGGAAGGGGTTCTAAGTAACTTTTAGGGGCTCTTCACTCAGCTCCTCTAGCGAATATAGTGACCTATTTACCAAGCTGTTTCTGATTGCCACTTTGAAAGAGGTGATGTTCATAACCCGCACCTTATCCTGCATGGTGTTAAAAAGCCTTATGGCATGGCATACATTAGTGGGGGATAACTCTTGAGGGTACGGGTGAGACGACATCGTGGCATGTCAAGGTGTAAGTAAGTATTAGGATGTTCAATACACAATACGTATTGACTAAAGACTGTATACAGGACTTTACTAAAGGACTTACTAAAGAATGCCCAGGTCTTTAAAAAGGGGCCTACAATGTTTGTTGTAGTTGGCTGACATTAACTTATGATTCTTACAGCTTTTTTCTGAAGCAATAATATATGTCCTGTGCTGCTGGTGAATGACCCCAAAGTACCAAGCCGTAGATAACGGAACATGGTGGCGTAACAGAGCATGGAACACACTAAAGAATTTATTCGGGATGATGTTCCGAAATTTCCTTAGGAGGCAAATTACCTTAGATAGCCTTGCACATAACCTATCAATGTGTGAGCTCCAGCTCAGTTTGTGATCCAACCAGAACCCTAGAAGTTTAACCACCTCATTCCTTTCGGTTAGTGGCTTCAGTGTGCAGAGCAAGGACTGAGTTTTGGCTGCATTTAATTTCAGGCGGTTTGCTGTAAACCAGTTCTTGGCCAGCTCCAAAAGATGGTCAGCCTCAATATGCAGGTGCTCAATGTCGCTTCCTCTCTGAGATATCAGGGTGGTGTCGTCAACGAAGAGGAGGGTGGAGCCATTTAGCCTCAAGTCGTTCACGGCCACACTAAAAAGGAGAGGGCCGAGCACCGAGCCCTGTGGCACTCCATGTGAGATATTTCTGATGCAGGAGCGAAGGCCCTTTAAGGTAGGCCTAGGCTATGTTCGAAATTTAAAGCTTGTTATTAAGTTACTGAGCCAAGAGCAAGTCTTTTTTTTTGCTCGTCATGGCTGATAGTCTATGTGGTGTTTGTTGTTTGCTACCAGTTTGAGTTTTATTTAGACAATATCTACGTGTTTCGTCTACTTCTTACCTTGCGAAAACTCTTCAATAGTCTCCAGTGAGTTTACATGTTGATGAATTTTTTCACGTAAATAACTCGCCGCTCTAAAATAACAACTTATTTGTCAGCTCTATCCTTCAGAATTAACCTGGATCCATTTATGTCAACGCCGTCAACTCATCTTTCGTCGACATAGAGAAATCTCCACCTCCCAAAAATCCACAGCCTTCTAGATCTGCAGTTTTGTACTATATTTAATATCACAGCCTCGGAACAGCCAAAACCCTAAATACAGGCTCTTCCCACTATTTCTCAAGTTGGACTGTTTTATTTCGCAGTACTGTGATATTGATTACCAGGTGCCATGGCACAAACATCGTGTCCAATGTGCATTAAATCAGTACTCGACTCTGAAGATGGCCTACAATGCGATGGTAACTGCCAGCGATGGTTCCATAGATCATGTATAAATATGTCTAAGACCGAATACCAGCGCATCAGCGGCAATAATAATATTGAATGGTTTTGTTCGAGAACTGATTGTCTACCTCCCCAAAACCAGCCTCTCAACCAGCTCTCCATACAACTGGCATCTGTTTTAACAAAACTAGATGAACTCTTGGCTAAGATTAACAAGATAGACACAATATCAGAAGATGTTTCTGACATAAAGGCTGAAGTGTCTGTAATAAAAGCTAGTCTATCCGCTCTGGAGCCTCGTGTTTCAAGTGTTGAGGAGAGAATTTCGGCCATTGAAGTCAAAGTAGACACTATGGAACCTATCCCAACACCAAAAATTAACCTTGAGGAATTCTTAGCTGAATCCCATGAGCGCTCTAGACGCTCCAAGAACATTATAGTGCACAACTTAATTGAGTCCTCTACAGCAGATTTTAACGCTAGAAAGAAACATGACTCTGATCTGATCGTTAAACTAATTTCACCTCTTCTACCTACTATCCCCCAAGATGGAATAAAATCAGTGCGCCTGGGACAGCCTTCAGCTAAGAAAAATAGGCCTTTAAAAGTGTTCTTAGCATCCTCTTCTGATGTATCTTCTGTAATCAGTAACTTCTCTGCTGTAACGGCTGCACAAGTTGACCCATTGTTCACGGAGGTCAAGATAAACAGAGACAAGACCCCACGGGAATTGCAGCATCTAAAGGAACTGAATGCTGAGCTTCAGGTCAGGGTTTCTCGTGGTGAGAAGGGATTAACAATTAAATATGTAAGCAATGTTCCACAAATTGTCAAGAATAAAAAAAACTTATCAATGCCAACGGATTAGATACCAATCTATTATGCTACTATCAAAATGTAAATGGATTGAAAACTAAACTGAATGATTTCCTCTTAAATGTATCAACCTCCTCATATGATGTTATAGCTTTGACCGAAACAAATCTTTCTCCTGATATCGAAAATTCAGAACTGGGACTTAATGGCTACAGTGTCTTCAGATGTGAAAGATCTCCAGAAACAAGTGTGAAGTCAAGTGGGGGAGGTGTTCTTCTAGCCCTACGCACTGACATTATAAGCTCCTTGATTCAAGTGTCCTGCTCCTCTGAAAGTATTTTCATTTCTGCTTCACAATCTACCCGCAAGTTTCTAATCTGCTGTGTCTACATCCCACCTGGCCAGTCTGCCTCTTTCTACTCTGATTTTTGTGAATGCTTTGATGAAGCAGTTACTCTGGCTGGGTTTCCGACTGATATCTTGTTGCTGGATGACTTCAACCTTGCGAACACAGACTGGAACTCTCCTTACCCTACACCTGCCTCTGCACACTCAGAATGCCTAACCAACCTAGCCGCAATCCATGATCTTGTCCAGCGCAACTCTATCTCCAACTTTAGGAACGTGTGCCTTGATCTGGTGTTCACATCAATACCTAAACTAGTAGTCAATGCAGCTGAAGAAATACTTCTTAAGGAGGACAGGCACCACCCAGCTCTGTCCATCCATATCTCTCTTAAGAAACCTTTACCACAAAAAAAAACTATAGGCTTATACCTAATTTTCGCAAAAGTGATATGCCTGTGATCTTCAAGGAAATTCAGCTACTAAGTTATCCAATACTAAGCCCATCTGTGCATCCGGAGCTGGTGTTTGATGAATTTTCTCTAAAATTAAACTCTATTATTATGCAACACACACCTTTGAAGAAGATTGCTTCATCCACGTTTCCCCAGTGGTTCTCCAGTGAACTTAAAACTCTAGTAGTCAGGAAGAAAACTGCACATAGGATATTCAAGATGACTGGTGACATCTCTAGCTTTTACGAGTTTCAATCTCTGCGAAGACAGTGCAAGGTCCTTGCCAAGCAGTGCTACAGCGATTATACTAGAAAGGTGGAAGAGAGTATACCGCTGAACATCAAAGCCTTCTGGTCCCATATAAACAATCTTAAGAGCAGTCCAGCTATCCCAACTCTCCTCTCATACGACTCTAGACTTGCTGTAACCGCCACGGATAGATGTTAACTGTTTGCTGATTATTTTTCCTCTGTCTTCAAGGACTCGGATATTGTCGTCCCAAACTTCAACTTCAATTGGAACTCCACAGTTCCTCAATGCACCATCCTAGCCAGTGATGTTGAAAGGAAACTTCAATCCCTGAATCCCAATAAAAGTGCGGGGCCCGATGACATTCCTCCATCAATACTTCGTTTCTGTGCCTCGGCCATCGCACCTCACCTCGCCATATTGTTTGCAGGCTTATTGGCTGCTGGAGTCTTCCCTTCATCTCTTAAAACTGGTTTCGTGATACCCATCTTCAAATCTGGTGACAGAAACAATGTTAAAAATTATCGACCCATTGTTATACAGTCTGCAATTGCGAAGGTCTACGAAAGCATTATCTTGGATCAACTGTATTTTCATCTCCGCAGCTGCATTTCTCCAGAACAGCATGGATTTTTAAGTTCTCGCTCAACCATCACTAATCTTCTGAAATTCCAAGACTTTATCATGTCAGCCTTCTCTGACTCCTCCCAAGTTGACTGTATCTACTTAGACCTCTCCAAAGCCTTCGACAAAGTAAATAACCGCCTGCTAATTGCAAAACTAAGAGGCTATGGCGTCCTTGGGGCCCTACTAGAGTGGTTGGCCAGTTATCTAACCAACAGGGTGCTTATAGTCAAATGTGATGGGATGACCTCCAAACCTTTTGCGGTTGTGTCAGGTGTTCCTCAGGGCTCCCATTTAGGCCCTCTTCTCTTCAACATTTTCATTAATGACGTTAGCAGCTACATTACGTCCAACTTCCTTATGTTTGCGGATGATATGAAGGTGTTTAACAGGATCTCACCCTCTTCAGGGCATCAGGATCTCCAAATGTCGTTATGTGAAATTGAAAAATTGTGTGCTTCTAACTCTATGGAGCTCAATGTCTCTAAGTGTGTTATAATGTCGTTCAAACGAGGAACAGATCCAGTTAGGCATGACTACCTAATGAACAACACAATCTTAAAGCGAGTTCAGAGTGTGAAGGACCTTGGAGTTCTCTTGTCGCCTTCACTAAGTCCACAGGACCACATAAACCACATCACATCTCGTGCCAACCGTTTATTGGGCTTCATATTTAGATCAACAAAGGACTTCTACTCTCCAAATACACCAGTAGTGCTGTATAAGTCACTAGTGCGTCCCATACTTGAGTATGCCTGCATTATATGGACTCCATACCAGCGTAATCACATAGATCAGCTCCAACAGATTCAAGATCGTTTCCTGAGGCTACTGGGTTCAAGACTTGGTTACACCTACCGATCCACTCCTATTATTGATCTTGAAAAATGCTTTGGCCTGCTGCCACTTTACCAAAGACGTCATAACTTTGACCTTGTTGCTCTACACAAGATCGTGAATGGTGTTCTCGACTGCCCGGAGCTACTGAACAGCATTGACTTTGTCACATCCAGAGGAACCAGATCCAAGACCATCTTCAGGAGAAAATATCAATCCACCTTCTATGCCTACCATTCTGGATTACCACGTCTCCTGCGGATTGGAAGCGAGGCTGCATCGTACATTGACTTTTTCAATGAATCAACTTCATCTTTCAAACGCAAGATTATGGTTAAATATTCTTTTTTCCAGCATTAAACAAAAATGTTAAATTACAAATCTCTCAGGTATCCTCTTAACTCATTATTTATTTCTCATCGCTCTCAGCTCTGTATTATACCTTCTTTGCATGTACCGTTTCCTCGTTGTTATTACTTGTCTCCATGGTTATTCACTTCAAATATTTATCATTGTTTTAATATTATTTATTGTTCTCACAAAAATATTTATACATCTGTTTATTGTTATTTATTGTTATTTATATCGTTCATTGTTATTTCATTGTTATTTGTATTGTTTATTGTTCTCACAAAAATATTTATCATGTTTATTGTTATTTCATTGTTATTTATATTATTTATTGTTTTCTAGGTTAGTCCATGTGCCATTTATTGTATACATATCTTCGTCATTCATTTAACTATGTACTTGCTTATCGTTACTCAGTTCTCTCTTTGTCCAAGTTTTTCACATGTATACTTTACTCTTATTATTGTTACATTTGACATTCCTTTCATTGTTATTATTATTATTATGGATTATCTAGTCATAATGAGCAATTTACAACTCAATCAAACTGTAAAATTGGTGTAAATCCGTTGGCAAATAAATAAATAAATAAAAAGAGATTTATTCTACCATTCAGTATAAAATACAATAGGTAACGTCACAAACTATGCTTGAAATAATTAAACCAATTTAAATAATAAGTAAAATATTCATCATTACAAAGCATGCTGAAATTGGTTAATTTTACACAGCAAATAAGGCAGCAAACCATGCAGTTATAAAAAAAAACAAAAGAAAATTAATTTATCACACATAGGCTGCCTGAGTACATAAATAAAATTACAAACTAGGCAATTAGGCCTATGGGTCAACTATAACTTCTTACATATTAGCCTGATTACAATAGTTGATTGTTCTGTTGGTTAGTCAGAGAAATAACGGCTGCACTTTACTTTAGGTCCTACACTCATTCTAATGAAAATATCGATTAATCGATCGTTTCATTTGATATATCGTTTGGTTAGGCTAGTTAGGTTAGTTTAACCTTATATAACTAACCAAACGATATATCGAATTAAACAATCGATTATTCGATATATTGATCGATATTTTCATTCGAATGAGTGTAGGACCTAAAGTTGAGTGCAGCCAAAATAACTTAGCCTACAATAATTTTTTTTCTGGAAAATTAGTAGGCCTATACAAAGAAATTAAAAAATAAATGTAATTTTATCAAAGACTTGGCCAATGCGAAATATTTATTATCTGGCTGAATAACTTCTAGAGGACTTTGACTTAGGAGAAGGTCAAAGGGTGCTTCTCTTAATCATTAATTTTCAACCGCCACAAATCAGTTATTTCCATGAAGGCCAGTTATTTGGATACTAAGTTTTAACCTGTTTCTATGAAATGGTTTGTAAGTTCACATTGTCTAAGTTGATATGTTAAATTAGGTTAGACCACTATTAACACATTGCCTATCAATTGCCACATTCCTCTGTAAGGGCTTTGTGCGACCTGCTAGTAAATGTGTTAATCTCGGTTTAAGCTAGGTTCAAGTTACCCCACCGTGTGAGGCCGTAAGCTGTCGATCTAGGGTTTAGCTAGTAGTGAAGAATACAGTAACAGATGGATTTTGATTGGCTTAGCGGACTTTGGTTATGTTTGGCAAAGGCACGTATATCCTTGTACTAGCAGAGTACCCGTCCTTCGTACGGGGTTGGCATGTAAGTATAAAGTGACATTAGCGTATGGTTTGACAGCTCCATTTAAGTAATGTTAAATAATGTTTACATTCAGAATAGTGACATCATTATTTTAAATATGATCCTTACCCTCTCTGTTCTAATATTCATGCAGTATTTAAATGAATGTTTGAACCAGCTGTATGGAATTGTGAAATCAAAATTAATTTGACAGTTAGTACTGCTTGTTTACATTTTTAAACTTTGTAGGTTTGTTCTTTGTTGTCATGGATACCATCAATCAAAATTTACTTTGAAATCTCTCACCTCCGATTTTTGAAAGCCCACGGGGCAGAGCCCGAGGTCAATATTGAAGCGGGAATAGTTCTATATGTATCCTCGGAACTGTAGCTTCATGTGTGTGCAATTTGAGCCCAATAGGTTCAGTAGTTTTTGAGATTAGCTCATACAAACACACACACACACACACAGACACCACCTCTTCTTTATAATAGTACTAGCAGAGTACCCGTCCTTCGTACGGGATTGGCATGTAAGTATAAAGTGACATTAGCGTATGGTTTGACAGCTCCATTTAAGTAATGTTAAATAATGTTTACATTCAGGATAGTGACATCATTTTAAATATGATCCTTACCCTCTCTGTTCTAATATTCATGCAGTATTTAAATAAATGTTTGAACCAGCTGTATGGAATTGTGAAATCAAAATTAATTTGACAGTTAGGCCTAGTACTGCTTGTTTACATTTTTAAACTTTGTAGGTTTGTTCTTTGTTGTCATGGATACCATCAATCAAAATTTACTTTGAAATCTCTCACCTCCGATTTTTGAAAGCCCACGGGGCATAGCCCTAGGACAATATTGAAGCGGGAATAGTTCTATATGTATCCTCGGAACTGTAGCTTCATGTGTGTGCAATTTGAGCCCAATAGGTTCAGTAGTTTTTGAGATTAGCTCATACAAACACACACACACACACACACACACACACAGACACCACCTCTTCTTTATAATAGTATATAGATAGATTACGTTTGGTTCACTTGGGTCTGAAGAGAACCAGTGGCCTTCGAGTTTGAAATAATGAATTATATAACCACTCTGCTATTATTATAAGTTTTTATTTACCATTCCAAGTATATGTAGAAAGAAAATAGGCCCCACCTTGTGTCATTGTTTCTATACCTATTCTATTTTTACTTTTAACAAGAAGTAAATTATATACACTGCCTATTTTTGTTCCAGGTAAATTTTCTTGTAAGGCTTGGAGCATTGCAAATGTTTGGTGTTAATGTATGAGAGTACTTTACATGTTAACAAGATTGATGAAGTTGTCTGCTTATTTGGGGCCAAATAAAAAAGGGAGGAATTTTCTTGGACAAAAATCGAAAGCAATAAAAATAAGTAAGTTTGGCTAAGCTATGTTATATCAATATGACTAAGAAGCATTTTCAGTTCTTGTTTAACATCTACTTAAATGATGTGCTGCAGCTTTTATATAAAAAAAAAACACTTTAATCAACTTACAGCAATGTTCAAGTTTCAGAGTTACCTATGATGACACAATAATATGAGGCATATTATTTAAGTAAGTACTGTTTTCTAAGTACTATTTCTCCGTTCCAGTGCTGCGATTGGCACTTTGGACATTGTGCCGTGTATGTGCATCTATTGGCAAGCCTGCGCTCAAATTTAGGCAAAAATCGGCTGTGTTTACATCCAAATTCCCTAGTAGCACAAATATATATTAAATACATATGAATAAATGTATTTAAAATCTATTTTATATATCTCAAGTGTGTATTAATGTCAATTTTATATAATATTTAAAATATATTAAATATATAAAAAATATGTTTTTGAATCTATTAAATATTAAAAAAATATGTTCCAATAATATATTTTAGTGAATAATATTAAAATAAAAAATGTATTTAATATCTCTTCCAAACATCCCATGGGGCCTAAACATAAAAACACAAAATAATAAAGATTTAGTATGAAAAACACAGTTATCAGTTGAGTAAATTGATTAAATAGTTCATAAAAACAAATTTTGAAAAAATTACTGGATAAAATTTTTTCATCCCGGGTGGGTCTCGAACCTGGGTCCTTCGACATATGAGCCTCCTACCTTACCTCTGAGCTACTTGTGACTGTTGTTAGCATTAGTTTTCAAATGGTGAAAGAGTGGCCCTCAGTTGCAATGGTTGCAATACTTGAAATATTTTTGATACTACAGTATAATATGATTCTGTTAATATGTTTTGGCATCAAGTAGTTGAGTTGAATAGTGCTGTAGTGAATAGTGAGTAGTCTCCACGAATACAAATACATTAAACTACAAAAATTAATTTAAATACTATGACAAATATTATGTAATTTATGGCATATGTAAATCAAATAATTATTTTTAGAACGTCATCTACAACCATAATTAGTTTCTTAAAAGGTCGCCAGTCACTAGCACCCTTTTCTAGCCAATCATTCGAGATTTCTATGATCACATTCATTGTCACATATTGCAATTAAAAAAATAAAACCCATCAACACTTTTTTTCGTTTGACCCAAATGTAGCTGTCGAACATGTATACTGCCTCTTAACTATATGCTATTTTTTTCTTTACGTGTATGATAGAGTGACACCATTCAAAGTACGTATTATTATTAACTTAATTTTAACGCTTTCACAATAGCAATTATCATACAAAAAATGCATGTATAAATTGATAGACACTATAAAAAACAAAAAGATGCAAATTATTTATTTGCTTATTATAAAAGATTATAGGCTATATATTCTACAAATATAATATTATTTTATTAATAAAAAATATCTGACTTGTTTCAGAATATATTAATAAATAATTTATATATATAATATAGTTTCAAAAATATTTTATATATATATATTTAATATATTCTCAACACATAATTTTTTTAAATATTTAATAGGAAAAATATACATATAAAATATGTATATTATAGATTCTATACTTGTTTTATCAATATATATTATGAATCTATTTTATATATTCAAAACTTATATTTAATTTATATTTTGCATTGCTTTTTGGTAATATTTTAAATATATATTTGAATATATCAAACTATTATTAAAGATATATTATATTTATATTTTATTCGAGGTTCTATCAAATACAACTTTAAATATATAAAATATTTATAAAATACATATTTGTGCTACTAGGGTTTGAGCATTCAAAATGGTGCCGCCAAATGAGACTGCCCCGTCTGTGAAGTTTGCGCTGTAAGTAGATTTTTAAGTGCTAAGGGTGTAAAAGCCATCGATATTCATCGACAGATTAGTGAATTGAATGGCGAGAAAATTATCAGTGATGGAATAGTACGCAAGTATGGGTAAGGGCATTTAAAGATGGCCGCACCAACGATCATGAGGAGTAACGCACGGGGTGGCCATCTGTCAAATTGCCATGGTGATTGCCAGGATGTGAATCCACAATCATCGGAGCCAAAGACTTACGCTAAACAACTACACCAGCTTGCAATAGTGATGTGCGTATCGATACAGATCCATATTACGGTATACTATTTAATGAGTAAGTGGCATACCCACCATCATTATTAGTACTTTTTTGTTCAATTAATTATCCCTGTGAAAAAACTAGGAAAACAATAACAAAATGTTTTCCAATTTTGAGGGTTTACCGGAATTTGGAGGTTATGTATGTATGTTTGATACCTACAAATAAAAAGACACAGGAAGGAAACGGCTTTTCTGAGGTAAGATACAAGCACTAACCCTCATTACAAGCTTGTAAGAAACTTAGTATTTGTCTTGTATATAGCTTGTATTTGAGATCTTTATTATTTTTTAAAATTTTAAATAAACAATACGATACGATATTTTATCCGATACAGATAAAAATCGATACATGAGGATACGATACAATACACGTATTGATACACCACGTTCCGATACGTATCGATACGCAGTCTCGATACATTGACCCATATCGCACATCACTAGCTTGCAACAGGCTAAATGTGTGAAATGGAAACACTTGTTATTTGTTTATAGCTGTGATTAGTTTATTGCCACACATTACACAACTGGTAACAAAAGCAGTTTCACATCTTTTTGTGGTAAACAAATTTTAATACATGCACAGAATTAAATTATATATTTTTCCCCAACACCCATTGATCCTTAGATACATCGATTGGTCATACGTACGAGCTTTGAGTAAAACGAACAATCGTACTAGTTTGATGAGACACCGGGCTTGTCAGATCATGTGAATGAGAAAGGCTACTATCATTTATATTTATGTAAGGATTTACAAAACATTATAAAATAACATTTTTATTAGTAATTAGCAAAGTAGGCCTACCCGTCCTTCGTACGGGGTTGGCATATAAGTTTAAAATGCGTATTGCAGTTATACTCCAACTTAGCGATTGCAATGGGGGAGGACACAGTTTGATTTCTAAAATTTCTCTGCAGCAAAGTCGAGGACAATATAACCACCAAGCTAACAAGGCACCCCTTTCTCTATTTAGTTCTGATTACAATTTTGAGTTATTGTTTATTTGTTTCAGGATATCATGACAGACGAATGCAGAAGTGTTGCTCAGCTATTAACTTCGCTTATAATTTCTTAGTTTCAATTGTGTTGTAAGAAATCATGTTTAAAGTTTAAACAATAAAACTTTCTCCAATTCACAGACTACTTATTATGATTCATTGTTGTGTTTTATTAAGGTCCCTACCCTTATCTAAAAAATATTTTATAAACAAAAATGTTTAATGCTATTCACCTTTTATTCTTGATGAAACATTAAAACATCACTCCATTATTATTATGCCTAATCATGTTGATTATCTACTATATAAAAAGCAAGTAACACAACCAAGATCAACCCTTAAATAAAAGTACTTCATAATTATCCCAGTCAGACATAATGAATTTCCAAATTCCTTCCTTGGTGTTAATTTGCATCCGGACAACAAAATTTTTGGATTATTATATTTCTAGAATAGGCTTGCTAATACAAATATTATGTTATACTATTATAAATTATGAAGCTGTGTGTGAACTATGAAATTATTAGCTGTGCGGCTGCCACAACTAAAACACTAAACCAAATCAGCCCAAATAACAAGTGTTTGGATTAGGCCGTATATTACATCTTCCCGCTGCAAAGCACGGGTACAGCAGCTAGTAATAAGATAAAATTACTATATTTACCTTAGGCCCCATTTATGCTCATGTTTGGGGTTGCAACTTAGGCTGGGTGTAATTGTCGCCAAAAACTAGCGACAAGCAACATTTTAATTTCATTGTTTACTTAGTACTGAATCACTTGATCAATACAAATCAAATGTTAAATAAACTTATTGCTTATTATTGTAAACAAAAAGTTTACAACCAAAAATTAACAACTAAAAGTTTACAACTAAATGTTGCTCCTGACAAATTTAAGAAACTAGTGGAAGAGTTTTTGCGGAAAACCAAAAGTTGCTCCTCACTAATTTAGAGCAACTAGTGCAAAGCTTATTGCCAAAGAATTGACTACTGCCCGACGTCACACTCGGGGTGCGTGGAGGGGCAGGGAACAGTTTTCCACAAGCTGCTTGCGCAAAGCGCGTAGTAACTAGTCTTCCCCTTTTTATTGTAAACTTTCTTTGATCTTTACCAACTCTCTGCGGTAAACCAAAATTTAGTGGAAAACTTGTCTCTCCAATAGTGAACGACAGAAAAAGTCGCTGTATTTTGTGGGAAAAGCAACTAGTTTCCCGCAACTAGTGAAAACTTAGTGGAAGGCTTTGGCTTTAGAGTTCAGTATGGATTTTAGAATTTTAGTACTTTTTATAAATACTATCAGTTATAATATTAAAGAAATTACATTAGACCAAATTAACAACAGATTTTAGTTGTTTTAAAATTAATTTTTGTCTGTAATTTTTAAAATATTATCAGGTAGAGAGGGTTATAAAACTTAAACCCAGCATATGAAGTTTTTTTTTCAAAGAATTTTAAGTTGTATTAGAAAAACTGATTTTCTACATGTCTACAGTCCAGTGTGTCCATACTGGGGTCCCATGTTTGTGTAATAAATTTCCCTGAAGAATGTACAAGTACAAGATTCCCTATACTTTTTTTTTTAAGGAGGTAAAAATGCTTTTACGCACACAGGTAGCCAGCTTGTAGTGTGAGACTCCTGAGCTTGTCATACTACTCACTAAAAAAACCCCCTCTACTCTGTTGGACACAGACCTGGGATTGTTTGTCACATTACTTCAGGTCAGGTCAACGTGTGACCTAAGCCCTCAGGGCTCGCGCCGTTTCTGGCATTCAATTTCTTTATGACCTAGACTGCATCTCGGTCAAGCTCTAGCTTCTTTGTGCGGAGAATATCCTGAACGAAATGTGACATACAGGTCCAATTGTCCTCACCCTCCGTCATCATCGGTATGACCGTGTCCACCAACAACTGCCCTACATGTTGTTCAGCCTCCAGGCAGGAACCTTCCCAACGCTGGCAGCGGAAGAAGGTGTGCTCCGCGTCGTCGGGAGTGCCTGGGCAGTAGATGCAATCGGGTGACACGGCTTTGCCCATCCTGAACAGGTACGACCGAAAAAACCCGTGACCTGTCAGAAACTGGGTAAGGTAATAGTCCACCTCACCATACCGTCGGTCAAACCATGGTTGGACTTGCTGAATCAGTCTCCTGGTCCATCGTCCCGCGACTCCTGTTCCCAGCTCTCCTGCCAGAGCTGGTAGGTGCGGTTGCGCTCCTCCATTTTTGCATGGTCCTCTCCACGCCGCTGATAAATCGCTTTCCTCTCCGCCGCCAAAAGTTTGACGGGGATTACTCCAGCAACCACCAAGATGGCAGGTTCAGACACTGTTCGGTAGGCGGATGCTACCCTGAGTGCTGCCTGACGCTGCACTCTGGCAAGCCGCATCCTATACACTAGAGATGTAACGAATATTCGGTTACTATTCGGTATTCGGTCTATTTGGCCAATTTTTCAGTATTCGGTATTCGGCCGAATACTAGTTAACATTCGGCCCAATACCGAATACCCATATTTAGTTATAATTATAGGCTTTGTGGAAAAAATAATACCTTAATAAATTATTTTGAAAAGATTTTTATTATTACAAGAACCAACATTTATTTTTAGAACTTTGCAAATTAATAATCAAACTTAATTAATAGTAAATTGTGATGGTGATTGTGTGAAAGTATGGTGCAATGCCACTCCCTGTCACTATTACAACAAATAGACAAGTAGTGACTTGTCTATGAGTCATAGCATAGCTAAACCTAAACATAAAAGAACTACAACTGGGGCAGAATATTCGGCTGCCGAATATTCGGCGCTTCGGCCTAAGACCTCACCGAATACTCGGTATTCGGTATTCGGCCAAAAGTACTATTCGTTACATCTCTACTATACACCTCCTTATTGAGCGCGTCTGCCCACACCTCCGCACCATACAGGAGCACAGACTGAACTGTAGACATCAACAGCCTTCTGCGACTGGAACGAGGACCTCCGACATTGGGCATTAACCGGCTAAGAGAAGAGATCACCTTAGCGGCCTTGTCCGCCGTTCGGAATATCTGGTCCCGCCAGCTAAGCTTAGAGTCCACCATGACACCAAGATACTTGGCGGCACGAACGGACTGGACTTCGAAGTCCCCCACCCTCAACGGCACAATGGTGTCAATCCGCTTTTTGGTCAGAATCACGATCTCAGTTTTGTTCAGCGCGAGTGAGAGACCGTGATCTGCCATCCATGCGTTTATAGTTCGCATGACTCGGTTTAATTTTAGCTGGGCCAGCTCAACACTACGAGCAGCTATTAAAGCTGCAATGTCATCTGCGTACCCAACTAAAACGGTTTCTTCAGGCATTTCAGACCTAAGGAGGCTGTCGTAGGCAACGTTCCAGAGGTCCGGGCCGAGTATGGAACCTTGGGCAGCACCAGAAGTGACACTCATCGTCCGCGGGCCTTCTGTAGTATCATACATGAGGAGGCGGAACCGGAGGTAATCCTCTATAATGCGCATGAGGTATGTCGGGACGTGGAAGTTGTTCTCTAGAGCGTCCAGCATATCGCACCATCTTGCAGAATTAAATGCATTTCGAACATCGAGTGTAACGAGCAGCACAACCCTACGAGAGTAGGGATTAAAATCCTCAGCTCTCATCACGGCTTGCTTCACCTCCTCAATAGCGTCGACCGTTGATCGCCCCTTCCTGAAGCCGTATTGGCGAGGGCTCAGGTCCCCCGCAGCAACCACGGCTGAATTCAGTCGGGAACGGATCAACTTCTCTAGGACTTTCCCAGCCGTATCCAACATGCAAAGGGGTCTGTAAGAGGACGGCAATTCTGGGTCTCCTTTCCCCTTCCCTACGAGCACGAGCCTAGCTTTTTCCCAGCACAACGGAAATACCCCCTCTGCCAGGCAGGCGTTGTACATGCTCAGAAGAATCAGGGGATTGATTGAAAAAACCTTCTTAAGAGCCTCGCCAGGTACCCCATCAGGTCCAGGAGCCTTGTTGTTTTTTAGGGATAAAACGGCAGTCTCCAGCTCCTCATGAGTGAAGAGTGGGACATCGTCCATCATCTCAAACTCACGCAGTGGGCGCAGAATATGATCCGGAAAAAGGGATTTGACGACCCTCTCCATAGCGGTCCCCTCCATGACGGAAGGTGGAGAGCGAGTGGTGAGTTTTTGGGTTACTAGTTTGTAACCCAGGCCCCACGGGTCGGAATCGACATTATCCCTTAGTGTTTTCCAGCAATTGTGTTTGCTCCGGTTGATGGCCCGGCGGAGAGACTTCCTCGCCACCTTGTAGCTCTCCAGCTTACGGCGTCTATCCAAGGGTGCCCTGGCCCTGGTAGCGAGTCGTCTAGCTCTCAAAGCAGCTCGGCGCAAATCCGCGATCTCTGCAGTCCACCAGTATACGGGTCTCCTATCGCAACGGAGTCTCTTGCGGGGCATTGACTCATCACAAGCCGAGGCAATCAGCCCCATCATCGATGTAACTATAGCCTCTGCATGAGCCATGCCAGGTGCGGCAGGCACCGCTGGCACTCCCCGCAGGATGGCCTCGGTGAATTTAGCCACGTCCAGTTTTTTGGTGTTCCACCGAACGGGCACTTCCCGAGATGCAGCAACTTGTCTCGCGATGCGATCTAAGACATTGAAAATAATGTATTGATGGTCGCTGGCCGTATAATCCTCCAAGACTCTCCAGGCTGTGATCCTTGGCAGAAGAGACTCAGATGCGAGGGTTATGTCTGGGATCGTTCCCCTCATCCCGGGTCGCCGGAACGTTGGCGTGTTGCCCTCGTTGATTACAACGAGTCCGGCCCTGGCAGCAAAGTCTAGGATGTACTTCCCCCGGGAATTAGTGAGGGTCAGTATTGGATGAGGGGCCCTAGCATTGAAATCACCAGCCACGACTACATGCCCTGTGGTGTCCTGCACGCTCTCTTCCAAGCGGTCTATCTTCTCGCGGAAGTCATGGATAGCCTCGTTAGGGGTGAGGTAGACACTGTAATACTATTGTATTATCCCTATACTATTGTATGTATTGGTACTAAATCTCACAAAAGATGTGTTTGTCTTTGTCACGCTTACCACTACCCGAGGATGAAACTTTGGAGTTCGATAAAAATTATGTAGGTATCTCATGTAGAATCTTGTGAAACAGAAATTAATTTCTTGGACCATTCTCCAATCACTTCTTTATAGATAGCTAGGACGACATTTGACCGATAAAGACCCACTGTTGTCTAAAGTTCGGGATTTTGTGTTGTATGGGTTGGGTGGCGTAAAATTGTAGACCCAATGTTAATTTCATTCCAAAGAAGAGATATAAATTATTGTCAGTGGAAAAAATTGCATTTTATGGGGCAGTTAAGTGGTCATAGCTAAGAAATTGCAAGGTAAAGTCACCCAAGTTGCAGAAAAACGAGAAAAAATGGTTTTGATATCAATTTTAAACTTATATTAAAACTGTTATTAGTATGAGTATATTTGACAACCGGCACATTTTAAAATAGTTCAAAAATTCTTTTACAACTATTGCAACAATTTTACAACAATTGAAAAACTGTTTTTACAACAATTTTAAAATTGACTTGGCAACAAGTTAAAAATTGTTTTCACATGACCAACCATCCCATGGGCATATCCTACATAAACACGAAATAATAAACTAATAAAGATTTTGTATGAAATGCATCAGTTGAGCATTTTGATTAAATAGTTCATAAAAACAAATTTTGAGAAAAAACTAGAATCAAAATCATCTTCCCCCACTGAGTCTTAACCCGAGACCTCCAGTTTGTGAACCCCTTACCTTACCTCTGAGCTATCTGTGGTTACTGATATTTCATGTTTTAAATCGGGCAAAGAGGAGTGGACAGTTGCAATGGTTGCAATACTTAGTATTTTTGATACTATGATTATGTTAAGGCATCGCAAGCTGTTGAATTGATTTTCTGGTAGTTGAGGAGGATACCGGTATTTGAATATAGATGAATTAATTAACGTTGCTAATGTCATGTCATTATAATTATTGTTATATGATTAATTCATCTCCCCCCCTTAAAATTTTCAACTACTAAAAATTTGCTCAAATAACTAAAAAAAATATGTGCATTATTATAATTACCTATATGTTAAGCAGGTGTTCCATCACTGTATCTAGTATCACAATTATCACCATTAACGTCATCGGTAACTTATGCATTATGAATTTACTATTCAAGTAATTCAATACTCATAATGTAATAACTAAGTTATAACGAAATTATAAAGAATTGTATTATATTAACAAAAAATTCTTTATAAGAAGAATTATTTAATTGCCATGCTTTACCTGTACAATAAACATAATTTTTTACGTATTTTCATAGGTACTTTTCCAATTACTTCATTTCATTTTCAATTTAAAAAATTAAACATTACTAGCTGTTACCCACGGGCTGCCCGTTTGACTTCACAAGCATTAATAAAACTATTATAAGTTAAGCTGAAATAAACAAAACAGAATGCAGCATTACAAATAATCACACCAGATTTTAATTAGGTAATAAATTGAAAGAATAGCATACGCATAAGAACAGCTGAGGTATTTTTAACATTAAGTATATATAGAAAGTTCCCTTTGGAAAGCAATGATGGCCTTAAAGGGTAATTTATGAAAAAATGGATAATTTTGCGCAAGGTTTCTCGTCATGACAATCATTTTAAGTATATGGTTTATAGGGGTGTGACTTATAGTTTTCTCAAAAGTTCATGGGTACTTCTGGCTTTATATATAGACTAGCTGTGTGCCCGTTCTACGCACGGGGATCTTATAGTAGTCAGTTGAAACCTTCTTATATTAAGATTAAGAACAGCAGTTCGTTTGCATATTTGCAGATATGCTGGCAAAACTATTATATATAAACCGTCGCAAATACAGTATCTGACAGTTCAAGCCAAAATAAATGCTTCGCAATTAAATGTCACCCGGATCGTTATGGTCCATATGTCCAATGATTAAACTAAAAAATGTTTTATAGATCCATGAAGCGTAGCCCTATAATTGAAAGTTACTTTCCACATCGGTTAACTTAAACGTATTTAAAGTACTAGTACCTCAACCTCACCATTTAACACTTTATTCCGATTGACATTTTCAGTATCAAAGGTGCTCTTGTCCATTCCGTGAAACACTGAGAAATAAGGACATTAATGCGTTACCAACAGACATACACACAACAATCCAAAAAAGGCCATGAACTATTGATACATAAACAATATAAAGGCGTAAACAATTCATGATGGTTTGCCCAACAAATGTTTTACTCAAATAGGTTATCATTTTCTTAGCATACCGGGTAAGCTAAGATTTGGAATCCAGACAGAAAAAGCAAAACTTATACAGAGTTAAGACATCACTTAAATTGAATACGGACGGCTCTAATAAATAAGGTGCAAGACCAACGATAACTAATTTGTAAACTACAGTGATGTGTTGGTACCTACGTAAAAATGATTCTAGCAGCTACCAACGGTTCTAAGGAAAAGAACCAGTACCTACGTAAGAACCTACCCAAGAACTATAGTACATCCGACCAATTAAATACATTAAAATCTAGTCCCGAGGTTATTGATCTCTTGCTTTTGGATTTTCTCGTAAAAAGTTATAGCGTAAACTTATCGGTGTCAGTTTGAAAAAAAAACAACCTTACCCAAACAACTTTTTGTTATTTAATAGATTACGCATTCTCTAAACAATGATTAGTATATCTATTAACATTAGAAGGAAATGTGACGAAAATCACACAATGTTGGGGTTTTGGTCATTTGTAATTATATTTCTTAAGTAGGTAGGCCATGTATTCTATGGAAAAGTACCGGTATCAAGGATCGTCGTCAAAAAGGTTGTTATGAATAAATATGTAGGCTTACGTACCCAAGATATGAGCTATGGGCCTATTGGCTGTATGGTCCAGCGATTGCATCACACGGTGAGTAGAAACAGAAAGTGACACATTGGAAAAGCGAGTTTAGCACTACCTCTGTTAAACCTCTGTTACAATCACCCACTGCAGTTGTGATTTTTTACTTTACACTTTACACAACCGCCATTGAAGCGCCGTCAATGAGTGGAAACCTTTTTTGTAAGCTATTGGCGACGATCATTTCAGTGTCCAGCCCTATACAACACTGATTCAAGGTCTTCTTTCTGGTTGTCAAAACTCAAGAAACATTTTATACTCAAAGAATTTCTGGTTCCGATTTGGACGATGTCTAGTTATTTAATTTCATTTACGGTTACACTATTAGACTATATTATTGCACTTGCGATTAATTAAATCCGTTATGTAAGAAAAACGTTTTTAATCTCACTTGGTTGGGATTTGCTTTCAAAACGTGATTTGAAATGGTTGCGGTATTTGTAAACAACATTTGTAAACATATCATTGACAGCTAGAAAAAATAATATTGATCCGAACAGCTGTTCGTTATTTCATAGACGATTATGTGATAAAAATTGAACGAATATTTTACAAAAATCGCACAAAACTGCATTTTTGAACGTCCGTAATTTTATTTACAAAGTAGTGAGGCTATATTTAAATCACTAAAGACACTCTCGCCAATCCAGTGAATACATTAAAATGACTTGGATCTTGATAGGTACTCTGGTTTTCACGGAGAAGATTGCGTAAAATGCCATCTTGAGTGTTACAGACAAAGGGAAAGACAGACAGACAGACAGACAGACAGACAGAAATAGAGATAAGACTCGTTTCTGCTTCTTTAATGTATAAAACGTAAAAATAACCTAAAAGTATATAATTCTGAGCAAAGTACAGACAAAACTCTAATTTTATTTATATAGATATGCTGTTATTGATAAACATGATTGATAAAATCTATTTATCTAGTATATATCAAAATTAAATGCAAGGAAATTTTAAAACGGCCAAAAAAGGGATAGCCCACAACCCATTAATTATAATTAAACATAAATAATCAAAAAAATTAAACATTTATTTCAAAATTGTTGAAACTTGTATTGTAATAACTACAAAACAATTGTTTAGAAGTTTTGTAAACAATTTAAATATTGTTGAGAAAATTTATTTCAAAATTGTTAAAACTTGTTATTTTTTTAAGAACTACACAAACAATTGTTTATATTACTGTATTGTGAACAATTTAAACATTGTTCTAAAATTGTTTATAAACAAACTAAGAATAAAACAATTTTAAAATTGTTGTAAAATAGTTAAACAGCTTGTATTCAAACTTGTTTTTTAAACTGCAAAAATCTGATTGTTTAATAATTTTAAAATTGTTGTAAAATAGCTACAACATGTATTAAAACTTATTTTTTAAACCACGAAAAACACTGATTGCTAAACGATTTTAAAACTGTTGTAAAATAGTTACAACTTGTATTAAAACTTATTTTTTTTTTAACAGAAAAAAAAACTGATTGTTAAACAATTTTAAAATTGTTTCAATCTTATATTAAAATTGTTGTAATATGAAGTCTAAATCAAAATGTTTTAAAATTGTTATACAACAATTGAAATACAACTTTTACCAATTTTTTTGCTTCAATATATTGCATGAAGGGTATACTACTTTCTGGCTCTCTGTATTACCATAGAGACTAACCAACGTTTTATCGACGTTTGTATCCTTGTGTGTCGTGGTGGCACCTTAAAAACGCGCTCCCATAGCAATACAACCACTAATCAGGTCTCATACTCACCTTCGCACTTTCTGATTTAAAACTCATAGTTCTAATTTTATCATAGAGAGTAAGGCCAGGTTGTTATATTTGACTTAGATTTTAAAGGTGAACACCTGCTAGATAATTCTGACTTTCAACACAGAATTCTGACGGTCAATTTTAAAATTTGTAAATTTTAGGGAATTTCCCATATAGGGAATAAGCTATTACCGTAGTACTCATGGTAAGACCTGGACGCGGGACCGATTTTTTTTCATTTTGAGGTCCCTAGAGGCCAAAAACACCATCCGTTCAAATTTATATATATATATGTGTCCGTTAGCACGATAATTCGAGCAAAAATGATCCAATTTTGATGAAATTTGGTACAAACGTGTAAACCTACGTTTATTCGAACGAGTTCGCGATCCAGCATGATCGGACCATGGGAACGGGGGTTTATGGGGGGTTTTATGGGGTAAAAATAGGTTTTTCCCATTTTTGACCCAAAAAACATATAATTTAGCAATTTCTTTCCAAACCATTTTGTAGAGCTTAAAAAACAAATAATTTAGTACATTGAAGCGTTATTATGCGCCTAATGGTTACGGAGAAAATTCCAAAAAATTGTAAATTTAAAATTCCCATGTTATTCTTATGGAGAATAAGTAAATTGTTGTAGTTTGCTTGTTTATGAACATATTTTGATCAAATTTGGAAAATGTTTTTATTTCTTACTAACTATTAACATTTTACAAAAAAAAAAACAGTTTTACCCTCCCTGATGCAGCAAACCTAAGTACTAGTTAAACTAATTCTATTTAAATAGAGAATAAATGTTATATTTTTAAGTAGACATTTCAGTGTAAATCCAATCAGTCAAATGGAAATTCGCTTAGTCTGCAGGTTTGCTGCGGCGGGGGTATTTAAGCTCGTTTTTTTGTCTAGTTCTTGTCCGGCAACACTGGCCACTATATGACAAGATAGTTTTATTTGGCTAAACGAAGGCTTAAATACTGAACTATTAAGAAAGAAATTGTAAACATAACATGACCTCTCCAATCTACATTGCACCGGACTGAAATGAAAACTTAAGTTTTGGCTTCACCTGTTCTATAAATAGGAGAAATCTACTAAGGGAATATGTTGTATCGTAGATAAAACATAAAGTCCCTTAGTAGATTTGTCATCCTTGTTGAACAGCTGAAGCCAATTTTATTGTTAGTTCTGGTGTACCAACTGTAGAGGTTGTGTTTGGTTTAAAATTTGTTTCTTGTTATTTCAGTTATTTAAAACCTCATTTAACCAAATAAAAGATATAATCATAAACAATAACTGGTCTCCTAGTCCTAATTAAAAAACCAAACAGTAAAGCACAAATGAAAATACCCCTAATAATAGAAACAAGATTACGTCTACAGTAGTGATGAGTGTGACGTATATGAAATTGACAAGAAAAACAAGCTTCAAAATTAACAATGGGATGAGAAGTCTACTTATGTGGCATTGTCTATGGTTTTATCAATGATAAAGTATTTTTGTGCCGGTATTACACAATATTACAAAATAAATATTATAAAATAAGAACTAGTTATTATACAATTAATTGTAAATAAAACTTTGTTAAAAAAATGCATAGTATAATTAAGCATCACGAGCAGTATCAAACTTTTGATAATACGTTCAGTTTACATAATTAAAGAATAACAATATAGGCCTATACCCAAAATTATTATTCTACTATTAAACAAAAACACGTTTTAATATACATCGAGTGCATATGACCTTTTTGCTTTCAGGAGTTCAAAAATATGTTGGGTTTTGTTATGTTGGCTACACTTAACGCAACTTCTATTGCCGAGTAGTGGCTGCTAGTCCGTACGATAATTTGAGGACCATCGCACGATAATTTGTTTGTTTACTGAGGAGCAATCAGCTGTTCCATCAGCTATGACGTCATTCCCGCGCATTATAAGCTATGCCACATTTTGAAAATTATATAAGCTATAGAACAAACGAGATATTATAAGCTGCAGCACATTTGAGCTATAGCATTATAAGTTATGACACATATTAAGAAAACCGTTATAAGCTATGCCACATTTCGGCGATTATAAGCTATGGAAAAATTTACATTTCCCATTATAAGCTATGACATCGTACCGATTTTATGACGTGACGTCCATACTTTAGGTTTAGGTCCATCGTTCTGACGTGCTGAAGTGCTCTCCGTCAGAACGATGGACCTAAACCTAAAGCATGGAGGAGAGCACTTTTTCACCTCAAATTAGTTGACGAATATCGAAACTGGAAAATCGATACTTTTACCGCTCGATTGTTTTAGAGTAATCGAATCGGAATCGGAGTAAATTTTATTGGTTTGACTGAGAATGACTAAGAAGTTTTACAAACTCAATGGCTTTAATTTTAACTTTCAATAGGCTATTAAATTTTAAAATATAAGTTAAACCTTTTAAGTGGGCCTCTTATAAAAGAGACCCCTTGAGCTGAATAAATTGATACTAAATAAGTTACTGTTACATTCAATTCAAAATTCAATACTCTTGAGTAGATACTATAATCATATCGACCTCCAGACAAAAAATAAGATTAATGAAGGAATCAGGATTAAAATTTCTAAGAACTGTGAGCAAGGTCATAATTCTCCAGACAAAAATAAGATTAATGAAGGAATCAGGATTAAAATTTCTAAGAACTGTGAGCAAGGTCATAATTCTCCAGACAAAAAATAAGATTAATGAAGGAATCAGGATTAAAATTTCTAAGAACTGTGAGCAAGGTCATAATTTTGTAATTTTTAATTCATCATTATGCTTTAAAATTAGTCTTAAGAGTTAGAAAAGAGTAAATTACACACCCTCTCAGGAAGGAGAGGAATTTTGGCATTTTTTACAAGAGCTGGGTTGATACTAACAATAATAATACAAATTAGGTAATAGAAATGGCCTCCATCTGATGATATTCAGTTTGTTATTAAAACAAATTCTAGTCAATGAACATAACCTTAGCAATAAGCTTTTCAACTGTTGACATTGAATTTTATTCCCATTACTATCTACTAAACTGAAGAAGAATTTGTTCGTAAGGTATTAACAAATTTATGTATTCTCTTAAAATTGACATTACGTCTCTAGGCGCTACAATTATATGTTCTCTCCTATAATGATCTACCCTTAAGTCAAAACTGTCAAGTCAAAGGAGAACGGGAAAGGATGGAGTGGGAGTGAGTGGACTATCGATATCGCGATGTACTAAATTCTAAAAACAATCGAGCTGTAAAAGTATCGATTTTCCAGTTTCGATATTCGTCAACTAATTTGAGGCGAAAAAGTGCTCACCCATCAGCAAGATGGTTCTTCTTCTTCATGGGCCATTTTTTTCGTTTGCAATAAGTGATCAGTCAGGCTGTAGGCGCTTGTTCTCAAAACTGCTACTACTACTTTGAAAATAACAAAAGTGACAGCTTGTGCGCATGCGCGACATCTGCACCTCCCCCTTCGGCTAGAAGGTCGTGTGGAAACGACCACTTATAGGGTATTTACCACCTCTAATACTAGTAGTACGCTTATTCTGCGCGTAACAGGATGAGTGAACATGAGCGCAATAATGAAAGAGTTAACCCACACCTAGCACACTTACCGCTGTCACTGGTGTACACAATAATGTTATTTGTATGGGCAATTCAACCGATGAGTCGGGGCATAATGTTGAGTCGGTGACTCAAGTCGGTAGCGTCACGCGAACTTCGGGCCCAAGGCAGCGATGTCGTGAGTTCGGATCCTGGTCACTGCCACTAAATTTTATTAGTACAGTTCACCTTTGTACTGTACCGGCTCACCAATTGCTTTGCTGTAAACGATCCACGCACGGGCGAGGTTAAAAGAGGCTGGACCAACCTCTTAAAAAAAACCAAATCTCAGTCAACAACAATCCTAACTTCTCGTCCATTAATTAACCAAAGTCATTGGTAATATACGTAATGTATTTCCTGTTTCCCTCTCCTCTCATAGCATTTTATTATTGCAGATACGTTAATCTAACTGTCACAAAGAGTTCCCACACTCTGGACTGTTCACCTTGACTACTTCCATTACCACTTCCTACGTCGTGGACCTGATTCCCTCTCTTCTCATAGCATTTTATCATTGCAGATACATTAATCTAACTGTCACAAAGGGTTCCCACACTCCTGACTCCTCGCCACGACTACTCCCTTCACCACTTCCTACGTCGTGGACCTGTTTCCCTCCCTTCCCATAGCATTTTTAGAATTGCAGATACTGTACATTATTCTAATTATCACAAAGGGTTTCTACACTCCGGAATGCTCGCCTCGACTATTTCCTTCACAACTTCCTACGTCGTAGACCTGTTTCCCTACCTTCCTATAGCATTTTAGAATTTCAAATAGATTAATTTAACTTTCACAAAGGGTTCCCACACTCCGGACTGTTCACCTTGACTACATCCTTTACCACTTCCTACGTCGTGGACCTGTTTCCCTCCCTTCCTAGAGCATTTTAGAATTTCAAATAGATTAATTTAACTTTCACAAAGGGTTCCCACACTCCGGACTGCTCACCTTGACTACATCCTTCACCGCTTCCTACGTCGTGGACCTGTTTCCCTCCCTTCCCATAGCATTTTAGAATTGCAGTTACATTAATCTAACTATCACAAAGGGTTTTTACACTCCAGAATGCTCGCCTCGACTATTTCCATTACCACTTCCTACGTCGTGGACCTGTTTCCCTCCCTTCCTATAGCATTTTAGTATTGAAGGTATATTAATCTAACTGTCACAAAGGGTTTCTACTCTCCGGACTGCTCGCCTTGACTACTTCCATCACCGCTTCCTTCGTCGTGGACCTGTTTCCCTCCCTTCCGATAGCATTTTAGAATTGCAGTTACACTAATCTAACTTTCACAAAGGGTTTCTACACTCCAGAATGCCCGCCTCGACTACTTCCATTACTTCCTTGCCACTTCCTTCACTACTTCCTAAGTGTCGTGAATCTGTTTCCCTCCCTTCCCATAGCATTTTTAGAATTGCAGATACATTATTCTAATTGTCACAAAGGCTTCCGACACTCCGGCCTGCTCACAATGACTACTTCCTTCACCACTTCCTACGTCGTGGACCTGTTTCCCTCCCATCCTATAGCATTTTAGTATTGCAGGTATATTAATCTAACTGTCACAAAGGGTTTCTACTCTCCGGACTGCTCGCCTTGACTACTTCCTTCACCACTTCCTACGTCGTGGACCTGTTTCCCTCCCATCCTATAGCATTTTAGTATTGCAGGTGTATTAATCTAACTGTCAAAAGGGTTTCTACACTCCGGACTGCTCGCCTCGACTACTTCCTTCACCACTTCCTACGTCGTGGACCTGTTTCCCTCCCTTCCTATAGCATTTTAGTATTGCAGGTATATTAATCTAACTGCCACAAAGGGTTTCTACACTCCGGACTGCTCGCCTTGACTACTTCTTTTAAAGCTTCTTACGTCGTGGACCTGTTTCCCTTCCTTCCTATAGCATTTTATTATGGCAGATACATTAATCTAACTGCCACAAAGGGTTCCCACACTCCGGAATTCTCGCCTTGACTACTTCCTTCACCACTTCCTACATCGTGGACCTGTTTCTCTCCCTTCCCATAGCATTTTTAGAATTGCAGATACATCATTCTAACAGTCATAAAGGCCCCCCACACTCCGCAGCGCTCACCTTGACTACTTCCTTCACTATTTCCATCACTACTTCCTACATCGTAGACCTGTTTCCCTATCTTTCCATAGCATTTAAGTATTACAGATACGTTAATTTAACAGTCATAAAGGGTTTCCGTACTCCTTTCTTTTCACTGCTCACCTTTCCGCTTTCTTTACTACTCTCTACGACGGGGACCTATTCCCCCCCCCCTTCGCATAGCATTTCAGTAACCAACATATTTGAATATTTAATATTCAATGCCAACATTAAATTGAATAATGTAAAAAGCTGCTTTGCTCTAAATACATACATACCTATGTACTTTTAATTAAAAGGCGAAATTTTAATACTGAACATAAACGGTATATAACTGCCGACTAATATTGTTAAGTTCAATTTATTATTATGAAAGCTGTGAAATTATAATGATATATATTCATAGACGCCAAACGGTTTACTCCATGAATGAAAGAGCTTAGAGTAAAAGTCGTTCGAATTGCAGATACCAAGGATTTGTTAAAAACTGTTGACCGGTGAATTGGTGTAGATAAAAGGTGAGAGCCTCTACGAGTGGCACGGGCGCTGATGTCAGAAATAAAATGGAAGTTGTCTGATAAATAATTGGGAATATTACTATTGAGAATGGAGTGTAGAAGACGGAGGGTGTGAAATTCCCAAAGTTCATTTAACTTCATCAATGATAGCAGGTTGAAATAGGGAGTTACATGGTCATATCGCCTAAGGCAAAACATGAGTCTGATACAGGAATTCTGCGCTCGCTGAAGTCTACTAGAAACTTCATTAGTCATGTCATTGATCACCACATCACAGTAGTTGAAATGAGTCAAGATGAGAGTCTTTACTAAGATGATTTTCAAGTTCAGTGGAAGGTATTCTGCAAAACGTTTGATGGTGTGAATAGCTCCAAAGACCCGGTTGCAAGAGGAATTCGCTTGGTCAGACCAATTCAAATGTTTGTTCATTATGAGTCCTAAGTTTTTGGTTTGCTGTTATAAGGAAAATTGTTAATACAAATTTTAGAGACTTATCTAATTAACACCATATATTTTTAGAAATAATTACTCCCCAGCTGCTACAACAACGTCTTGAGGAGAATTATCTTCATTGAATTTACTGACAGATTTTCGAAGTCCTGCATCGTCTAGGAGTTTCTTCTACACTGCTTTCTTTCCTTTGCTGTATATGGCATAGGTTGTATCGCAACCTGTGAATGTGTGTAGCAGGAAAGGAAAATGCTGTAATTTCCCTAAACCGTCTAGCAGTTTCCTAATATTAAAAATGCGGTCAGGTTTGTTTCCTTTGGCAGGAATTTGCATGAATACGTTGCATCTAGCAAGAGTAATCAACAATCAACAAGAAGGTCTGTGTATTTTCCCACTAGTACCAAAGTCTTGGTTGGGGAAATATGCAGAGCTGTTGAAACAATGAGTGTCTGTGTTAGATGTAGCTTGTGAGACCTGGCATTCCGCGGTTGTGAGGTGTACACTGTACAGTTAATAGTGCAATGAATCTTGATTTGTTGGCGGAATTAGCAAGGAACTCTTTTTTTTAAATGTTGGAATTACTAAATCATGTTTTTAAAAATAATAGAGATCGATAGTTTTTACAGGGTCTTTCCTATAAAGTGTAACTTAACTAAATTTCTTTTCAATCGTTTTCTGTATTGATGACATGCCAACTTCTTCAGCTTGGTCGCAGTTGATAGCATTATCAGCCACTACCCAGCCCAGAAGATATCGAAGCCAACATAGGCGATGCTCGCTGAAATGGGTTGTGAAGGCAAAGCCACTTGACCAAGATGTGAATATCATGCTGATTACGACTTTGACGTGAGTCCCTTAAATCGACATGCTGATCCAATGTCGCACAGTAAACTCCACTAAATATCTCAATTTGCTGGGTTATACGAGAAGTGTAAGGCGAGGTGCAAACCCATCGAGCAATTATTGAACCCTCTACCAGTTGTTAGTCGTCCAACTGTTTTCATAGCGCGAATCAGAATTTGTTTTGTCGCCATGTCCCCTGACCAGAACTTTTTTTACGTCTAATCGTGAAGTAACCTTGAGTGAACCTCTCATACTCATCATTTGGTAAAGTTTCCTTAAACCGAAACATACTCTGGAGATAGATGTAAACAATGTTAATTAACAATGTAAAGTTGTTATATGTTAGGTATATGTTGTAATGTTGCATATTATTTTGTCTTTCAACAAAATATTATTTAATATTAATCAATTAATTTAATTTATTTATTTTAATTAATTAATTATTAATTAATAAATTGCTGATTTTATGTCTGTTACACTTTAAAGTTCTTATGTTTCCCTAGGAATTGTTACTGATAAAAAATGCCAATTCAATTAGGTAAATCAGACTAAAATATTGTTTGTAGAGAGGATGAAATAATAAACTACGTAAAAAGCGATCTATTGTATTTTTAAATATATTTTCAAGATGGGTAAGTGTTAAGATTGAAAACAACAGAGAACTGGCAGCAGTATTGACGAAAACGGCCGGGGCCGGGCCGCCGAGCGAAAATGTATCAAACGCTTCTATAGGTTCTTGAGTTGGATAGTTAAAATATTTATGTTAACCTTTTTAGTGTTTTTGAAAGAAGATTTTCTGCTCTACAATTTGTGTTAACAGTTTTCCTTATAACAGCAAACCAAAAGGATACTTAATGAAAAATGCTATTTATGAGCTACAATATATCAAAATAAATAAGTTTTAAATTAAAAAAGAAAAGTAAAAAAATAAAGAAACACATTTTTTATATATATAATATCTAGCATGGAGTTTACAAGACATTTTTACGCAAACAGGAGGTTTTTAAGTCAATTAGTTTTCTAGTAACACCCATTTCCGTAAAGGCTTGCATAAATCCAACATGGCCGACTTTATTTTTCGAAATGGCGGAAAAGTCCCCATGGGATTTTCTGGGACTTTCATAAATGAGTTCAGGAGACCTTAATAAATGATTTCCAAAAGGTTTCAACTTTTTTATGAATTTCCTTACTCAAATGCTAATTGCACTGGACTAATATCCAAGTTTGATTTTGAAGCTGTTCCCCACAAAGAAATGCCATATGTCCAAATTGGTTTGAGGACAACCTTGTAAAGCAATAATTAATTTTCTAGTGACAGTTTTGAATTTTTATTCATCAGCCAGGCCGGGCCATTTGTCAAAACTTTGAATTTAGATGTTGCCGTTTGTTCCAAATATATATGGATTCGCCAGGTAAGTTTTCTGTCGAGGTGGATGCCCAAATATTTTACTTCATCGTGTTGAGGCAGAAGTACGTTATTTAAGTATTTAAGTGGACCGGGGGACAGTTGGCTGTTCTGGTGGTGGAAGTTGTGTGTGCAGACTTGCTTTCGTTCACTTTGATTCTCCATTTTTGAAGCTAAAAATGGGTCTTTATGGGATGTTAGGAGTGCTGTGTCGTCTGCAAATGTGGATAAAAATAAATTTGGATTTTCGGGTATGTCTGACGCATATATGAGATACAGAATTGGCCCCAGGACGCTTCCCTGCTATACACCTGACTCTATTAGCGAATTTCCCTATAGGAAAGTAGCTATTACCGTAGGTCTCATGGTAAGACTTAAGCCCGGGACCGATTTACTCTTTCATTTTTATATCCCCAGAGGCCAAAAACGCCATTCGTTCAAATTTATATATATGTGTGTGTGTGTGTGTCTGGATGTGTACAGAGCTACAGACTACACCTGTGGTCCGATTTTGATGAAATTTGGTGTGTAGGTTCTAATCCATGTTATCTCCAGGCGTTTTTTTTTTAATTTTTTTGAAATTTAGATTTTAAATGTTGATTTTTCCATAAAACCCCATAAAATAACGGAAAAATCGGGGTTTCTCAAAAATGGCCCGAACGATTTTGATAAAAATTTTGTATGTTGTAGCCTTTTAAATTCTGAACAAAATGGCATGACTTCTATTTCTGTAAAAATTGTGGCTAAACGTTATTGTAAATTATGCTATTTTCCCATAAAACCCCATAAAATGACAAAAAAAGGATTTTAGAAAAAAGCCGGTTTTTAATTAGTTTAGTATGTTATGGTCCTTAAAAATTTGAAAGTTTTTTCATTTTTTTGAAATTTTGATTTTTAATGTGGATTTTCCCATACAACCCCATTAAATAACAGAAAAATAGGATTTTCTTGAAAATGGCCCGGACGATTTTCAAAAAAATGTTGTATGTTAAAGTCCTTTTAATTTTGAAAAAAAAATTTACAAATCCCATTTCCCTAAAAATTATGGTTCAATAGTTATCCTAACTTATGTTATTTTACCATAAAAAACAGATCTACGGTAATAGCTTATTCCCTATATGGGAAATTCGCTAAAAACTAAAAACACTTTGCAAAACTATAGATCAGGGCAATTTATTTGACACTTAAATCATCTGTTAAAATCTGGAGGAGTTCTGTTTAAAAAAATCGGCTTAGCGTATTATACAGGGTGAGTTTCTACTAAGTGCGTTAATTTTTACCAGTTATTCTACTCACTAAAAGGAACAAAAAATTACAAACAAAAATTTTCCATCCCCACCCGTTATGCTGTAATGGCCGATTATGTGAATTTTTAAAATTACCTGTAGTAGCTTCACTAAAACGAGCATAGAAATTAAGCTAATACCCGTACAGCATAATAACTTATACCAATGAAAAGAGCGTTAAATTTCCTACAAAACCTTTGCAGCACCTTTAACATACAACCATACTTTCACCATTGTATGTCTCACATAACAAAAAAAAAAGAAGTTTCAAAATTAATTCTTTACAACTTCAAAGTGGTTTTATAACTATACATACTAATGTGATGTTTTGTCAAATTACGTAAAAAACTTTCCCATTTCATGCCCTTTAAGATGATTTAATCCATAAGGTTATTGCTGTATTAAAAGTTCGAAAAATTAGGTCAAAACCACGTCATGGTCAGAGTTTTCGGAATCAAAACATTGAACCAAATGTAATACAGTATCTGTTAATTTCTTTGCTATCTTATAATCAGCTGACATCTGATCAGCTGGGTGTTAAACTTTGTTTACAAAACCAGCTGATTTCAATTGTTGGCTTGTAAAAATTTAAATTATTAACTATTTCATTATTTTATAATTCTATGACAAAAATTCAAAATAAATTTGATAAAAATTGAGGTTAATACATTTGTACAAATAAACAAAATGAATCCTGAAGAGTTTGGTTTCTGGATTTATAATCAAAGTAAGTTTTCAAAATGTCCACCATTTTTGCTCTAATACATGTGGTCATAAATATGGTCTTTTCCGAAAGTTTCTCACTGTTGCCTTTAATTTTAGCTCCTCTTGAAGAAGGTTGGAAGCTTAAGTCCGATTTCTTAGCTCATCCGCTGTTTGAACTAGTGTTCGGTAATTTTCCTGTTTGAGGTAACCTCAAGCGTAGTAGTCCATTGGAGTCTGGTGACTGTGGTGGCCAAGCAATTGGTCCGCCTCTTCCAATCCACATTGGGAAAGTATTTCCAATGTAAATTCACACACCATTATTGAAGTGGGGAGGTGCACCATATGCTTGCTAAACTATTCGCTTACGTACATCCAACGGGACGTCAATGAGCCTTGGTAGAGTATCAGTAAGGACGTTGAGATACTGACAGCAGTTTAATGAATATGGAAGATCAATGAAAGGGCCAACTAACTGGTTTTAGAGTAATCTATTCAACTTAAATCTTGTTTGGTTTCGAAACTGGTGTATCACACGTGGGTTTTCTGTAGCATAGTGATGTCCATTATGGATGTTGTAAATACAATCCCGAGTAAACTTGGATATGTCTGTCCACAAAATCGACTTGAGGAAGTCACGATGATCAAGTCAACTAACAGAGCGATATAAATAAAGTCTCTGTACTCTGTAGACAATCTCTTGGTTCAATAATCTGTACTCGTGTAAAATGGTAGGGATGCAATTTTTCCTTTCTTGATAGCTGAGAAATACCTAAGTTACGAGAAACTGTCCTTGTTCTTGTCCGTGGATCTTCCTCAAACCACCCTTACACATCTGACACAGCTTCTTAAACACATACACAATACACATCTTGTATCACGTTCTCAACAGAATGATGTTTAGTGCCCATGGAAACTTGTACGGGCACTGATGAATATTCGTTCATTTGAAAGACACCTATTAGGAAACTGACGACTGTATTCACTTCAGATTACAGCCGCATTTGAGAACAGAACCCGGAAAATAAAATCACAACAAGACACTTTGTTGGTGAACACCGACATAGCACTAAACAATTATAATATTTTCCAAGTATGTTCATAAAAAAGTTAATAATTTGAAGGTTTACAAGCCAACAATTGAAATCAGCTGGTTTTGTAAACAAAGTTTAACACCCAGCTGATCAGATGTCAGCTGATTATAAGATAGCAAAGAAATTAACAGATACTGTATTACATTTGGTTCAATGTTTTGATTCCGAAAACTCTGACCTTGACGCGGTTTTGACCTAATTTTTCGAACTTTTAATACAGCAATAACATTATGGGTTACATCATCTTAAAGGGCATGAAATGGGAATAGTATATTTCATTACTAGGACCGAAAGTGGCATTTTCCGTCGCGCGCTCAAATTTTTGTGTGAGGCTTCGCCTCACACAGGTAACCCCAATTTCACGTGCGAGGCGAAGCCGAGTATGTGAGAGGTATTTTCACGTACGAGGCGAAGCCGAGGACGGGAATAATGGAGCAAGTGCCGGATAATAACTTTCGGTACGAGTTATGAACGATACTTTTCATCACGACGCAAAAATACACAAACACAGATTAGCAGACCTCAGTAATATTAAAACTATTTCATTTCTCAATTAATTTGATTGAACATCAAAATAAAATCTTCTAAAAGGAACCCTACGTATATTTCTCAATAAATGTTGTTTAAACATGAAAATAAAAGAATAAAACAACTTTTAAAAATACATACAGCTGATTCAAATCATTAAATTAAACCGTAACAAAACACTAGCGCGCGTAGTGAATAAATGGAGAACTAATTGAGAGCGAGGGAAAGTAAATTTAGAGCGAGGGAAAATCAGCTGATCGATTTTCCCTCGCCCTAAATTAGAGCTTGGGAAACGACTACTTTCATTGATGTCAGCTGTTATCGAAAATAGTCACTTTCGTTACAGAGTGATGAAAAGTTTTTTACGTAATTTGACAAAACATCACATTAGTATGTATAGTTGTAAAACCACTTTGAAGTTGTAAAGAATTAATTTTGAAACTTCTTTTTTTATGTTATGTGAGACATACAACGGTGAAAATATGGTTGTATGTTAAAGGTGTTGCAATGGTTTTGTAGGAAATTTAACGCTCTTTTTATTGGTATAAGTTATTATGCTGTACGTGTATTGGCGTAATTTCTATGCTCGTTTTAGTGAAGCTACTACAGGTAATTTTAAAAATTCACATAATCGGTCATTACAGCATAACGGGTGGGGATGGAAAATTTTTGTTTGTAATTTTTTGTTCCTTTTAGTGAGTAGAATAACTGGTAAAAATTAACGCACTTAGTAGAAACTCACCCTGTATATATACTAGTGGCTTGTAGGGGCAATAGCCCCTATATATTTATTCTAGTATTCATTTTGTACAAATTATTAGTCTCATGGGTTACCCTACCTTTAATAATCCTTTAACTTTCTTGTATATTATAACTAGCTTTACCCGCGGGCTTTGCCCCGTTAAACTTCATATGTGAGCTTGTTCGCATGACTCAATCACGTCCTGGTTGAAGTTCGTTCGCTGCGCTCACTCACCTTTAGGTTGGAGCTCGTTCGATGCGCTCACACGTCCTGGTTGAAGTTCGTTCGCTATGCTCACTCACCTTTACGGTTGCTCGTTTGCTACGCTAACTCGCCTCCGGGTTGAAGTTCTTTCGCTACGCTCACTCACCTTTACGGTTGCTCGTTTGCTACGCTAACTCGCCTCCGGGTTGAAGTTCGTTCGCTACGCTCACTCACTTTTGGTTTAAAATTAGCTGTTGTAAAGTATAAAAAAATTATAATAAAGCTGCACTCTGTTGGTAATCCTTGTAACTTTAATGCTGTTTAACATCATAGAACAGAACCAACTTGTTTAATTGAAACAGCTGTTAAGATTCATTAATTCCATTTAAATATGAGTACTCATTAGGTTAACATGGGAAACTCCAGAGCCACTGGGGCGGAGCCCGAGAGTCCGATCAGAATAAAAACCACTTAGTTTTCCTATTTAATGCCTAAAGAATCAGTGTACCAAATTTCAGCCTCCTAGGTAAGTGGGAAGTGGGAGAATTCAAAATAAGAAGGTTACAATACCTGCAGACTGCCTTTAGTGGTCCTTAAATATCCAACAGGATTACGCGTTTCGGTATTTATTATACCATCATCAGATCCATATACAAACTTGAAGTTTTTTGACTCATGATGTCACGTCACAGTTTTAAAACACAGTTACAAAACATTTAAACACGAAAAACTATTTACAGTAGGCCTACTAATTAAAAACGAGAGACAAAAGTGAAGCAATGCATGCATTTCAAATGTAGAGTCTCAACTGGAGAGTTCTCGACTGGTTGAGACTCGACATTTGAAATGCATGCATTGTTTTTGCATTGGTTTTTCCCATTTTTACCCAAAAAACTTAAATTTTTGCAATTTCTTTCCAAATTATTTTGTAGAGCTTAAAAAAACAAATAATTTAGTATATTGAAGCGTTATAATGCGTCTAATGGTTACGGAGAAAATTCAAAAAAATTGTAAATTTAAAATTCCCATGTTATTCTTATGGAGGATAAGTAAACTGTTGTAGTTTGCTTATTTATTAACATATTTTGCCCAAATTTGGAAAATGTTTTTATTTCTTACTAACTATTAACATTTTACATAAAAAAACACTTTAACCCTCCCTGTTGCAGCAAACCTAAGTATGTGTTAAACTGATTCGATTTAAATAGGGAATAAATGTGATATTTTTAAGGAGACATTTTAGTGTAAATCCAATCAGGAAAATGGAAATTCGCTTCGTCTGCAGGTTTGCTGCGGCGGGGGTATAACATCATCTGGCCGCTTTACCCGGCTAAAAGCAACATAAAGTCGACCATGGGTAAACGCTGTTTTTTCCCTTCAAATAAATGCCATTAATTCTAGTCCGATTTTGATTAAATTTGGTTTAAAGGTGTAAGACAGGATAAAATTGAATGAGTTCGCGAACCAGCATGATCGGACCACATGGGACAAGGGGTTTTACAGGGGGTTTTATGGGATAAAATATGGGTTTTCTCATTTTTGACCCTCAAAACACAAAATTTCCCATTTTCTCTCTAGACCTTATTAAAGTGAAGCTTAAAAAAACAAATAATTCAGTATATCAAAGTGTTTTTGTACGATTAATTATTGGCAATGGAGAAAATTCAAAAAAATTTTAATTCCTGTTATTCTTATGGAGAATATTGTAAAATGTTGTAGTTTGCTTGTTTTTTTTTTTTTTTTGTCCTAGGACGCTAGGCACGAGCCTGGGATTATTTTTCACATTACTTCAGGCTAGACCTAGGGGTTGCGGCATTATCACTTAGATAAAATCCAGTGGTGATTTGGCGGGGATCAAACCCGGGACCTCAGGGACCGAAGTCCCGCGCTCTAACCACTACGCCAGCTCGCTCCCGTAGTTTGCTTGTTTATGGATATATTTTGATCAAACTTGGCAAATTTATTTATTTTATACTAAGCTAGTAATATTTTACAAAAAATACACTTTATTAGTTTCCTTGTACCAGCAAACCTAGGTACTCGTTAAACCTAATATAATTTAAATAGATTAATAATTGAAAATCAATTCAGACAAATGGAAATTTGCTTAGTTGGCACTGTTGGCAGGTTTGCTGTGGCGGGGGTATTGATAGGTCTGAAGGTTTCTTCAAATGGCAGATATAGTTTATTACCGTGGGTAATCGTTTAAAAAAAACATGAACTGATTTACTTTTTCATTTTAATGTCCCCAGAGGCCAAAAACACTATTCGTTCAAATTTATATATATGTATATAAATAAATAAATATATATATACTAGCTGACCCGGCGAACTTCGTATCACCTAAGTTATAGGTTTCCCCTAAGACAGACCGATGGAAAAAAAGTACCGTTACGTTTAATTTTCAAGATGATCTCGTTCGCATCGCTCAATCACGTCCTGGTTGAAGTTCGTTCGCTACGCTCACTCACCTTTGGGTTGGAGATCGTTCGCTACGCTCACTCACCTTTAGGTTGGAGCTCGTTCGCTGTGCTCACTTGCCTTCAGGTTAGCTCGTTCGCTACGCTCACTCGCCTCCAGGTTGAAGTTCGTTCGCTACGCTCACTCACCTTTTGGTTGCAAATTAGCTGTTGTCATAAATGTAAAAGAAATAATAGTGCTGCACCCTGTTGGTAATCCTTGTAACTTTAATGCTATTGAACATCATACAACAGAACCAACTTGTTTAATTGAAACAGCTGTTAAGATTCATTAATTCCATTTCTCATAAGGTTAACATGGGAAACTCCAGAGCCACTGGGGCGGAGCCCTTTTAAGAATTTCGAAACGGGAAATAGTTTACGTCCGATTCGCATACCTACAGAATTTACACACCAAATTTCATAACGATCGGTGAAGTCGTTCCGGAGGAGTTTGCAGACAAACACTGTGACACGAGAATTTTATATATTAGATAGATATATGTGTGTGTTTGTGGGTTGGTGTGTCTGTATGTGTGGGTGCATGTGTACAAAGACAGAGCTACAGACCACACCTGTAGTCCGATTTTGATGAAATTTGGTATTTAGGTACTTCTCCATTGTATCTCCAGGCGTTATTTAATTTTTTTGAAATTTTGATTTTCAATGACAATTTTTCCATAAAATAACAGAAAAACCAGATTTTCTCAAAATCAAAAATGGCCCGAACAATTTTGATAAAAGTTTAGTATGTTATAGTCCTTTGAATTCCAAACAAAATTGTACAAATCCTATCTCCGTATAAGTTCCAAAGTGATTGTAACTTATATTATTTTCCTATAAAAAGCCCCCATAAAATAAAAAAAATCTGATTTTGGAAAAAGCTAGTTTTGATTAAAATTAGTATGCTCTGGTCCTTTATATTCTGAACAAAATGGTAGAAATCCCATTTCCGTAAAATAATATGGTTCAAAAGCTATTGTAACTTATGTTATTTTCCCATAAAAAATACCATAAAATAAAAATAAATCGGATTTTAGGAAAAAAGCCGGTTTTGATTAAGGTTAATGTGTTATGGTCCTTATAGTTCTTTAAAATAGTGCAACCCTCCATTGCTGTAACAATTACGGTTCAGAAGTTGTTGCAACTTTTGTGATTTTCCCTATAAAATATTATAGTATAGGTACACTCGCCACTTACCCATGATAAAGGGTGTTGACAAGCTTATGGGAGATAGTATGTGTCAGATTACTGATACCGTTTATTTATGATTTTGTTGCTAACCAAACATACATTGTTAGTGAGTGTTAGTTACAGATTGCATTATATAATTTAGAAGTTAGGTGAATTTTTGCATTTGCTTGCAGAATAACTTGATGCTTTGTACACTGTATTTTGTTGTCAATAATTTCTATGCTGTTTTTTTTGTGTTTTTTTGCTTTTTTCTATTTAATTTCATACTAGGAAACGTTATCAGAACGATAAATCAAATGGCAATCTCAGATATTTTATCTGTCTTCCTCAACCTTTTGAAGTTGTAGACAACGTTAGTTGAAGATTCGTCCAGTTTAGTTCATAGATGATCATGGCAAGTGCGGCGTTATAAGAGCGAATGTGTTCAAGGTAGTTTTGTGGTTTCTTGCAAACAGTAGCATTCGAATGCTGAAGGTTTTCGATTAGCTCTTGAATGAATGGTGACGGTGTAAATGATGGAAAAGATACTTTACCCTAGTGGCAGCTAGCACAGGGAAAATGAGAGGCATTCCAGCCAGCTTTCTGGGAATGACTGGGACGGGTGGCGTCGTCCTGTAATCCAGCTACTAGGAGGTCACGAATTTTGGATATTTATAGGCCTGCACTGTAGATGTGATACTCCCTCGTGTGGATTAACGTCCGCACGAGTGAGTACTACAACTATCCGCAGTACTATCCTGATAATTAGACCAATTTGTATATAACAAGGCAAAAATGTGGTTCCGATTCCACTATAAACTGTAGATCCTTTAGTTGCCGGGCTATTAATTAACAGCTGTGTCTAAGGAATGTCGGCCTTAGTCACTGGAAAGACTACAAGATCGCGCCACTCATCCTACACTCATCTCCATTCATACTTGGCTTAAAATACCTACTTTGTATGGTCGCCATTTAATAAGAAAGTATTAAAAGTATTGAAGTATATTTCTCCTTGTCTAAATGCTTTGCTGTACAGTCAACACAGGTCAGTACCAGATGGCAAATTGTGAATATATGTCATCTTTGGGAAGTGTCAGTGCACATTTGCAACCCAATAGTTGGTTGCTCAGGTGGCGACTGTGCTGTGTTATTAGGCGTCACTGCCTTTTGGTAGCGGTTGTTTTCACGATGACGCCGCCCGGCTGTTTCGTTGCCGTCGCGTAGGAGGCATTAAAAAAATTTAACAAATTGAAGCAATTATCACGCCTACAAAATCCGTCTTGGTAGTTTTTTTTTGTTTTTTTTTTCAAAACTAAGCAAATCTCAGATGTTTTCTAGCTCATCAAAGCTAGCTACCAAAACTAAGCAAAATAACCCTGTATTGGGATTCTCTAAATGTGATGTGGAAAGCAAAATAGGGACCTCTTGTCGGCAATTTTTGATTTTGAGTTATATATATATATATATATATATTTGAATTCCTTATTATATTCCGAATCACTTGTTGCAAGTCCCATGCATCAAAAGTTTTTTTTTTTAGTTATAGGACTTTGAAATTTTGATATGGAAAAGGGTCATTTTAAGAAAAACTAATTTGAAAATTTCAAATACACATAAAAACAGTTTTTTTGTGTATTTAAGGAACGATTTTGGTATAAAAAAAGCTTATAATGTCCTCTTTGGAGGCAGTACCAATTTTTGTCTTAACTCAAGGTAGTTTTCATTTAAATAAGTGTTTTATCGAAGCATGTTGTAAAAATCACATTTCAGAAAAGGGACCTCTTGTCGGCCCTATGTTAATTCTCCATAAGATAAGAAAAGGTACCTCTTGTCGGTACCGCAAAATTTGTGGAACTTTGTTGTAGTTCTCAAAATTTCCACTAGAATGCAGGACAATTTATTTTTTGTACTAAAGTCTGTTTATAAAGTGAATATGACCTCTTGTCGTTATGGTGAAATAACATTGAACGACAATGTATATGTAAAGAGGTACCTTTTCTCAGACCGTGCAGAGGCTAACAAAATGATTTATGTAGACCTTTTACATCTTCAATTTGATATTTTAACCGATATTGTCCTGTTCTATTCTATGTTAAATGAGGTATAACAATCGATAAACATTTTTTTGACAATTTCAACCTTAATTACTTATATCGGTTGTACTGAAAATTTTGTTTTGCCGACAAGAGGTCCCTTTTCGCTTTCCACATCACATATTATGCTTATCTAAATGTTGTCAATAATGTCTGAAAACTGTATGAATGATTAAACAAAATAAGACTACAGCTGATTTACTAAACAAATGTGAGATAGCTATGTGTTAACATCTGTTTTCAAGTAAACAAACTAATTCTCATAAAAATAGTATAGGCAAAATTTGACTCTTTGATGCGATATTCCTCATGACCACAGTGACTTTTATGACGTGAATGGTCAAAATGATCAACATCATTTCATATTTATATTAAGTTTTTTTTTTAAGTTATCTATCCGTCACAGACACATATCCCAATTATCCTGCATAGTTTCTTTGAAAAAATGCATACTTACTCATTCGTATTCAATTATCATCAGGCAAATTATGATCAGTTCTAGGCAAATTTTATGAAACAACTGTACACTTTATCCGTTGTAGGAAATTTGATAAATAATAGTTTAATAACAATAAAAAAATTGTTTTTACACAACAATAAGGCTGAAGGCAGCTTCATTTTCTTCAATTTCCAGTGATGATTGAAAACCATTGAAGTTCTGAAATTCATTAATGTTCTCGAACAAAATTGAACTATTGGTAACAAAGACTGTCCACCATGTCATTTCCCTATGACATCAAAAAAGGTAAATTAAGTAACGAATTGGCGTAGGCCATGGGTTTGACGTTGGGATGAGGCTGAAACAAGAAAAAAAGGTTATTATAAATTATATTTTATTAGGACTATAAATATTAAATTATATTATATAAATTATATTAGACCTATTATAAAATGTCAATTAGTGATGGGTCGGTACTTAACGTCAAATGTCGGTTTCACCGGTTCTTGGGAAAGGTACTGGGACCGAGAATCGATGGTGAAATGTGTCGGTACCAAGTTAATTGGTTATATTTTTATTTACTCATTTACAAAATTCAAATTGCAAACCATAAGGCTATTTGAAAGGGGATATTTATCATGAAATATTGTCAATAGTAGGCTAAGATTAGTGGTGCAAACATCGACTGCAATTGCTCCACCATATTCAAGCAAAAGACAGATGGTGAGCTTAATAAAGACTGGATCAATTGATGGTTTATTTGGACTCAACAAAATTATTACACTACCTTAATACCATCCTTTCCTTATCTGAGGTTGATTAATAGTAACATTAATAATAGTTACAATTTACAGTATTATTTTATTTCATTCATACAGTTCTTTATTGTACTTTGTTTTGCAAGACCTATGGAAATACAGAAGCAACATAAATAGCGCTGACTCGAACCTCAAACTCATTCCAGTTCACTCTAACTGTTTGACTTAGTCCAGTCCAGTCAGCGGCTGAATTCATATTTTTAAGCCTAATGGTTAAATGTTGGGTTATTCATGATTTGGACGAATCTATATCTATATCTATATCTATATATATATATATAATACGTGAAGCCGTTTTTTGTTAACGCAACTCCTCCCTTATTTGTGGACCAATTATATAACGTTTGAGGTGTCAAAAGATTTGTCTCAATATGTAGTTTTGCAATAAGGTTTTAGAATTCTAAAATTCCTGCCCTTAAGAGCGCGAGGCCCACTCAAAGGTCGGGTTTTCCCCATAAGAAATACATAGAACAAATTTAAAACAAAAAAACAGCTGTTTATAAGAAGCTATAGCTTTTTGGGAGTAAATATTGATGTTTGTAATATTTAGTAGGTTAAGACCAAGTTAAACAGTTCAAATCAGTTTTGTTGGAAGAACAGAAAATGCCTCAAGTTCAAAGAAGAAATATTGAACACGGTAGTAGGAAACAATTAATAATAAGATATTTTGTGCGTATGAGGAGAGTAGAAAAAGAGAGACCTGGTCTAACAGATACCCATCCAGATACATATTCACTTTGTGAGATGAATAATATTTCCCAGTTCTGCTATGCAACTTACTTTGGAAGTGAAAAAATATGCGAAGCTCATAGTGTTGTCACGGTGGGAAAGTAAACTTGCCTAAATGTCAGATCAAATGAATGCATGCAAGAAATGTTTACTTCAGACACTGACAGATCGAGATATTTCAAAACATTTTGTTAAAATTACGTTAACCAACTTTCAATGGTGTTGCTGCTTTAGCCTATTCAAAGCAGGTTATGGCTGTCCAGTTGGTAACCCCGAGTTTGTGGGTAAAAAATGGAGCACATGAAATGGTTGACATCACCCCACTTTTCAGGTTACTCTACGGAGAAAATTCGTTTGATCGGGGGATGTCTCAAATCAAAGGAATGAAATGGCCCAACTTTAATTACTTAAGAAAGGTTATCAGTACGGTAACAGTGTTCTTCAATTCTCAATGCTGGAAAAACTTTGTTGCAACATATTAACTCGAATTGAGGCAGATCGTTTAGCATTCATTAGAAGTTATCAGTTAAAATTGTGAGCAGAAATGATGTAGGTGAACCTTGGTGAGGCCATTAGAAATATTTAAAATTAGTTTCTAACAAGTTTTCAAATAACTCTAAGATGTAACTAAAGTTACTAGAATTTAAGCATAAGGTTTTCCTTGGCGTTATGTTTCATACTAGGCAGCTCATTGAGCCGCACGGGTTCCTTAGTCATATTATATTGCATTCGATCTGTAACCAAAGTGACAAATGGCAACACTGCACATTGCGCTAGACTACTATTTTAAATTTCAAGTTCGGTAAAGTTTATTTATTGATGGTCTGACAGTGAATTTCAAATTTCCCGTCAGATAATCAAATCTTAGGACGGTCGTCGAGTCCAGCAAGCGCCACCGGGTTATCACTACCCTCCCTCTCCCCCGCCACAAGTCGGAGGGACACGGACGCCTCGATGAAGTGACCGAGGCAGTCTGTATCGTACCGCCTAGTGTTAAATCAGTGTTAAGTTACCGAGTGTACATGTGTGACAAGGCAGCTGAGATGACCATCGGGCTTGGAAACCCTCCCAATTGGGTAAGAACCCATCCAACAGATTCAGAATCGATTAATTTGTGTGATTTGTATTTGTCTTGGGTTTTTTTCAAAATTATCACCAATTTAGTCATTAACTCTCGGTTAGAGGCAAATGTCTCTCACCTCGAGGCTTTAAATCCATTTAGAAATTTTACACCATATAATCGAGAGGAGGAATCTATCTGTTTTGTCGGTTCGATTATAAAAAAGGCCCTATTAATTTCAAGTAATAAATCATTTTGGTTAGGTTTTTGTAAAGTGAAAAGTTAGTACAATTTTATTTCGGAGTGTACCATTTTGTTGTTCTGTAGGTTAAGGGAGGATAAAGTATGATTTCATTTTCAGAGAGTGTTATTGTATCAGGTATTCCTCAGTTTGAGGTTCCCTTTAGAATCGCGATTCAATATTAGTGGTATTCTATTAACTCAAGATGTGTGTAGTTTATTAAGTTGTATATTGTGTTCCGTGTGGGGTACTTATCTCACATGGCGACACATTTACAGAGAGTGTTATTTTATCAAATATTCTTCAATTTAAAGCCCCTTTTTGACTGTGATCTTATTTTCATAGTTTAAAGTCCTACGAAGAGTGTAGATAAAGTGTTACGTTACGCGTAATATTCCGTGTGGGGTATATATCTCACATAGCGATATTACCGTACGTTTGAGAATAGTTCTCTGAGCAAAATTATCTTCGTAGGCGTTTAAGTCGTAAGTTCGAGCTAATTTTCCGTCAATATTTTGATTCGAAGTGCGGTGGTCTTTTGGGTATTTTTTTACAAGTTAATCTGCGTGAGGCACTTGTCTCGCGCGTCGGTAATACATCCAATGTAATTACACCCGCCCTCAAATTAATTCACGTATCACGTCTTACGGGGCACTTGTCTCGTGCGACGCAATTTGTAAATATTATTTTTTAGAATATCGGGAGGGGCATCACTCTCTTTACCCACGAAATCAAGTTTATCGTTATTTCTGTAAATGTACCGATCCCTTGCGTACCTGTTAACTTGAGATATCGTATTACATGTATCAAAGTGCTACGATTCGCCCATGAGGTGTGAAGTGTGTATGTGTAGATTTGGCGCGAGAAAGAAGCGTGTTTCGACAAACTGCAAATGGTTATGATTGAGTGTCGTTTAAACAAAATACCCCTGGCGCAGCAAACCTGCAGACTGAGCGAATTTCAACTTGTCTGATTACATTTTTGCTCAAATATTTCCATAAATAAGGCATATTTATTCCCTATTTAAACTAGGGTTGCTTTCAGAGAGGTGAAAGCCAGTTGAGCGGAACAAGCGTGATTTGATATTTGTATAAGTAACTAAATGTAAAAAAGTCAATCTACGTACTAATGCTTGTTTTATTGATTAAAATTACAATAATTCAAATTTGTTTTTACTAAATTTTGTTATTCAGATACCTCTTCCAGAAGTGCATTATGGTAGTTTTGACCAGGAAAATATTACAGTAGTTGGAATCTGATATTAACATCCAAAAAGGGCATTAAAGTATAAAAAAGAGAAAGGAAATTTAACATTCAAATTCAACTGTAGCCTACAACAAAAACATTGGACTTCATTTTTCACCCTTACAATCGGTTAAAGTATTTAAGTATAAAACGAGTATTAAAGTGTAACAACAGGAGGGGAAATTTGACACTTAAATTAAACTGTGCAACATAAAAATTGGTCTTCATTTCAACAATTGTAATTGGTTAAACTCAGCTTTCTTTGGTGGAAATAATTTATGATTGTTAATACCAAGTATTCTTGATGGAGGATATGATTGTAATATAACTGGAATGTAGGTCTTCTACCATTATTAGGACGATTTAGAGATGGCATTTTAATACTGGCCTTAATAAAACCATTGGCCATTGGATACAGAATATTTTGATGAAAAATCTAGTAGCTACAAATTTAACATGGGGGTGGAATGTCTAGTTGTATTGATAGTCAAAAGATAAAACATAGGCCTACAAAAAATGTACGGCTATTTTAATGTAAGACTCAAATGTAAAACACCTTTAAAAGACTAAAATGATCTGAATTATCAATCATGTATTTCAATGTGTAAAAACGTAAAAACTGCAAAAAGAAAACACAAGTAATAAGTAAACATCGCATTCAGCTGATTTAAGTGAAAACAGAATAATAATAAGAAGGGAAGACTGTTGAGATTTAGTAATATCTCTAATCATGTTTCTAACAGACTGTGTTTAATATTAATTTATTGTTTATTAACAGATGATTTGTTAGTGTTCAAGTTGAATTCGAATAAACAACATCATTCAGGTTTTTGTTAAAATAATTTTTTATAGTTTTCTAGTTAGTGATAATTTGTAGATTCTCGGAATATTCAACATGGTAGCAGAAGCCCGTGGTTCGAATTCGTTAACTAATTTCATCTTTGTCTTGAGTCAATGTTAATTTATTTTGCAAAAGTCAAAATTAAATATTTGTGTTGTTTGTAAACCTCTTCAAGATTATTTGTTAGTAAATATAAATAATGGAGTTTACCAAACTGCAAGTAGGACTTTTTGATGGCAAAAATTGGTCAACTTGGAAATATAAAATATGCACACTTCTAAGAAGCATACCAAAAGCGTTGGATGTTGTGGAGGGGAATCTGCAAATGCCCAAGGAGCTGAATCCAGGAGCAATAGAACAGGAGAAGGCTAGGTATGATTTAGATGTAGCTAATTTTACCAAGGCTGACAGCATGGCACTGATAGTTATGACAACAAACATGACGGAGGAAACTTTACAAAAAGTTATGCGTTTTTCAAAGGCTAGGGAAGTATGGCTAGAACTTCATAAGCTGTACGATGGTGTCTCAGAGGACAAAGCTTACAATATTTGTTTGGAATTCTTTAGCTACAAAAGAGATTCCACTGATGACATATCCAGCCATTTGTCAAAGCTCAAAAACCTATGTAATGACTTAAAGCTAGAAATTAGTAAAGACACTTAAAGTAACTGTGACTTACCTGAATTATTTCTAATTTGCAAAATTCTTACTGGTTGAGTTTTTTCTCATTTAAGTCTAGTTGGATGTTAATGGAGAAATCTGAGAGAACCATTGACACACTTACTACACAGCTTTGTGCATATGAAAAAGCATTGAATGCCAGAAATTTGCAAAACTGTAGTGAGGCTTTAGTGGTAAAATCTGGAAGAAAGATTAATGACCATGCCTTGAGTAAGAATTCAGGAGTAAAGGACAGTAAACAAAAGAAAAGCTTAGTTTGCCATTATTGTAAGCAATCAGGTCATAAAGTTAGGCAATGTAATAAGTGGAAAGCTGATGGTAGGCCAGCCAAACCTTCCAATCAGATATCTAACTTTAGCAAATCAGAGGGAGGAGATTCTGGGAAGAACATGGGTCTCATGACATTCAGTGAAGTAAATTTTACTGAAGGCTCTGATGAAAATTGCTGGTATGTAGATAACAGAGCAACTAATCACGTAACTTTAAAAGAAGATTTATTTCAGACCTTTGAGCCCTTTTACAGGAATATAGCGCTACCACAAGTTGTTGTTTTTATAGACTAATTTGTGATAAATTCTTGATAATTGCTTCCCAAGTTTGGACGTATTTTAAAATTTATGAAGCAAACAACAGATTTGCGAAATGCATTATATTATTTTAATGGGCTTATCTCCAGAGGTGGGCGGTCTAAAAGGTCTTACAACCTAATGAAATACCTAAAAACCCATAATACCAGTACAGGCACTAGGCCTACAAAAAAACCATCACAGTCACCAAACTGTAATATTTCATTTCATTCATTCATTATCTATCTATATATTAATTACGTAAGCCGATTATTTGCGTCAAAACTGTGGGTGACTGGGAAATCGTAGAACGACGGGATAGGGCTCAAATTAAAGGTCCCGACCCCGTGACGGCGGGAAAAATAGTGAAATTCCCAAAATCTTAACACAAAATTAGATATATCGTAAAATGTTCTCCATAAGAATAGCATTAGAAGGTATTTTACTGCTGATTTTTGTTTACTTCAATACAGCTGATCGTGATTTATCATCAAGCAAGTGAGCAATATTACATTCAGTCAATTCTGCAATGTAATGTATACTATATAAAACCAACTAAAAAAATTATTTTCAAGATTAAAGAAACGATTAAAGATTAATTCTTCTTTGTTTTGATTTCAAAACATATGTTAAAGATTTATTCCACACTTTTTTGTAAATTTACTAACATTTTTATTTGAGCCTTTGTTATTAATCACTCCTCAGAAAGGCTGGCCTAATATTCATTTCCTAATTTATATAATTTCATTAATCTGTTCAATTAATCATTAATAATATTCATTCCATAGCCTATATATTTTTTTACAAAGTCCACAACTTAATTATTTATTAAATATATAAGAGAATTGCAATACATCAAAATTTCTTATATCATTTCAAAATTAGTCCTTAAGGAATCAAAATTCAAGAAGCAGTGAAACAGTGATCCATGTGTTCAACAATTAATTATGTGAACATTGAGATTGGAGAGAGAAGGGAGCCAGAGTGGAAGTTGAAACTGTTAGTTAGAAGAAGGAGTCCAAATTTTATCTAAATTAAATTAATTAATATTATCAAGAAAACCAATTTAATCAAGTTGTATCACAGTAAACCTCAAGAGGACTCAACCCCATCATTGTATTTCCAAAATTAAGTATAAACTTTTCTTTTAAACTCTTTTAAATTCAGTGCTAATTGGACTTACCTTTTGGACAACATCAAAATTAGATTTTTTCATTGTTGGGATTTTGTAAGTTTAACACCTTAATTAGGCCTATTTGGACACTATTAAATTTATTAATTCTTAGCATTCAAGCCAGCATGACACCCTATCCTGAAATATAGCACATCAAAATTATTTGAACCTTTATTTCAAACTTATCTTTTATTTCATTTTTAATTTCAACCCCTACACACTATTGTCAGTCCTTTCATTATAACGTTAGGCCTTTTAAATTTCATTGCATGTTTGTTCATTCGTTTCAATTAAACACCTTTTGCAATTCGTATATCTTTGTTCACTTATTAACTTTAAACTTTTATAGAATAGCCCTAGCCTAAAATGAATATTGTAAGGTGAGTTTACAAATTGGCGCACCAACGTGTTGGCTTGAATAGCTCATTAACTTTATTGCAATTCTCACCATAACTAGCCTATAAGTTTGTTAGATTTAAGAGTTTGCATTGTTAACTTTTCCCGTAATTGACCATGTTTCCCAAAATAATCAACACAACAACATCGCAGATTTAATAATCACGCATGACCTAACAAATTTTACATTAAAATGTCGGAAAATAAATATAATTTATGGCCTAAACGAAACTACCCGTCTATGGATAGAATGCCGAGTTCAAGCGACGACGCCGACGACGACATAAATAGCAGAACACACGGCAGCCATTTTGAGCAACCAGCAGAACAACAAACCCAAGAAGAAGCCTCAAATTTCAACGACCACCAACCGTTCACCGAATCCATTGACCAATCAGACAGCGTTGATCATTCGACTTTACCCGCCTTTGTTCCACCACCTGAACTGCCTCTAGCCGAAACGTCACCGACCAAAAACAAAATTGTGCCGTCGTGCCGAATACAGCTGGACTTAAGCAACATTCCCCAAACCTCGTTCAATGTGACAGACAATATTGCAGACAGCCAACGAACAGCTGATATCATTCAAACACAGTCTCAAACCGAAAATAATGTGAATCTCGAGCTTCATAAGCATTCTGACACTTCAACTGATGAATTAAACGGCACAAATCCTCCTGTACAGACACCCACAATCGATATGAACATATTAGTTAACCTAACCTTATGACTAACTTAAGTAATAAGTTTGAACAAACCAGTGCTGAATTAAAGTCAGAAATCTGTGAAACTAAATCCGAAATCCGTGAAACTAAATCAGAAATTCAAGAAATAATTGCTGAATTAAAGTCAGAAATTCGTGAAACTAAATCGGAAATTCAAGAAATAACAAACCTGCAGATTAATCAAACTGAAGCTAAACTAATTAAAACATTCAACAATAAAATAAACGAAACCTACCAAGAAATCCAGGCATGTAGAAACGCATTTGAATCACAAATACGTGAAACTAGAGAAAGCCAAATTGAAATAAAGTCAGAAATAAATGCCATAAAATTAACACAAAGTATTTTAACTGAAGAAACAGCTAGACTAAATGATCGGCTAATTTTAAAAATTGAAGACTCTCAAAATCAGTCGAAACAATTTGTTGTTAATAGCATATCAAGACAACAATCTAATTCAGAAATAGAGCAGAACAAATTCCAAGAACAAATAATTTCTAGCGTAAAATCACAGTTAGAAGAACATAAATCTAATTTCGAGCAGAAAATATAAGAAATCACAGTTAAAACACAACTTGACAATGAGCGTAACTCAAACATAAATTTAACTGCCCTACAAAATGAAGTATTGCCTAAAATCACCCTACAAACTAGATTAATTGAAACACAAACGCTCAAAATTCAGACTCTCAACCAAAATTTAATCAAATGTGAGTCTGAAGTAAACAACTTAAAGCAAGCTAACCCAATAAATGGACAAGCAGGTGCGATTCAAGTAATCTGTAGCGGTAATGAGAATAACGATCGTCAACTGCCGAAATTTAATGGACGAAGCGGTAACCCAATGGAATATCTGCGCAAACTTAAGCGATATTACGAGAGAGGGATCGAAAGGAATATGAACTGCAATCAAACCGAATACCTTAAAGACCTATTGGAAACGTCATTTGAAGGACCCGCATCCCGATGGTTGCAACTAATCAGATCAGACACTCTTGATTGGGACAATTTTGCTAAGGAATTTGAATACAAATATTGGAGTCAAGCCGTCCAAAGAGGAATAAAAGCCAAGACTGAGTCTGAAAAATATCGAGCGAATGGAACCTTGAGCCGTACGGAATATTTAATTGTGTACTTTTATTGCAATCCATCTCCCCTAGTTTAAGTGAAGAGGAGATCGTATCATTATTGGCAGAGCGATTTGATTCAATCATCCAGGACAGTGTTAATGTGCAAAATATCACCACAATAAGAGCCATGGAACGACTTCTACAGAAGGATGACATTCGAGACGGACCTAAGAAAGTTAAGAGCTACAACAGTCATCAGAACAGCAGACTGTCTAGCCCTAACATACAAAACCCGAAACATTACCATGATCGATCTACTAACCAACAAGCTTACATGCCTAAGATGAACTTCCAACACAGCGATAACTATGCACAGAACCACCAACATCATAGTTACCGATACAACGGAAACAATGGTAATGAGTCCCAACAGTACCAACGGGCGCACCGAGACAACAAACCATATCAGCGTGACCACTACCCGGACCGGAACTATGGCCAAAACTACAAATATAATCAGAATCACCCTAACAAGGAACAAAATCAACTATGCGCGATGTATAGGCAAAATTCCAACTCGCCTAATACCCCGATTACTCCACAACTAAACAGCCACCATTCAGGTTCTCGTTTTCTACAATCTCCACAGAGGTCGGAAAACCACTCGTCGCTGTAGACTATGTCCGAGGAAGAGTTATGTTGCCAACTGATTCTTCATTGAATACAGTGCCGAAATATATTATGTGATAAAAACAACTTTCTCTTAGAAGATGAATTATAAGATATTTAATAGTTCCAAACTTAATAAAGCCAGTCATCCTTGGAGTCTATGTACTATCTGCCCTTAAAATGGATTCGAATTTAATACAATTGAAATCAATATGCAAATCAACAATAATAATGTTACAGTGAAGTTTAATTTGTGTAATCATGAAGGAAAAATATGTCAAATAGTAGTTAATAATAATAGCCATAGGCCAAATAATAATCTTCAAAATGATCATAGAAGAGGAGATAGAAAATGGTAAAGAAGATCTCGGCAACATAAACTATAAAAACTTTGTGTAAATAAAATCCTATTCAATCCATATTCATCAAGTGTCACAAATTATATTAGAGGAGATCGTCTTGAACCTTAATCGCGAGTGTGTGTACCCTTTCCCCATTTCCCAAGTGAAAACTGTGAGAACATATCCTTAACATTGCTTCTATTGCTATTCCCCTTGTGTCAGGTCATGAACTATCTTAACCCTCACTAATTTCCCCATTTATGTTTTGTTCCTGTGTTTATGTAAATTTAGATTAAGAAGTTTCTAATCATCATCATCTAATAATATCAATCATTTAAGGGTGCGCTCTACCTCAGCTCGGAAATCTCAGAACGATGTTCGAAGTGTCCGCCAGACTGCGCCGTGTCGGTGCAACCCAGTTGGAGGGGAAGTGGTGGGGGGAGCTAGGAGGTTCGCGGTTCGCGAGTTGACTGCTACGCTAGGCAGAGCCCTGCGGAGCTCCCGACGCACACACGCGCAAGCGCAACCGGGTTCTTATTCGCGCGTCCGCGTATCTTTTGCTTCTGCTCAACCTCCATCATGCCCTGCCACCGACACTCACTGGCAGCAACTTGACGTTCGCTATCGCTCCCATAAGCTTATACAGTAAAAAGTAAAACATTCCTAAATATTGAGTCTTGTGTGTCATTATTGAATTAAAAAAAATACTTTAGTTATACTTTGTCAAGTATCACTACATTAAATTATAGTAATCTTAAGGTTTTTTTTTTAAATCAACTGTTATATTTATTTATTTTCTTTTGTTGATGTTTTAAGATTTTCATTATTATTTAACTTTATTCCAACTGTAGCTATGGGCACAGAATCAGTCGGTATCTAAAAAAAAAAATAAAATAAATAAATTCAGGTAGGGAAAAGCCCTGTGGTCCAATTTTGACCATTTTGGAATGCCGTACAAAGGGGGACACATCAGTTGTTACTATTGAGCAAAGATTACACTGAAGATTACTCATGTAGGGGTTCAATGGAAATAAACTAATACTACCCTGCCATGGCTTGGTTCCCAGGTACTACTACATAAAACCAAGGATACCGTCACTTATAATTGAGACTTTTAACGAAATTCCCATAATAGGGAATAATCTATTACCGTAGATGTCATGGTAAGACCTAAACCTGGAACCGAAATGTAAATCTATATAGTATATAAAATTACAGTTTTCCTTTGAGGTGGATATGTTTTTATTCTTCCCATTGGTGTAGCTATATTATAACAATCCTAATCCAAACCAACCTATACTAATATTAAAGCAGAAACAGTATGAATCCTTGTTCATACACATATATATATGCAGGGTGTTTTTTTAAAAACTTGCATCTTTATTTATGTAAAAACCGCAATAGATAGAAATATGCAGTTTGCGGGAATCATCTATTGACGTAGGAGGCCAAATTTTTTTGAATTCAACGTAACATTCACATTCCCCCCTTACCCCCTGCCACCAACTTAATTTTTTTAAATAGCAAGGTGCCCCTTGTGACATATTAAATGAAAGAGTATTGCTGTTAGTTTTGTGGAATTATTACGAGTAAAATTTATTATAACAAACTTATGGAGGTTTGTTAGCAAATATAATCAATTTAATTACTTGCTCACACTTTACAGACTATGCATCAAAAGTAAATCTCAGAAGAAATTTAGTGATGTTATGAAAGAGTTTGATTTATTTATAACCTATTTGAGCATTGGCCAAAACAAAATATCACAATAATATTTGATCACATAAGCATGTCATCATTTGCTGATGTGAGCCCCAATTATTATTGAGAGACTTAGCAACATGCAAGAATATACATTTTGGTTATATTACAGTATTGATCAATACAGTATGCATTCATTGATTCAACGATTTTTTTTAAACTATAGACTACGATAAGCAATAAAATGCATAAACATACGCTTGTAAATTTAGTTACCTATCCTTCGTAATGTAATGACGTATTTACAGTAATGTGTATTATGATAATTAAATGCCAGAAACTGAGTATCTAAATCCCGTAAACTGATGCCTAAATATCGTACAAACACCAGGCGGCCCGCTGCCAGTCGCGGGAGACATTTTTGTTTACAAATATAAATCTGTTTAAAAAACACCTTTGTTCGCGTTATAAATCTGTAATATTGGTGTTATTTCTTGTGTCACGACAAACACGATGGTATTTTGAATGGAATTTTTAGCGTCTTATTAACGATGTTAGCATACGTTTTAAAAATTAACAGCAGCATAAAAACTATTGTGAGGAAAAATTTTACAATGTATGGAAATGTTAACAATAAACCTACCAGTAAGCCATAAAAATGTCAGAAAGATTTGCTCAGTGATTTGTTTACAATTAAATTTTAAACTTCAGTGTTAGTGCTTAGTGTCAGTGTTACCACGTAAAATTTATTTAAACCAGCTTATATTTTATTTTTGTTTCAACAAACTCACATATTTATTTCCCCGACAGTAGCCAGCCGAGCTCCTAGCGCCAATGCCGCGCCAAGCGATTTTATGCCCATTTTTAATCGCTTCAAGTTCAAAATGATACAAGCAAACTCCGTATCAAAAAAAGCTTCATATAATAAATAGCTGCTGTTAGGAATCCTCACAGTGGTGTCTCTCTACATACTTGAATCTATAAAGTATGTGAATGAAATAAACCCCCCAAGAAACCGAGACCTGCACCACTACGACACCCGTCATGGCTCCAAATTTGCACTACCAGTTCACCGAACAACTCTTTGAGAGAAAAAACCTTCCTACACCGGCTGCAAGCTGAGGAACCATCTACCTGACTACCTGAGAGACCTGACTGGCATCAAGCTACACCAGGAGTTGAAGAAGTGGCTAATCGCAAGACCCTTCTACTCAATAAAGGAATTTTATGAAAATTAACATGTACAATTCACTATTGTATTGACACTATTGTAATTCTTGACGAATTAACAATAAAGAATATTGTATTGTATTGTATTGTATTTTATGAAAATTATGGGAATTAACATGTACAATTCACTATTGTATTGACACTATTGTAATTCTTAATGAATTAACAATAAAGAATATTGTATTGTATTGTATTGTATTGTATTGTATTATTGTATTGTAATAAAATTCATACTTTAATCTAAAACTTTGCCGCAGGAATTTTTTTCCTGACCAAAAAATAAAAAAGTTCCTTGCTTACTACATTTTTCATGTTTTTAGTTGTGTTAAAAAACGATCATCAGTTTTAATTTGCCTAAATAAATTATAAAAAATATGTTTAGGTTCAAACAAACTATATAGTAAGAAGCACTGTCTTTTCCAGAAAATAAAAATAAAAATTTGAAATTTTTACGTTGGCAAATAAGTGAAGCAGGGCAGGTTGAGTGAAAGTATGTTTGTGTAAAAGACAGAGGTTCATTCGGCCCGTCCGCCTCGGCATCCCACCAATTCGACTGGTGGGCACGGACCGTTTTCCCACCACACAGCGTGCTATCCAGTAGAGTATTATACCATGGTCTGACCTTGACTAATTGCGTACGTTGTGCACTAGTGTAGTTGACTACTAACAGTTCATACTCAATGTCAGTTGACAATCAATGACAACTAAACTCTTCATTCCACTAATACTAGCTTCACTCTACTCGTAATCATTGGTTCAGGACATGAACTGTGGTTGCGGTGCTGTTTCTTTGCGTGTTACTAGCAATATTATTTTCGTGAATGATTTCATTTTCAAATAAACTATTCGTCTTTGAAAATTTACCACACTGTATTCTTTTAATACTTTTCGATGAAATGCAACCATACAAAGTAGGTATTTTAAGCCAAGTATGAATGGAGATGAGTATTCAATTATTTACCACATATATCTAGGCCTTAGTACTTTGAACTTGAGGTTAAGCATTTTAAGATCTAAATAGCTTTAATGTATATTGTACCGATGGACACAACACACATTTTATAAGAAGATTTGTAAGGAATTAGTTTCAGTCCAATTGAGGGGGGAGGCGCCAAAATAGGTGTTTGCCCCGGGTGCTGAATAGCCTAGTTACGTCCGACAATACACACCAAAACACTCAAAACACGGTGAAAATCAGTGCAAGTGTGCAAGCGAGTGAGAAACACGTGGTCGTGGTAGTCGCCTCAGTTGTCATCTTCCCGGGCGCGCGCATGCGCAGACGGCTCGGCGCCATGGTTTTGGGGATGGGGATGGGATTTTGAGGCTGTAGCCTAGTAGAGCAGTATAAGGCCTTAGCCACTTATAACCCCTCTCTATACTAAATACCGGTACTAAATAAATAAATAAATATACTATTTGACCAAAAACTTGATCTTGGCAAGAGGTCATCGGTGCAGAGTAATTTAGTATATTGAAGCGCTGTTGTATGCCTACGGTCAGGAAGAAAATAAAAAAAAGTGTTGTTAAAAATTACCATGTTATTCTTATGGAGAAAATTAAAACCGTTTTAATTTACTTGTTTATGGGTATACTGTATGTTGATAACATTTGGCAAATTCGTTAATTTCATTCTACTGACGTATGGTCAAGAAACACTTTTTACCTTCCCCGTAGCAGCAAACCTAAGCACTCGTTAAATCTAATGTTATTTAAATAGGAATAAGTTTGTCTTAGTTATGGAAATATTTTAGTAAAAAATACTGTAATCATACAAGTTGAAATTCACTTAGTGAATAGTTTTGCTGCAACAGGGTATTTTATTTGTAGACCCGTGTTATGACTTGTAGTGGATTTGAACTTGAAGTTGAATGGCTGAGTGGTCAATAGTCTAGCTAGAACATTTGAGGTATCAGATTCAAGTCCCCAACTTGGAGGGGTTAATTGCAAAAATTTAAAAATGCTGTTTTAATACAGTACTATTGAGTACTGGTTTTCTTAAAACACTTTTATTATGGTTGTTATTACAACAATCTCATACCCGACGTATATAAACAAACTTATCCTTTGGTAAAGTTTTAAAGCTGTATCTGTGCAAGCAAGTTGCGTTGGCTGAGTATAACTGTTTACAAAGAGGACAGTATATGTGTAAAAACGGCGACGACGCAAAGATAGAACAGAATCAACCGAGAGGAGGGGAAATATCGATCGATGGCTGTGGTGGGAGAGCCGACGACAGGTTGACCCGTTGGCCGCGCCACTGCACGGTGCCTTGAAGAGCGCTTGCAAGCCTTTCGAGTCTGCGTGTTTACATAGTTATCATTCAACTTTTTAGAAAACTAATTCCAGGTTCTTGTTTTTAAGAATCTATTGCAGGTTTCCCGTTTTTTATTTTTTCTCCAAAAATTATTTTAATGTATTAAAACTCATGATAAAAAACGCCTATTTTTACATTTTTCACCAACCTTTGAGCCCAACATTTTTTAAATTATCAAAATTAAAAAAAAAACGGGAAACCTACAATAACATTTAACGAAAAATATGACACCAAGATATTTTAAATCGGTTCACAATTGGGGCTACAATCTGGAAGAACTAAAACCCTTACATTTGCGCGCGCCAGACGGGTAGAGCGCACCCTTAATGTGACCCATAACTAGCTTTAAATATGATTCATACTAAATGATTCATGAATTCCATTTCATATTCGTTTGAAATTTGTCTTTCATTCCATATCATACAAATTTCTGAGGAGATAAATTGTAATATTTTATTTCATTCATTCATTATTTAGTATTAAGTTTCTTAAAATGTTAACTTTTGTTCATACACCTTTGTTATTAATTACTCCTCAGAAAGGCTGGCCTAATATTCATTTTCCTAATTTATATAATTTCATTAATCTGTTCAATTAATCATTAACTGTACATGTTGCTCGAAATCGAGCAATTGCAAAGAAGTACAGGAGTTATTTATAAACAAATGACTTGTTTAAAAACTAATAACAGTCAAAATTTCCGATGATTTTAAAAGAGTCGACTAAAAGATTATTAACTAATGGAAATACTCACAATTTACATAACAGCCCTATTCCAGTTTAAAGGGTCAATTTTTAACTATCAAACTGCCCATGGAGGGGAAAAGGCAAGCTTGCAATTTAAGTCAACGTAAAAAGGCTGTAAGCTTTTATAATGTACCGTAGCTAAGTTATTTAGCCAATTTGTAGACAATAAGGTGTAGACTACTTTAAACTCTACAGAACAGAGTTAGGCAAAAACTGTCAGAACTCTGAAATTGTGTTATTTATTATAGGCTTACTCATATGCCAAATTCTTAAAATAAAAATTCAATAAATTCATAACTTATATCATTAAACACAAACCAACATCCAAAACTATACACATTTTTAATACAACATAGATAATTTACACATTGACTGTTTTTTCACTTTTAATTTTTGCTTCGCAACGGAAGAAATCTGTTTCATAATCATTGAAATAGATTTATAATAAATTATCTATCATAAAGTTTAAAAATTAAATAAACCTACCACATAGTTGTTTTATTTTTATGGATCAGCTGTCTGAAATTGTGAAATAGGCATTTGACAATTCTGGTTGTTAACATTTAAATGTCAAAGCAAATGTAAACATTGTGAATTTTCTCATGCTTCCATGGAGACCAATTATTAATATTTAATTTCTAAGAGCTGGAGTCAAATCAATGTTTGTTTCCCATGTTAATCTTATGGAGAAATACGAAACTTAAAAGGGCCCCAGGGCCTCACTCTCTAATTATTTACCTAAAAAGAAAGTTTCCTGCACAACTTCACGTTACGCTCTTTCCAATGAGACCAAAAACAAGTCAATCGGTTCAGTAGTTTCGGAGGAGTAATTGTCACAAAAATCCTGCTTGCGTATTAAATAAGTATAGATAATATTCATTCTATAGCATATATATTTTTTTTACAAAGTCCACAACTTAATTATTTATTAAATATGTAAGAGAATTGCAATACATCAAAATTTCTTATAATATCATTTAAATATTAGTCCTTAAGGAATCAAAATTCAAGAAGCAGTGAAACAGTGATCCATGTGTTCAACAATGAATTATGTGAACATTGAGATTTGAGAGAGAAGGAAGCCAGAGTGGAAGTTGAAACTGTTAGTTGGAAGAAGGAGTCCAAATTTTATCTAAATTAAATTAATTAATATTATCAAGAAAACCAGTTTAATCAAGTTGTATCACAGTAAACCTCAAGAGGACTCAACCCCATCATTGTATTTCCAAAATTAAGTATAAACTTTTCTTTTAAACTCTTTTAAATTCAGTGCTAATTGGACTTACCTTTTGGACAACATCAAAATTAGATTTTTTCATTGTTGGGATTTTGTAAGTTTAACACCTTAATTAGGCCTGTTTGGCAGGGCCGGTTTAACCCATACGCGAACTACGCGGCCGCATATGGCGCCACGAAAAAGTGGCGCCGTGGCGCCAACGGAACATTTATTTTTACGTGAACAACGTAATTTTGTTTATTTTTGCTCAGAGTTCAAGTATTCAAAGCACCACAATAAAGGCATTTATTCTGTTTGTACCAACAGCACTTGAAAATTGTGTATATTTGTACAGCACTACAACTCAAGGACTCACTGCCATTTGCAGTTTCGATTTGAACTGAGCTGACGCTCGGCAGTCGGTAGCGTCAGCGCCAGCGCGGCACCTGTGGGTTTCATTTTTACGAATCACTCATGCTCGAGATAAGCAAGCGCGCAGCGCCACTTGTCACAACAAGAAACTTCCCCTTTCTTTCACTCCTTTCTGCCTCTGATCCTAGAGCAGAGCACTACGTTGTATTGCACTCTTTTAGTCGTATACGTAGGCCCACGATTACTAGAAAAATACCGGTACGGATCATAAACATAAACAAATGACGTTGTTGGCCCGAATCCTATACTAATAGCATTGAACACATGTTTTGGCAGTTCCATTTAAGCAATGTTAAAAAATGTTTATTTTCGGGCCAAAAACGTCATTTGTTTATGTTTATGATCCATACCGGTATTTTTCTAGTAATCGTGCGTAGGGCTATACCGTATCGGTATCGTGTGTTTTGGCATTGTTTTGATGATTCATGATTGTTGATAAGCGAATTATTACGAGTGTTTTAAGTTCAATTTATAATTAGCGCATTAAATAAAAAGAAAGTATAAACTGAATGAATGAGTAAAGCATATTGCGAGTCGAAACTATGAAAACAATGGCAGAAAAAAAGAAACCGTCTGGCGCTTATCATAGAAAGCGTAAGGCGAATTTGGAAGAGGAAGAAAAAAAAGCCAAATCAATGAGTAGACTTTTGTAGAAATCATCTGGTGGCGAGTCCAGTCAGCCCAAAGAAGCCACGATAGAAGACGGCAATGACGTAGGTATTTATTTATTTATTTTCCAAGGAAAGATTAAAACAAGCAGCTGATCACAAACGGCAAACATTACGTCATTGCCGTCTTCTATCGTGACGTCATGCTTGACGAGCATTACATTACGACCTGTTTTTTTTGTGTGTCCTTGGTTTTGCTATAGTTTATATGATGAGTAAAAGTGTACGGTATAAATGTCACATTTCTGCGAATAATAAACAGCCTTTTATTGCAAGTTAGTATTCTTCTACCTAAACTTATAAAACAAATTCTTCCCAAAATTATTGGGAAAAAATTCACAAATACGGTTAAGTTATGTTCATGGGTTTGGGGGGGGGGGGGGGGGGGAATTCTAAGTGGCGCTGATTCGGGTGTTCGCTTAACTCTGAAAAATTCCTAGAACCGGCCCTGCTGTTTGGACACTATTAAATTTATTAATTCTTAGCATTCAAGCCAGCACGACACCCTACCCTGAGATATATCACATCTAAATTATTTGAACCTTTATTTCAAACTTATCTTTTATTTCATTTTTAATTTCATCCCCCACACACCATTTTCAGTCCTTTCATTATAACGTTAAGCCTTTTAAATTTCATTGCATGTTTGTTCATTCGTTTCAATAAAACACCTTTTGTAATTCGTAGATCTTTGTTCACTTATTAACTTTAAACTTTTATAGAATAGGCCTAGCCTAAAATGAATATTGTAAGGTGAGTTTACAAAACTAAGCCTTTGTTAAATCTTTTTTTCAACAAGCCTGCTCCTTATCTAAGTTAGGCCTACAACCTTAAATGAATATGTAGCCCTATTTTCTAAAAACCTTTCTATAAATACTTTTGGTAAAAATTTTCCTTAAGAGTCCTTGGAGGCTAGCGGCCATTTTGGATAATTTCAAACAGCTATTGAAGTTATTTATCGTCCAAAAATATTTTTTCAAACACCAAAGTGATTATAATTTAAATATCTAGTATACTGTGAGAATTAGGTTAGGAACCGGTACCGGTACCGACATTGAAAATGTGGTACTGACCCATCACTAATGTCAATGTGTAGTCCTAACTAATTGTAAATATCAAAATGATATTGAAATAATTCTTGGACAACAATCCACATATAAAAGGCTTGGATAAACCCCTCTGAAGGTTTTTCTGGTTACAGTCTTCTGAGTGGAATGACATTAGAGTACAATTACAGTTTTACTCGACTCACAGGAACACTGGAACATGCCTAGATCGGATAACCTAGCTTGGTTAAAAAGGAAAAGTGTTATCAATAAAAGTATGTGCAATGTATTTGGGGGCACAATTTTATCAATGTTTTGTATTGTAGAAAGACAAACAATTCTTTTGTACTACATATTTCAAATATTTCAAATTTTACTCTTGAAAATAGTAGTTCATTGTTGTAAACACACTGTTGAGATGAATAATAAACTACCACTGTAGTCATTAATGAACTTGAATAAATAAATACTGTACAAACTTTTATCGACCTTGAAATTAAAGGATGATACACTATTTACTATGCATAAATTGGAACAAAATTAACAAACTGACAAAATCAAACGTCTGTGTAAATTAACAAACTAAGCCACTGCCACTGTCTACAATGATATGCGTTGTTTGCGTTTACATCTTTCAAACAACACAAGTCAGTGATTCCATTGCTAAAGTTGAGTGACGATGCAATTTAGTAGGTTAAGTGGTGTAATAATATGTTAACCATAAACACAGTACTCCTTTACCATGTGACATGAGGATTACATAATAAACGTAAACTATAACTTTTTTAATGAACTTAAAACTAGTTAAATACAAGAAATTAAAAAAAAACTTCAAGAACAAAAACTTCAATAATATGAGTTTTTGTTGACAATAGGGGTCTGCGGTACAAAAAATTTAAGGTCAGTACGGTACAATATTTTGTACCTTGGTTCTCGGTACAAAATCGGTACGGTACGCGGCTACCCATATTTTTGCGGTTTTCTGCTCAGAACTGTATTTAAACCATTATTTTTAACTTTAATACATTGACATAACTATGAAAATGGATAGTACACATTTAAAGGGTTACATTCATGGTTTTCTAACAACAATTACTGTACCACACATTATTAAAACAAAACCTTTTACTACTACGAGGATTGTGTCAAGAAAAATCACAGTTAAGATAAAGGCTTCACCTATTTTACTCTGAGATACTTTGAATAGCCATGATAAAAGTTTTTTTTTAAATAGGATAAGATTTTTTAGAAACAAACATGTTTGAAACATTTATTGACAAGATAATTTCACACAACTGGTAAATTATTTCCAACCAACACAATGTCTAGTTGTTTTTAAAATTTTTTAAAACATATAGGCCTAAAAGCATTCAGTACGATGACAGTGTAGTTGCTAGCTGTTCACTAGAGGTTATGATGAAGTAATGGCAAAGAGCATATTTTTTATCAGCTTCAAAACTAGTTATAAGATGGATACAACTCTAGAAAAGTTTTTTTCTGAAACTAAAATTTGGATTATCACAGAGTAAGATTATTGTCTTTTCATTTACAAAGTTAACATCCACAATATCAATCATATCAATCATTAGTTTATCTCAGGCTCAATCCAATTTTCTTAGTATATTTTAAAGCTCTTCCAAAGAATCAAAAGACCTAGGCCTAGACCTAATTATTTAGGAGGGTCTATATATAAATTGATTAGGTTTCAATGAGGGTAGCAAAATCACTATCTAGTTCATAAGATTTAGATTGCATAAAGTACTTTCAACACAACACAAAAATGCAGGAAACTAAAAAACATTTAAGCCTTAAACAGCCACATCTAACAATATAAGACAAGATACAGAACATGTAATGACATAATTTGAGGCCGAGTAGGCTTGAATAACGAAAATAAAAATTATGCAAACAACAACAACTATGCTTGTGGTTGTCAATAGAAACATAAAATATCTATAACAAATATTTTAACTTATAAAATAAGATTGTAGATTAGTTACAAGTTTAATATGTAGCCATAAACAGTTTTATGGCAGTAGGCAATGGCCAGCAGCAAATTGAATATCGAAGAAAATACTGACTGAGTTAGAGATAACATTTAACAGTTGTTGACTATTATTTTTATTTTATGATAAAATAGAATTGGAGAAAGTCGTAAAGAAATAAAAGTGATAAAATTCAACAGTTCTTGGAAGTACTTGAATACAACAATTATTGTCGTGATAAAATGTTAATGGATTTGGGACTGCTAATGGGGTTTTTATTGCATCATCACCCTAGTAATAAATTATATTATGAAGATCGTAAACAAACATCTGATAAGACTTTTATGTGCTGGGACCAACTGTCGACTGCGATAGTAAACTGAAAGTAATTTATTATAATAATAAGGCTGTACCGAACCGAATTTGAACCGAATTTGTACTGTGTAAAATGCTGTACCGAACCGATGACGGTAATTAAGCTTGTACCGTACCGACTTTTTCGGTGCACCGCAGACCCCTAGTTGACAAACATGAAAGGAGTTTCATTGACTTACCACAGCATCATATGTAGTGTATTGAGGTTTCATGTCACTGCCTTTTAAAGTGATGAAAGCTCCTTTGTTGCCCATGGTGTCACTGGAATTTAAATAAAAAACATATACAACAGAGTTCAGAGCATATTTTAAGGGATTTCCACTGGGCGAAAGTGGCGCCACCGGGGAGTCTGGGGGATATGGAATACTCTACATAAAAAAAGGGGTCCTCCCCCATAAATCTTTTGCATGGTTTAAACTGAAAATCACACATTTATATGTATCTTTAAATGCATTTTCCGATTATATTTGCTAGTAAATAGTCCTTATGATCTCACTTACCATATTTATTATTGTCATAGATAATTACAGATTTACAGATTTATTATGAGTTTCATTGTTAGCCTAATCAATTGTTTTTATTTAACGGAAGCTGAGAATACTCTAAAATATTTACACAATGTTATTTTTTAAATGAGCTGCTTGTCGAACAATAAGTTACATAACATAATTGGTCACCTCAGACACCTGTGTGGGTTTAAATTTAATTCTAGTATGATGATTTTTTCACTAAATATTAAATTGCAGTATCAATAAGTACGGTAATTGTAAAATAATTGATTAAAAAAACAACACAGATTGGTAATAATTTTTAGTTAATTCACTTCAAAATGGTTAAATAGCAAGTCTTAGAGAAATCTTTGGAGAGGTTTATTACAAATTTTCATTGTCAAAGTTTTTATCCTATGGTACATCAAAATGAAAAAGTAAATCTTTCCCAGGTAGGTACAGGTCTTACCATGAGAACTATGGTAATGGCTTACTCCCTAAATGAGAAATTAGCTAAAAACTAAACTTTTAGCCATAAATTTAAATCTTAAGTAAACAAATTTATGCTTATCGAAAATAATATTTTTTAAAGAAATTTACATACAATTAAGTACTTACCAATAGTTGGGTGCAGAAAAAACTGTGATACATTTGCCATCATGAGCAACTTCATATCCGTCATTCTTAACCTCATGACTTCGTATAATATAGTCAAGATTGTTGGTGTTCAAGAAGTCACTTGTAACATCTGGTCCAAACTGTACACCGACACCTCGCTTGCTGGTAGCTCTACCATACGTTGGCTGAGGATCAGACCATAGCAACTCACACATCAGACCTAGAGAAAACACTGATAGTTTAGAAGTAGGGTCATCCAATAAAGGGATCTTACAATGAATTCACTGAACGGAAATTGAATGAATAGTAATAATATGAGACTACCCTGCTTGGAAACAGATTACTGTACTAAAAGATGTACTAAAGATGTTTCAACTAGCAGCCTGCCTGTTGGAGGGTTAATGTGTTTAGAAGGGTTTAGCAGCGCGACTATAATAGTCGCGTTTTGCAAGGTTTTGGTTAACTCAACTCCAAATAAATCGTTAAAAACAATTGTCAAAATGGGACCATTTTTATACCTTTAGAAAGATAAGATTCTAAACTTGCACTTTGTTACATAGATGAACTTTATCTCACAAAGGGATCACTGTATTCGAGCACTAAAGTGAACGAACATTTCGAGCAAAGTCAGTTGCACCATGTACGTGTCACAAAACTGCCAAAAACGGTATGTTTCAAAAAATCATAACAAGGGATATTCTTTGTCTACAAAGAAACAGGTGGTAGGCCTACCACAGCAATAAGGAAGAAATTTTCTTTATTATGGTGCAAAAATCATTTCAATATAGTAACATATGATCTCACAACAACAAAAATAAATAAATAAATTTTTACGTGTTCGTGAAGTGGCAGAGTAACTATAATAGTAGCAGTCGTAAAACACATTTTATTCACTGAAATATATAATTATCCATATGATAATGTATCTCACTAGAAAGTTCATTAAATTCTGTGCATTGTGGTATTTAATGGATTTAGATTGCACCACTGGTGCTGAAGTGATCAGCTATTACTTTTCGTGAATATTTGTCTGACTAATTTATTTCAATCTCTGTTGACCAACAACTAACTAGTCGGGTTTTGGTATGATTTTACTTTATCAGTTTACATCATGATTATAAGTGTTGTAAATGTTTGGTTTGGGTATTATTTATTGTGCCTTGACTAAAATGTGAAATTACTTTTAGAAACTTGAGACACTATTTTTTGAGAACTTTATTCACTGTTTACCAACAACGAATATTGTGGGTTTGACAGTGACTTTAACACTTTGAATCAAATTTATTAGTCGTAAATTTGTACATATTTAGTTTGTAAACTGTTTTTTGAGCATAGACTTACTAAATTTGAGGTTTGGGACATTACATTTAGCCTGTTTTTGAAATATTTCGTGATAGTGAAGGAACAATTTGATCGCCACATGAAAAAGGCACTCTATATATATAAAACACTTTTTTGCTCTTTATATAAAACACTATAAAATATTTATTTATTTATTTTTGCCTTTATAACTACCTATATATTCATGCAGGGAATAAATTTACTTTTATTTTATATAGTTGTTTTGGGGTTTTATGTCTTTGACAAAAAATATACATGTTTGAATAACAAAATGTATTTTTCTAAAAAAAATATAAATATATAAATGTTAAAAAGATTTACAGTAATGATAATTTTCCATGAACAATTCTTATTTCATTTAATTTATAATCTCAACAAAAAAAAATGTCTACAAATGTATGTAATGGTCTGCAAAATCGTTGAATTTGAAATTTTTTTAGTTTTTTAGGTCATGACTTTCTAAAACAAGATGGTAATTGAATTATTTTTACATTGCCATGTTGGGAAATAAATTCCAAAAATTTTGTATATCTTGAAATTGACATTAAGAATTTTTGTTTCATGCAGCAAAGTTTTAGTTTCAAAATTCAAAAAGCATTCAAAATTTTTTTTAAATTTTTTCTACCTAATGCCAATACATACTGTTCTAGATATTTATTCTGTTGCCATTTTCAATTTCTTCATTTCGTTACAAACAATTCAAGTATATGGTTCAATAGGTATTGATTAATTTTACATGAATTTTCAAAAATATGACTGCAAAATCGACAAAAATGCCTTGCCACTAGAGAGTTTGCCCATTGCCATTTGGAGGGTTAAATAAATACCATATCGGTACCGTAAATCAAGATCATAAAATATATAATAAAAAAATAATAAAAAAGAAAATTTACTATGACAAGAGTATTATATTTTATGTTCACAATACAAAAATAAAACATTAATAATATCATAAAAAATGTGGAATAATTAATTTTCTAATGCTTCCATGTCATTCTAAAGTAAAGTGTGAGTAATGAAGCACGAATGTGAGTAAGTTTTTTTTTTCAACGCGAGGCAGTGAGCTTAGTTAACCCTCGACTCAAAGAGTCAAATCTACAGTGCTACTGGTCCACTCAGTTATTGAGTAAAAACTAGACGAGTCAGACAACTGGCTCAGGATTCACACAACACGTTGTCATGGTCACAGATCGCTTAATCACAGGTTTGTTGTAGGGTTTTTGTGGTTGTATTGTACCCACACAACCTAGAACCACAAATTTATTAAACATGTTTTTTAATTTTTCACCATAAATCCTAACAAAAGCAAACTTTTATAATTATTTGCAAATCTACACGAATTAAGCTTTCTAACGATACATTATTTAACTGAATCGATACAGTAGATCTATAGATTTAGTTATTCAATAATTTCTGACCACTACAAATTCGGAGGTTGCTTCACTTTTGTGCAAATAACTTTTAAATGGTGAGGGAATCGACCAAATAGAAAGTGATATTCTGAAATAGAATAAAATGTCATACAAATTACTACAGTAGAGTACCACAAAATGGTTGGGACCGAACACATTTCGTATCACTGAATATTTTTGATTAAACTTTTTTTTTTTTTTTTTTTTGTCTTTGGGTGCTAGGCACGAGCTCGGGATTGTTTTTTACATTACTTAGACTAGACCTAGGGGTTGCGGCACTATCACTTAGATAAAATCCATAGGTGATTTGGCGGGATTGGAACCCAGGACGAAAATAACAAATGTTTACTTAAAAAATGACTAAATCTAATACTAAAATACTCTATACAACAAGTCTATCTTACCCGGCCTCTACAGAATATTCGACGAGGTACAACTAACTGTTGCAACACGACCGAGCTAGCAGTTTCGGATGAGCCTAATGGGTGATAGCAGGTACTGCGTCATCACTTGTTGTGTCTACAATAAACTGCATTAATATTGTCACTCGTAGATGCTAGTAGGTTCGACTTTCCCCGATTAGTGACAGCCCGTACTGGGTAAAAAAAGTTTATTTTCGGTTTCGGATTAAGCGGACTTTCGGATTAACAAACTTCGGATTATCGGAACTCTACTGTATTATATTTCTTGAAAATGCTCAATAAAGGCAGCAAAAGGTTGCCTCCAAATAATAAATGTGAAAACCCCCATTTTCTTATGTATTTCTTATAGTTTTTTTTCTTTTCATTTTTTTTTCTTAAAACCTAACAAAAACAAACTTTCATAATTATGAGTGTAGGACTTTCGGCCTGGGGTGATTATGAGAAACTTACCCTCCGCAACAAACAATAGGGAACGTGGGTAGCTCTGAGTCTGCTGTCCCCAAAAGATTCCCTATAGGTAAATTGAAAAGATTTTGTGGGTAAGAGGGAAGTAGGGAAGGGGTGATATGGGGTGTACTATGAATAGGATTAGGTACTTCCATGAAGGACCTGAGCCCCAGAGCACTCCAGAGCAGGTATTAGATGGATTTAAATCTAAGTTTGGGCAAGTTTAGTTACAAACACCGAGCTAAAAATTGTATATTTAAACAGTTTTTAACAAATTTTAACGAAGATTTGACGACATATGTGTTACCTCAGTTCAAGATACCAAAACAGTGGGTATGTATAAATTGACCATCATATTAGTTATAGATATTATAGTTTTGTTTAAACATTATAGCTTTTATAGATAGGCTACTGCAGAAGGTGGGGCCCCCATCCGCCTATTTTCGCTATAGCTCTCATAAATCATAAATGTTGACGAATTAGTCTCACTTAATATGATTTCAAGGTATGTTTACATAAGAATCCATCCACTCAATAGTACACAAATATTATCCATACAAAATCTATAATATTAAAACAAAACAGTGTTTTTTTATTTCACGATTCTGAATCAACCACTCGACGGATTGTCATGATTTTTGTGTTGAAAGAAAGATAATTTTGAGAACTAGGGAATGTCGAAGCCATAATTTTAGTTTAGGGTCCCAGTTATTAAAAATTAAGTTTTAATTTTTAAAAAGTCTAGCAGCCGACACTAAGATTCTAAACTAGCTTTTGGCATAAAATAATTTGCTTAACATAACAGCTGTAAACATTCAGCTTTTGTGTCACAAATTCAGCATTTGGATAAAAACATGGATACAAATGTAAAGACATACTGAGGGTTGACTTATTTATACTATGTGTAATGCTAATCATTGATACGTTCAATTCTTTTGTAAGAGGATGACAGATTAATTTAATATACATAGTAAAATACTAGGATGTTCAAATTATTTTTTAAAGCAATCTTTGTAATCTTCGATTTGTTTTAGAGCAATATAATTTGTTTTAACTAACAGCTGGTTAAATAAAAATGCCCTATTAGAACTATGAGGTTATTTACTCTGATTTTGTCATTGATTATTAGAAATAGGTAAGATTAGTAGACCACCGAGAAAAGTAACACCATCGATGTGTACAAGTCGAGGATCTGTACACGAGTTAAATGAAAAAGATTTGCAAATTATTTTACTGCTCATCTTTTTTGGAAAGGGTAGGAAAATCACAATTTTTACATGTTTTAATTCGTCTTGGCAGCTTTTTGTTTACAATCAATGTTTTTGAATGCTTGAACTTTGTTTGGATTAGGCCCGGAAATATTGATGTCATAAAGATGGAGATCAAGAATCCTCAGGAATACGATTTTAAATTACCACCACAACCTCAGACGGGTGTTATCCAAAGATATACAGATGAATGCCATAAATTGAACACAACGTCATCATTGACCTAGGATACTGCAATTAGACTAAACATCCTTTTATGAAATCTAAAAAAAGTTGTTTGGCGTGTGTTTAGTTGTGGTTACATTTGGAGGCGATGAATTTTTTATAGTTTAAATAAATGAATATGGGGAATTACAATGTACATTGATTCAATTTTTTTTTTTTTTTTTTTTTTTTTTTTTAGGGTGAGGAGGGAAAATGCTTTTACGCACACAGGTAGCCAGCCTGTAGTGTGAGACTCCTGAGTTTATCACAGACTACTCACTAAAAAACCCCCTCTACTCTGTTGGACACAGACCTGGAATTGTTTGTCACATTACTTCAAGTCAGGCCAACATGTGACCTAAGCCCACAGGGCTCGCACCGTTTCTGGCATTATTTATTTTTTGACCTACACCGCATCCCGGTCGAGGTCAAGCTTCTTGGCGCGGAGAACACCCTGGATGTAAAGTGACACACAGGTCCAATTGTCCTCACCCTCCATCATCATCGGTATGACCGTGTCCACCGACAGCAGTCCTACGAACTGTTGAGCCTCTAGGCGGGGCCTTTCCCAATGCTGGCAGCGGAAGAAAGTGTGTTCCACGTCATCGGGAATGCCTGGGCAGTATATGCAATCGGGTGACACGGCTTTGCCCATCCTGAACAAGTACGACCGGAAAAAGCCGTGACCCGTCAGAAATTGGGTGAGGTAGAAGTTCACCTCTCCGCACCGCCGATTAACCCAAGGTTGGACCTGTTGTATCAGTCGCCTGGTCCAGAGCCCCCTTGTCTCCTGTTCCCAGCTCTCCTGCCACAGCTGGAAGGTCCGGGTGCGTTCCTCAATTCTTGCTTGGTCCTCCCCACGGCGCTGATAAATTGCCTTCCTCTCCGCCGCCAAAAGTTTGACGGGGATGACTCCAGCAACCACCAGGACGGCGGGTTCGGACACTGTTCGATAGGCAGATGCTACCCTTAGTGCTGCCTGACGCTGCACTCGGGCGAGCCGCATCCTATATACCTCCTTATTGAGAGCGTCTACCCAGACTTCCGCACCGTACAGGAGCACGGACTGGACCGCAGACATCAACAGCCTTCTGCGACTGGACCGTGGACCTCCGACATTGGCCATTAACCGACTAAGGGAAGAAACCATTTTAGCGGCCTTGTCCGCCGTACGGGTGATCTGGTCTCGCCAGCTGAGCTTGCTGTCCACCATGACCCCAAGGTACTTTGCGACACGAGTGGTTTGGACTTCAACGTTCCCCACCATCAAAGGCACGATGGTGTCAATCCTCTTTTTAGTCAGAATCACAATCTCAGTTTTGCTCAGAGCGAGCGAGAGACCATGTTCTGCCATCCATGCGTTAATGCTTCGCATGACTCGATTTAGTTTCAGCTGGGCAAGCTCAATGCTACGTGCAGCTATTAAAGCCGCAACGTCATCTGCATACCCAACTAGGACAGTTTCCTCAGGCATCTCGGATCTCAAGAGGCTGTCGTAGGCGACGTTCCAGAGGTCCGGGCCCAGTATGGATCCTTGAGCAGCACCAGAAGTTACATCCATCGTCCTGGAGCCTTCTGTAGTGTCGTAAATGATGAGGCGGTACCGGAGGTAGTCCTCTATCATGCGCATGAGGTATGCCGGGACGTGGAAAGTGTTCTCCAGTGCGTCGAGCATATCGCACCACCTCGCGGAATTAAATGCGTTTCGCACATCAAGTGTTACAAGCAGCACAACCCGACGAGAATAGTTGTTAAACTCCTCAGCTCTCATTACGGCTCGCTTTACCTCCTCAATAGCGTCAACCGTTGACCGTCCCTTCCTGAAGCCGTACTGACGAGGGGATAGATTCCCCGCAGCAACCACGGCTGAATTCAGTCGGGAACGGATCAACTTTTCCAAGACTTTCCCAGCAGTGTCCAACATACAGAGAGGTCTGTAAGAGGAGGGTAGGTCTGGGTTTCCTTTTCCCTTCCCCACGAGCACAAGCCTAGCTGTTTTCCAGCAGAAGGGAAACTTCCCCTCGGCCAGACAGGCATTGTACGTGCTCAAAAGGATTTGTGGATTTATTGAAAAGACTTTCTTCAGGGCCTCACCAGGTACCCCATCCGGTCCAGGAGCCTTGTTGTTCTTCAGGGACAGAACGTCCGCCTCCAACTCCTCGAGACTGAAAAGCGGTACGTCGTCCACCCTTCCGAACTCCCGCAATGGGCGCAGTGTGTGAGTCGGGAAAAGGGACTTTACGATCCTCTCCATAGAGGCCCCGTCCATAACGGAAGGTGGAGAGCGGGTGCCAAGCTTCTTGGTTACTATCTTGTAACCAAGGCCCCACGGATCGGAAACGACATCGTCCCTTAATTTCTCCCAGCAACTGCGTTTGCTCCGGTTAATGGCCCGGCGAAGAGACTTCCTAGCCACCTTGTAAGCGTCAGACTTAAGACGTCTATCTTCAGGTTCTCTGGCCCTGGTAGCAAGACGTCTGGCTCTCAATGCTGCCCGTCGTAGTTCTGCGATCTCGGTTGTCCACCAGTACACAGGTCGCTTATCGCACCGGGATCTCCTGCAAGGCATTGACTCTTCGCAGGCCGAGACTATCAGCCTCATCAATGATGTAACTGATGTCTCTGCGTGAGCCACGCCAGATGCAGCAGGTACCACTGGCTCTCCCCGTAGTATGACTTCAGTGAATTTGGCCACGTCCAGCTTTTTGGTGTTCCACCGAACGGGCACCTGCCGAGACACGGTAGCTTGTCTCTGATGACTATCCATGACATCAAAAATGATGTACTGGTGGTCACTGGCCGTATAATCCTCTAGGACTCTCCAGGCTCGTATCCTCGGCAAGAGGGACTCAGATGCAAGCGTGATGTCTGGGATCGTTCCCCTCATTCCGGGACGCTGGAAAGTTGGCGTGTTGCCCTCGTTTATGACAACAAGTCCAGCCCTGGCAGCAAAGTCCAGGATGTACTTCCCCCGGGAATTAGTGAGAGTCATTCCCCACTCGACAGCCCTAGCATTGAAATCCCCCGCCACGACAACGTGCCCGGCGGTATCGCGCACGCTCTCTTCCAGGCGGTCTATCTTTCCACGAAAGTCACGGATAGCCTCGTTGGGGGTGAGGCATACACTAAAGTAAGTGACATCCCCGCACCGGACCCAAACGAATCCTCGGCCCTTCGCGTGACTCCTTACCTGCACTTTAGCTGTATTACGAACCCAGAACGCAGCAGTACCAAGTGTATCGGGAAACCAAAGAGATGGGTCCCTGTCCCGGTACTGGTACTGTTCGCTGACCAAGAGCGCGTCAACACCGTGTTCGAGGGCAAGCTGACTGAGAAGCGCGTCAGCCGTCCTGGATCGATCTACATTGCACTGGAGGATCCTTATCTTCGTGGTTGGGCTTTCGCTTGTTGTAGTGCGCCTTTAAATGCACTGCACTGCCCAGACCCAGCTATATGTTTAGCGTTTTTATCATTGAGACCTTTCTCCTTACAGAGGAAACAGGTCTCAACTTTACAGTCCCTACGAGTGTGACCCACCTCCCCGCATCGAAGGCAGTTCTTGCCTCGGTCGGGCCCTTCGCAGTTTCGGGAGGAATGGCCGAAATCAAGGCATTTAAAACACCTCGTTACTTCCACCCTCCGTCTCAACCTGCAATTAACCCATCCAACCCTCAAATGCTGGAGTGCCAAAACCTTACTGGCGTTTGCGTCTGCCATTTCGGCGACCGCCATCCGCTGTTGACTCCGGTTTGGTTTCGTGAGCCACACCCTCAGACTAGCCGTTTGTCCGGCAAGCTCGGGGACAGCTTTTTTTAGGGCATCAATGACGTCATCCTCCGTTGACACACAATCCATATCCCGGACCTCGACGGACGTCTTGGGTTCGAGAGCACGAACGGTGCCCTGACCTTCCACAGCTGCCTTTAGTTCGGCAGCAAAGGCGGCTTTATCTTTAGACTTACCCAGTTCGAGGAGGACTTACCCAGTTCGTACAACCGTGTCGGTTTGCTCTGGCTTAGCCTTGGCCTTGATAACACCCAAGACTTCGGCGAATGATCTTCCCTCCAAAGGCTTGACCAAAATTGCCTCAGTCCTGGGCTTTTTGGGCCGCGACTTTTTAGCGAGTGCCGAGCCAGGCACAGCTTGGGCCACGCCGGTCGACTGCGCCCTCACTGCCACATATGTCTTGGAGCCGACTTCCGCGTGCCTCAATTTCCTCTTCTCCTTTTTCGTAAGGCGCTTTTCCCACACAGTCCCAGATGGTGTTTCTACGACTGACCCCTTTCGGGAGCTACCCTCAATGGGTGTCGCAGGTTGCTGTGGCTGTTGAGGTTTCGCTGGAGCGGCAACTACGTCAGAGAAGGACCTAGAAGTCTGGGTCGCCTTGACCTTAACTTTAGGCTTTGCTGTCTGAACAACCTCTTCTCTTTTTGGAGGGCTTTCTGATGTAGGCCTCCTGCGTTTCTTGGAAGGTCGCGCATTGTCGTCAGGTAGGGACACCACCTTCTCGGCGATCCTTTCCATGGCCGCCTTGCTCACCAGCCGGCAGGCGAAGACAAAACCAAGGTCGTCCTCGAGCTTAGCCATACCATTTTTAACCACTTGGTTAACTCCTCTCTGCGTCTTAAAGGTTTCAAGCATTGCCTTTATGGTCTGCTCCATGTTTCGAAGCCGGTTTTCAATGTCATTTTCTGCGTCGAGATATTGCTGACGCAGAAGTACCATTCCCGACACTTCCAAATCTAACGCTGTTGTTAGGGATTCCTCCGGCATCCCTTCACCAGACTTAGAGGGTGGTCCACCGTTTCCTTCTCCACTTGTCAAGGGAGATCCCAAAGTCAAGTCTTTTGTACACCTGAAAGATGCAGGTGGAGGGGACGTCTTCACGCCTTTCAATGTTGGCGATCTCTGGACCTTGGAGCTTCGCCCAAAAGGGTCTCGCTCTACTTCCGACTTCTTTTCTTGCTCATTCGAGCTACTTATTAAAGATGTGTTCAGGGTATTTGTTATAAAAGCCATCTTGTGTTTACCAGCGCATCGTGCGGCAAGGGGCGGCCCGGAATAGTCAGGAACGGGTATACCCTCGGGGACAGCGCCCCTACCCCAGTTCCCTGAGGCCCAACCTCCGTTTTCCCAGCACCGGATACCTGACGTGCCGGGGGTCACCCGTCACAATGTAGAGCCCGACCTCTACATCCATGCCGCACTCCCTGACCAAGGACCGAAGTGGCTGGTTTCTCACGACTCACTGAGAATACCCATCGGCAGTGCAGAGCACACATCAACCCCTGCAAACACAACAGGGGCACTCCCAAGGACTCCCAGTGAGAGCGTCGGTCACCCTTTTAGTCGCCTCTTACGACAAGCCCGGGAAGGCTGCGGTTCTATTCTAACCCCGAAACCGCAGGGGGAACATTGATTCAATGAGGGTGGTATAATTATCAAGGATATTGGAACTGATAACGGGATAGATAATAAACATAGACAATTAATTACGTCACTAGCTTTACTAGCGTTTTTACTTTTTAAATTCCTTCAACATGTGACCAGTTCTTTTGTTCAAATGAATATTTTTTTTGACTCAGCTGTTTACAAAACAAACTAATATGTTGTTGTGTTTACTTTTTGTTGTTTAAACTTATTTATTTAGCAATTGGTGCAGTGAAATTGACATAAAGGATGTGTGTGGACGATTCGTTTAATGATGTCAGGACACCAACGTTATAATTATGTGTACTGTGAATTTTATTGGATGTTTTCGTTTTATTTTAAGGGAGTTTCAACTCAGACCTACTGGAAATTGTGTATAGTATGAGTAATTGTATTGTGGTAATATTGATTATGGAAGAGGTAGGTATGCGATGGAAGGTGATATCATTGACTAGGCCTATACACTTCTCAATTGATAATTACTCATTCTACTGTAGGCTGCAATAAAAATTTTCTTTATACGTGTAAACTAGCTGTTCTGAATAATAGGCCTAAACCGTTTCAACTGACTACTTCCGTACGTAGGACGGGCTTACACCTCGTTTCAGTTTAAAGTGTGAATTATAGTTTAACAGCTGAAGAATGTACATTCATAGTACATTCATTCAGATAATTTAAACAAGAGACGTAGTATAAAAATAATGATAGGCCTACCTTAATTAAATGACAGTCTGGTGTAAGGTAAAATACCCCCGCCGCAGCAAACCTGCCGACTAAGCGAATTTCCATTTGTCTGAATTGATTTTCAGTTAAATATATTTTAGTAGTAACATTAGGTTTAACGAGTACCTAGGTTTGCTGCTACAAGGAAACTAATAAAGTGTGTTTTTGAGTAAAATATTGATAGCTTAGTACAAAATAAATAAATTTGCCAAGTTTGATCGAAATATATCCATAAACAAGGAAACTACAACATTTGACAATATTCTCCATAAGAATAACATGGGAATTTGAAATTTACAATTTTTTTTAATTTTCTCCGTTACTAATAATAGAACAAAAATACTTTTATATACAAAATTATTTATTTTTTTAAGCTCTTTAAAAAGGTTCAAAGAGAAATCGGGAAATTTTGTGTTTTGAGGGTCAAAAGTGAGAAAAACCAATTTTTACCCCATAAAACCCCGTTCCCATGGTCTGATCGTGCTGGTTCGCGAACTCATTCAAGTTTATCCCGCTTTACACCTTTAAACCAAATTTCATCAAAATCGGACAAAAATTACTCAAGTTATCGCGTTCACGGACGTATATATATATATATATATATATATATACTAGCCATATTGGAATATTTTGTTTGGTTGTTGGTGAACAATTGGTAATAGATACTTGATTAAAAGTTGCTAGTATAAGGAGTAAGAAAGAAAGGGAATAAAGAAATAATTACGGTATTGTGGGAGGATGGGAAGCAAAATTTTGAAAACTAAAATGTTTTGTACTTGAAAATTAAAAGTGGATGCGTTCTGCGTGAACTCAAGATGGCCGCCGGGTTGGCTTGCTGTCAGGTTGTCAGTTCCATCCGCGGGATTTTATCCCGGATAAGGGAATTTTTATACCGCAAGTGGGATAAATGTGGGATTATTTTAATTTGTTGTCGGGAAATACCGCTGGTCGTTGAAGTGATTGGAAAACGGAATTACGTTGTTAGTGTGAATCATTAATGGAATATTATGGTGTTAGGCCTACTGTTGTTAAATAATTAGCAGGAGAAATTGAGAGAAAAACAAATTGTTGTGAAACATTTGAGATTGGCTTACTAACATGCATATTAGGCTAGTGGTGATTTACTAACCTAGGCCTAGTCTGAGGTTAAGTTAAGTGGATTGAACTTGAAAGTGAGTTGGATGGTAAAGCCTGGGCGTTAATGGAAGAGCCAATAACTAGAATTGATTGGAAATTAATTGTGGACTTAATGGAGTTAAAATGTTTGAAAATTTTTAATTAATTTTTAATTTATTGGTAAAAGTTGTGTACTGAAAGTTTGTTTTTGCTCAATGTATTGGCAGCATTACTGGCTTATTCCATTGATCTGGTCAAAGGGCCCAACTCACTTGACAGTTCTGATAGCCTTAAGTATTATAAAAGAATTGGATTGGATTTTGTTATAATTGGACTTAGAAAATTTACTGGAATGTCACCAGTGATATTGTGAAATCGTAAAATAATCTGTGGAAATAAATTAGTTGAAGTAGGCCTGCACTATCTATTGATTAGGGAAATACGGATTAATGATAATCTTTGGAAATTTTTGTTTAATTACTTTGAGAAACTGAGAAGGTTAAAGCGAGAATTATTATTGTATGGTGCGTCGACGAAAGATTGCCTGGTTTCCATTATTCAGTCCCTGAATAAGTAGGCAATGGGGTCATGCGTTCTGTATTTCTTTATATACAAAAGTAACTTGTAATTATTGAGTAACAAATTGTATCCAGGAAAAGTGTTGTCATTGGCGGGATTTTGTCCCTGCATCGGGATTTTTCGAACTGCAGCAGGGATGAAACGAGTTTTTATCCCTCCACAGGTGTTTGTATTCTTTTCACGGGATAAAAATAAATTTTTACCTGGAACGGGGATTTTTATTAAATAAGGTGGGATAAAGGGAATTTAAATTTCCTTATGGAATGGGGATTTTTACTGACTTGGGTGGGGATTTAATTAGGGATTTTTATTTTTTTTTAGATTTTGAATTGAACGCTGAATATTTGGAAGTGAAACTAGGGCTAAAGCTATTTATTTGTGGAATTCTTGTTAATTTGTGGATAGTTATTTGTTCATAGCTTGCGTTTATTTTTAATTTGGGTCAGGTTAATTTATGTCCGTTGCGACTTCACACTTGTTTTGTTTTGTTGGAGCCAGTGTCGCGACTCACCCCGACCCCCCGACCTCCCTTGCCCTCTGGTGGGACTTGGGTCTCATTGAACTCCCCGTAGTTGTTCTTTTCTCAGGTTCCATGGGCGCTTGGTGGTGCATCTGTTCTCCGTGTCCATATTTCTCTTCTTTTTCGAAACACTCGTCCATGATCATAAGAAGTTCATTCAGTTCCACATTCTGATCAGAGAACTGTTTGTCCATAGTGTTTTCCTTTTCTTTTCTAGATGGTGTTGATAATACGCTGACGAGGTACAGAAAATCTCACTCCGAGTCTTTTTCCAGGTGGTACAGTGGTGTAAGGAGCGTAGCGATGCGATGGTGAATTCGCATTCTTCCTCTCTTACGTGAGGTCTTCTCTTTTCTTTTCCCAGGTGGTGCGTTGGTGTAAGGAGCGTAGCGATGCGATGGTGAATTCGCATTCTTCCTCTCTTACGCGAGGTGTTCTCTTTTCTTTTCCCAGGTGGTGCGTTAGTGTAAGGAGCGTAGCGATGCGATGGTGAATTCGCATTCTTCCTCTCTTATGCGAGGTGTTCTCTTTTCTTTGTCCAGGTGGTGCGTTGGTGTAAGGAGCGTAGCGATGCGATGGTGAATTCGCATTCTTCCTCTCTTACGCGAGGAGTTTCTCTTTTCTTTTTCCAGGTGGGCTATTGCCCCTTCACTCTCGTCTAGTGATTGATCGTATATTATGTCGATCAATTCATCTTCCCAGTTTTTGCTGTCTGAGTCTTGGTACAAGTACTTCACTCCAGTTTCTCTTTTCTTTTTCCAGGTGGAGTTGTAGGTTCTCCAGTCCGTCATTGTACTAGGTGTGCAGTTTTTCCTTTTTCCTTTTCCTTAGAGTCCTCGGGGGATCGAGTCGTTGGGTCCCACATGATGGAACCGGGGTGGTTGCTGGGTTGGGAGAGTTGTTTGACACTGTGCTGCCGTATCGGTTTTTCTTGTTTTAAATTGGTTAATTGATAACTTGTGAGTTTTGGAAGTTTTTTTTGCTTATCTAATGTTTTTTTTGTAAACGTAGATTCCGGTATGTTAGGTCTTCCAATGGGCTAAGGGAGACGTCACACTGGGCCGTGGCTAATCCCTCGCCAGAGGAAGCTGGCGTGAAAAATTGGAGGAACCCTTGATTGGTTAAAAATAAACGGTCAAGCTGATGTTATTAAAAGGAATTAATTCTTATTATTTTGATAAACTGGTTAATAGTTTGTGATAATTATATGTAAATTTATTCATATAGATGTGCACTGGATAATTGTTTTTGTTTGTTATACAGAACAGTTTTATATAGGAGTGTAAGTCAGGCCTTGCTGTTCTTGTCGACTGGGACACATGGAAACTCCTTGCTGCGGATTGCTGGTGGAGCAGTAGCTCGACACTGTCCCTGCCGATGGATCTGGTTTGATTAGTGTATAAGTCAGTAAAATAACCCAAATTAGTACCTGTAATTGGCCCTGAACTGAGTTGAGGTTGTTAAATTATGCTCGCTTTAGCCTTGTTGTAAAAATATATGAAAAAAATGTAACTTGCGGGGAAAAATTATTTCGAAAATGTGCAAAATGATAAAGCAGTTAGGAAAATTTTATTTTGAAAGGAAGTATGTCAAGTATACTTCTGGTGTAGTTTTGGCTGACCATGGGTCAGTGGATTGGCTCATAGCCTGAAAAATTTTTTGTGCATTGGAAGCGTGCCCCATTTGGATATGGGCATCGTTCAATGGTGAGTGGTCAGCGAGGTAGAGGTGTGGTCTGAGCCTTAGGTGTTTGACCACGTTTGGGATTGCCTTGCTTGCCGCGCTGTATTACATTAGGCACGGCAACATGCTAAATTCCCTGTGGACTAGGTCCAGGTGTCGTGTAAGTGTTGTTTTTTTTTGGGTGGGGGACCGTTTATTAAGTCGAAGTCACAAAGTAAGCATGAGCTCCATTAAAGACTCTGCATAACTTGTACTGTTGAGTTAGGCCTGTTCATTGGCAGCAATTAACTCGTGTGGGACCCTGAGAGTTCTGGTACGGATGTTGTTTTTTTATAAATGTTGGTGAGAAATCTTTCTGCCGGTGGTCCCCCTGTAACTCGGGTGTAAGAGTGTTTTTGCTCGTACCTGCGTACGCTTGCCTAGCCTAACTTGCTAGCAGCTACCAGTTGTACTTGAGCGTGGAGGGGAGTGGAAAGAGAGCGTCCCCTGAGCCTAATGTGTTTAGTGCTGTGAGCGTAAGAGTGTTTTTGCTCGTACCTGCGTACGCTTGCCTAGCCTAACTTGCTAGCAGCTACCAGTTGTACTTGAGCGTGGAGGGGAGTGGAAAGAGAGCGTCCCCTGAGCCTAATGTGTTTAGCGCTGTGAGTGTGAGAGTGTTTTTGCTCGTACCTGCGTACGCCTGCCTGGCCTAACTTGCTGGCAGCTGCCAGTTGTACTTGAGCTGTAGGGGAGAGTGGTGAGAGCTTCCCCTGGAGAAAATGACACGTGTCATGTTGATGTGAATTGTGAGATCTCAAGTCAGAACCATGGGTAGTTTGGTTACTGATGGGTGTAGAACGCCTGCCTGATTTATTAGCAGCGTTCTCTGGTGAATTCGAGCGTGGAATTAGTGACGATTGTTGTCTGTCTTCTGTTAGGGTGGAGAGTACGAGTTGCTGACCTGCTCCATGACGGCCTGGAGGGTAGCGAGCTGCAACCATGGCCTACGCAGACAGGGCCACTACTCATGTGAGGGGGGCTGACAACAACGGAAACGTCTGGCGGAGACCAGGAGGTTCCAGTGGCAGGTTTCAACTATAAACCAGTCACGAGTCACTGTTGGAGTGAATAGTCACTGTTGGAGTGGATAGCGCTATTGAGGATAGACTGAGGTGATCACCGAACCCTGAAGGTAAATGGTACCATGTTCCAAACGAGCTCGACTTCAAGTTATCGGTAAACGTGGCGGGAAGACTTTTATACGGAAAGCAAGACACTAAAACGGAATAGTGCGCCTGCAGGAGCGTGAATTCGTGGAAGAAGTTTCATGGCCATGAAGTAATTCAGTGTAACAAATTTGAAAAACTTGTCTAACGCTAGTATGTTACTTATTGACAGGAGATCTCCTATGGACAACTTTACTTAGGTTGATCTAGGTAGTTGATAAGTGTTGTGACTGTCGATTTGTTCTTATGTTATTATGCTATCGGTTATGTGTGGTGGTTATTTTTGTTAGGTCATTGGGTGTTTCAATGACGAAGGACCTAGGCGGTTGTAGGGTTATTGCGGAATACTAGGCTCCTATATTGTTTGTTGAAAAGAGTGCTCAACTTTTAGGTAAAAAAAAAAAAAAAAAATCTTTAGTTCTTGACCCGTGCGTCTGGTATTTAATTAAATACCTGAAATTAATGGATATTCCCACCTGTAGAGCTGGAATGGAGGAACTACGAGAAGGTTCAAACAGCGCTGTTTCCCACTAACTTCCCTATACCCTTTTCCTAACCCACCCGAATAAATCGGCTGGATCGTAGACTCGTCCATACCAGTTAGTTTTGAAAGTTAAAATTGCAAATAATCAGTAATATGTTAAAGAATTTAACTGGCATAAGCCTGGAAAGGCCTTGTTTAGAGAATAGCCGGCTCTCTAACCCTGGCTGGTGAGCACTCCTAGAAACATTAAGTTTTCTGGTCTAAGTAACTACAGCGGTAGTTGGGTTAAAATGTTGTGTCGTGGGTTGTTTGTGTAGTTGTGTTTACTCTTATGTTAATGAGTTGGATAAAGGTTAATGTAAAAAGGGGGCAAGTAGACTGGTCATGCACAGGGGTGACTGAGTAATGGATCGACCCCAAGTGAAAGCTCGTGCGGCTTCTCCAGAGCGAGTGAGTAGCGTTCAAAATTTAAACCAATGCGCTGAGCACACACATTATGCTTGTGACTAAGTGGACATAAATGATAGCGTTCAGTACGCCTTACCTATGAATGATATAGTAAAATTAAAATCATGAGTTTAAAATTTGTTGACAGTCTGCTGGTCCGCGATGTGTAATTAAATCATTACGAAAGTAGTTTGTGGAAAATGCAACCGTAATTTTTTGTTGTTGTTAATTAATTAATTTTTTTTTATTTGTGAATTGGGCATTAATCCAATTCGATTTACTGATGCTGTGTGCTGGGGTTAAGTGTTTGATAAGGATACATTTTAGGTGTATGTTAGGTGTTAGGGATACATGTTGTATCACCGTTGGGATTAATAGGCGTTAGGTTGTTTAATGTAGAGACATAAATTTAATGAGACATAATGAATTTGCGTGAAATGTTTTTTTGTTAAAACTTAGTATGAGGGGTTAAGTTTTATTAAGTTATATTACCTTTTATGTTGTTGTATCTTGCAAATTTTTACTGTGGATTCTTTTTGTTTAATACGGTAATTGCTCCAGGTGTTTTGTTTTGTATTTAGTTTTGTTTTGTATTTAGTGCAGTAAGTGTTTTTTTTGGTTATCGTTATTGTTCTGATTGATGGTCAAGTGGACCATGTAGTTAAGTTTTTTTGTAGTAATTTACTTAAGTAATCTTTGTAAATTCGGAAGGACTATTAATCGTAATGTGTTGGAAAATTGTTTAGTAACTTTTGTTATTGTATTCGAAGAAAAGGGTAAGAGACGTATTATCAAAATTCGAGGGGGTTTAAACTTTTGGGAATAGATAAAATTTAAATCCGCCCAAGCCACATGACAGATACCTTCCAAAAACCTTCCCAAATCTAGCATAACTTGGAGACACAGAAAGCTAAGTCGACAGGATTTGTATAATGCACTTCAGTAGATTGAAGCTGCGGCAGAGGGCCCAGTTGGAAGGGCAGGCTGCATGCCGAGGACGGCATGAACTTGAGGTGGGGGGAGTGTGATGGCCTGGCATATTTGCCTCATTTTGTTGTAATTTGTTAACTTTGAGCTTAAGCTGATTGGCCTTACTCCCTAAACCTGGCCCGTTGGCTATCACCGAATATTTGCTAGGTTGATGTGTCAACCGTATTTAGCAATATTGAATTTTATTTAACTTCACATAAGTCTCCAAGTGAACCTTAAAACTCATATTCCAATTCATTTCATTACTTTGTAACCCTACAATAATCCTAACCAGACGTCGTGGCTTGGCCGGATGTGCCTTGGAATGTGCTAACTTTGAATGCACGTGTGTCGCGATAAGCAATGTTACACTTCTAGACTCAGTTCCCCGCTACAATTAGTTTCATTAACGACCATTGTAATCGTTTGGCTGCAGCACCTGTCAAGCAACTGTCCTCGCGTTGAATTATGGGCTGAGCGCTCAGCGAGCGCTGATTGGCTGACGATGGTCATGTGACCACGCTGACGCTTCCGTTTGGGCGATGCTGAAGCCTCAGATCGCGCCGGAATGTAGCGAACGACGGTAAGGTCTGCGCGGGCGGTCTCCCCTTTCATTTCATCTTACTCTTTTCTTTTAAGTCCGTGTACGTTTTAAATTCAGTATTGTGTAATTCGTAGTACAGTAGAGTCCCGCAAACTCGGCCTAATGTGGACTGGAAGGGTGCCGAGTTTGTGAAAAGCCGGGTTATCGGGAACTAGGGTTAAAAATAAGCACAATACAACTTTTAAGCTTTTTAACTGCCTTTTTTTATTTATATTTATATTAAAAGTCAGTATAAAGTCATCAGATATAGTACAACCAATCCTTGGTACGAGTTGTGAATGATTTCACTTGAGCTGGCTTAAGTCCATGTTTAACTTGGACTCAAAAAAAATCACTACTTTTCTGAGCCAGGTGATGGCCGAGTTATCCAGACTGCCGGGTTATCGAGTGCCGAGTTTGCGAGACTCTACTGTATTTGGTAGAGATTTGATTCGATTTGTAACGTGTTATTTTAAACGATGTAATCATGTAAAGTTTATTAGTTCATTAATAAAGTGTTAGCTGATCCCTATTCGCTTGTTTTAATATTCGTTCTTCCTGCTCCCAACCGCTACGAAGACTAGAAGAGAGGCTGCTGTGACACAGACAAGGGAAACAAAGCAGCCAACGGTCATTCTCCGAAAGCTCACCAGAGTGCAGGCGCGTGTCGTCTGCCACGCTCTGCCATTGCGTCCTCTCTACGTTACCGACCTTCCCAACAAAAAGGAAGTGACTCACGCACGCGCGACGCCAACACTCGTGGCTGTACGCATCACAATCACGTGTTTTCACCTCCCGCGGCGGCTCCCTTCGTTGACGGATTTGTCACGATTTATTGTAGTGTTGTAAACTGTTCTTAAGGGCGCGCTTTACCTCTGACGCGCAACCAAATGCAAGGGTTAGCAAGATTTCTGTTTTCACCTGCTACATTGAAGGTAGAATCAAAGTTAAGGTCTCATATTAAAGAGAATGAAATTTTCTATAGTTCTTTGTTTCTATATTTCAATAATTTTAAATACACGCCTTATAAACTTGAGTTGTAGTACAAGGAAAAAGGGTCTTTTCAACTAGCCTTAACTTATGGTCTTTGTACTACTATGAGCCGTTTAGAGTGCGTAGCTATCATTATTTGTTCATTCTAAAACAGTAATCTTGGAAACGTCTGCAAGCGCTTCTCGCAGCGCTGTCCAATGGTGAAACATAGCTACTGAAGCCCGAGCTGAGATTTTCGAGCTGAGGTAAAGCGCACCCTTAAGATAATATATATTTATATAATTGTAAGTTAATATGTAAATTTACGAAAATATTAATATTTACAAAAACATTACGGCTGGTATATATACTATGAAAATATTCCCTAAAAATTGTCCAATATATTTCCTATTTAAACAACATTAATTTTAGTGAGCACTTGGGTTTCCTGCTACGGGGGTGTGTTTTTTATGGAAATGTTGATAGCTTAGATTAAATAACAAAATTGCCAAATTTGATTTATTTTCCACAAGAATAACATGGGAGTTTTAAATTTACAATTTGTTTTTAAACGTAACTGTTGTGCATAGAACAACGCTTCAATATGCAAAATTATTTCTTTTCTTAAGCTCTACAAAATAGTTTGGAGAGAAATGATGAAATTTTGTGAATTTAGGGTGGGAAAAATAAATTTTTACTTCTTAAAACCCCCCATAAACCCCCGTTCCCATGGTCCGATTATGCTGGTTCGGAAAAAACCTTCAAATAAACGTAGGTTTACACGTTTGTACCAAATTCCATCAAAATGGGATCATTTTTGTTTTAGTTATCGTGCTAACGGACAGGTTACATAGTTATTAGTATTCAGTGTGACAAAAGTTTTTTTGTGTAAGTACAAAGTAAATGACGTATGATGATGCATATAAGAGGTTCCAAGTCTAAAAATAGGCTTCCCAAAGAATTATTTTAAGTTTTTAAAAAATAACCATGTTTTTAAACTTAATACAGCATTTTCTCAATTACCTGTAAAAGGATTTGAGTAGATAATGCCATTTTCATGTTCTACATTAAATATTGCATACGAATAATAGAAAACGAGGGAGGATCAACAGTAAAACCCTCATTGTAAATACATTATAAGAAAAAAATTAAGTTGTTTGATAAACATTTTAAAAACATTGGTCTATTGCATTTTTCTAAACCATGTGTATGAAGGTGGCCAGATATGTTAAAAACTGCGTCATTTCATAAGATTTACAACCATACGCTACACTATTGAGGTTTAGATATGCTTTTAATTTACTATAAATTAATTGATTGTATTTTCACTTTATTATTTCGTTAAAAATGTCATATTTATTTCTTATTTTTATAACATTAGATACTTAAGTATGCTGCTACGGGGAGGGAATTAAAGAGTGTGATTTTAGTAAATTGTTAACAGCTAAGTAAATAAAAAAGAATTTGGCCATAGCTCAGTCTATAAAGGTTGTGTTTCGGAAGTAATTAGTGATGTGTTTTTCATGGATGCTTGTTAATTACTGTACATAAGGAACAATTTCTGAAAATACTCATCCCATCTATATTGTTGAATTTGCCAACTTCTAATTCACTAAAGAAAAATTCGCTCAACTTCGTTGCCTTCTGTAGCCAAGACAATAGACAATAGACAATAGACAAGACAAGGGAGAGAAAGTGAAACCTTCCTAAACGCAGGCTCAGGGCGAAACAATAGACCATAAATCAACCTAACGGTATCTACAGCTGGCACTGTATTGTCACCCATTCCTGACAAAACAAAATAGTTTAAAAAGTAAATATTGGTTAATTTCTTCGGCAATTAAAGGAAAAACCTCACACTGTTTACGTTTGCGTTGGCTGGGAAACAAGCAACAGTGTCACATTCACTTTATTTCATGATTTCACACTGCTGATTTTAACATGTTAAATATAATTTTTTTTCACAACTAGGCCTATGGTTTAAACTGTAGTTAAAACCCTCGAGAAGGCGCTTCACCAGTAAAACGGGAGCGGGCGCATGCGGAGTTTTATTCCGCAACACTAAATAGCATACATTTTACCCATTTTACTTGTTGTTATAACGAAATATTATATGTAAGTGTTGAAGAACCTAATCAGAAACCTAATTTATTTGTTAATAACATTATTCGTTTAACTTAATATAAGCAAATAAGTCAATATTTCAAATAAACTTATTGAGCAATTTTCTAGTATAAAGGTATGTTACGAGAGAGGGCGCTTGCGGAGTAAACCTCCGCAAACTGACACCGCGTCACTGAATTGCAGCTGACAACAAAATGAGGAGGAATTCGGGGGTAAAAATAGCTTAGGAACATTCCCAGGATGAGGTGCGTGAAGTGTAGAGCTGGACATGACTGCCGACACCCATTATGCGTATTTATATTCACGAGACGAGTAGAAAATTTCAGGCACGAGCCTTGGCGAGTGCCTTAAAAACTTCTACGAGTGTCGTGAAGACTATTAACGTATACTAATTTACCTACGACCGTTTTTTAATTACTAACAATCACTACTCATAACTTCTTAGAGAGGTTATGTTTTCGTTTATTGTCATTGCCAAGGAAAGTGATGCAACGACTTAATGTATAATCAGCTGATTTCATGTAATTGCGTGTTTGTAAAACTTTGTTAAATAATACATTACTTTTTCCAGGGAGTAGGTTCTGCTAGCAGCATTTTTACCATAAATACTGTATCAATTCAATTCAAAACATCTTTATTCATTAGTATATAAAATTGTATATACAAGAATGGTGTCAAATTCATCATTACATAAAATATAAACACAAATAAAAGACAAATACAATACACAAGAACAAAACAACAAAATAATACAGTCATCTCTCAAGTAGGTATAAAACAAAAGTATACTTCAGTGAAAACAAAAATATAGTTCAGTGAAACAGCAATAGGCCTAAAACATTTTAAGTCAATGCTGTTATTGCTTAGCCCAGAAATCTTTGAATTTATAGAGAGCATTTTGTGTCAAATGTAATTTTAGAGCGTTTTAGCGAATTTCCCATATAGGGAATAAGCTATTACCGTAGTACTCATGGTAAGACCTGGACCCTTCTCTAAATGCCTCGCTGTACAGGCAACACAGGTCATTAATAGAGGGCCAATTGAGAACGAAAAGTCGTTTTGGGGTAGTGTAAGGGCGCATTTGTTACCAAATAGTTAAAGTTGTCCAGGTTCAGGTTCAGACTGTGATGAGTTAAGCCTATTACGCGCCACTGTTCTGTAGCTGCGGTCGTTATCACGATTACGCCTCCTGTCTATGTTTCGTTGTCGTTGCGTCGGAGACATTTAAAAGAAATAAATAACAATTAATAAACAAATTATAGCTACACAAAACAACGATAAATGCACAAATTTAAGTTACAATCATGCTAACACAATCCATCATAGCGATACAAAACAACGATAAATACACAAATTTAAGATACATCCATACTAACACGATCCGTCTTGGGGGTTATGTTTACACAAACTCAAATAGTAAATAAATGTACTCAATGTGTTTCATTGAATTGAAAAGTAAATAACAGCAATAAAATTATACAGCTGATCAAAATGTAAACAATTATGTTCTTCATAAGGATAACATGGGAACTTTCAAAGCCACTGGGGCAGAGCCCAAGGGACATTTTCAAAAATATAAGGTCAGTTTGCAAATCTACGCGACACGCTCTTTCCAATGAGACGTCAATGGATAAAATCGGTTAAGAAATGGCGGAGGAGTTCAACCGACAAACTTTCGTGTAGCGTATTAATTATATAGATTTACAATAGGTGTTCAAAGTGGCCACCATCTGTATAAATACAAGCAGTCGCCCTTTTCAAAACATCATTCACCACAGCCTTATTGAGTGTGTTGTGGTGTACTCCATGAAGGATTTCTCTGACTCTGGTTGTCATATCTGCAACATTGTTGTATCGGGATTTGTACAATTCGTCTTTTAAAAAACCCCATAGAAAAAAATCCATAGGTGTTAGGTCTGGGGACCTCGCTGGCCACTGTAATGGGCCATTTGTACCAATCCACTTTCCAGGAAAGTGAGTGTTCAAAAACTCCACTGCAACCCGACTGTTATGTGCTGGGGCACCGTCTTGTTGGTACACCAACTGGTTTCTTACATTGATAGGTAAATCCTCAATTGAGTCCAATAAAATGTTCTCTAAAATCTGCAAATACATATGTCTTGTCAAATTTCCCTCATAAAAGTGTACTGCTATAACTGCATTATTTAACACAGCACACCAACAGTTTATCGAGAATCGAACTTGGTCATGTCCTTCTCTCACTACTAATGGATTTTCTTTAGCCCAGTAATGGTAGTTCTTCCGATTCCACATTCCTCTATTTGAAAAGTTAGTTTCATCAGTCCATATAATGTTCGATAAATACCCTGGTGTATTTACAGCCTCCTGAGCTAACCATCCACAAAACTGTAGCCTCCTATTTTCATCACCCGGCAGCAAAGCTTGAACTGTCGCATACTTATAAGGGTGGTACTTGTTTTTCTTTACTACTTTAAACACTGAGGAGGTTGTAGTTTGCAAAATGGATGCAACTTCTCTAATAGAAGCATTAGGAAAAGCCTCAAAGTATGCCAAAACATCAATTTCAAATTCATCAGTAACAACTGTGCTTACTCTCTGACGTGGCTTCACAAAAGAACCATTGGCTGCCAAGTTTACAATAAGTTTTTTGAAATATCTACGATTCTCGCCTACGGTACTCGCCTATCAGGATACCTCTGTTGATATGCGATATTTGCTGCACTACAGTTTCTGTTACACAGAAAATACACTTCGACCATGTCAAGTTTTTCATTGTTTGTAAATTCCATAGTAAGAAAGCTTTCACAATAAGCGTAATAAAAAAAATAAAACTAATAAAACTAGTCAAGTTAAAAACCACAAGAAATTATAAATAAATGGCACGGTGAACGACAACTATTCTCAGACTGCAAGTTTGCAGGTTACAACAAAACCAATGCTATTCCAACAATGCTAGTAAACAGCTGGAAATGGAAATGGTCGATATAGTAATAACAGCTGTTATGAAAACCTAACTAAATTAAACCTTTACCTCTCTGTAGCTCCTAAACGAGTGGGTTTATAAAAAAAATGTCAGAAATAAAAAAGTTTTTAAATTGCATGTTCTATCCGAAAACATGATAAAATATAGGGTGTTCCATAAGAAAAAATGAAGTTTGCCGCCATATTGGAAAATGGCGGCCATTTACAAAAAATGTATTTAATTATTTTTGAACTTCTTTTAAAACAAGGGAATGTTCCCCATTTAAAGTTTGCTGTAAAAGCATTAGTTACTGAGATCCCAATGGTGGCACACTTAAAAAAAAAACACCCTGTATACTTTTGTGTAAACATTTTTGGAATGTTACTATTTTCCCCGCCGTCACGGGATCGAGACCTCTAATTTGAGCCTTCTCCCGTCATTTTACGACTTCCCAGTCACCCACAATTTTGACGCAAAGAATCAGCTGACGTAATTAATATATGGACTAGGAGCAGCATGTAGGGACAAAAAGCTTGAAATGTAAAACAGCTTATTTTAATATTCAAACAAACTGAGAATCGAATTATTTATTTGCCAAGATGGATCTTTTTGTCTAAAAGTCGCTCTGTTTGCCTTTGTTGTTGTTATCTATACATGTGAAATCCAATGTTTGTTATATATGCGAATATGCGTTACTTCCGATCGTGATGACACTTAAGGGAGGTGAATAAGTACTATACAAAATTAACAGTTGTATTAGCCACATTAAGTATAATTTTATGGTTTTAGGGTTCCATTTCCCAGTTGTCGAAGCCAATATTGCTCAATTGGCTCAATTATAGATAACGATATAATGTTATCCCAGGTTTTAATACAGTATACAGTGCATTTTTAGAGTTTACTGGCTAAGAAGTAGCCCAACTGCGTGTATTGAATACTGGCCTGGAAATCAGGGGTGTATGGCTTCCAATGCTATTCTTATAAAGAACATTTTACGTTATATCTAAATTTTTGTATATCTAAATTTTATATCTAAATCAGCTTGGATCCGCCATTTTGAAATGAGAGAAAATATTTAAAATATGAACGCGTTATTGAGACCCACCATTTTGAATAACTTTTTTATGCCAAACTCAATGCCGCTATCAGTTTTTTGTTATCAAGCTTTCTTAATGAAATATTACAATTATTTTATTTAAAATGTCAATATTTAAAAAACAAAATATGAATAATAAAAACGGATTGAGGTATTGAGTTCAGCATACAAAGTTATTCAAAATGATGGGTCACGGCACCACCTTCATATTAAAAAAAAAAATTGTCATTTCAAAATGGCGGCCGAAAAAAATAAATGTGTCATAGACAATGACTGATGGTGTATACTTATCTTTATCTAGCACTATTTTGATATTATGGTCTTAGTTTGTAAATGCACAATGTTAAAATGGGCTAAAAATAAATTTAGAAGAAATTTTAAAAACAGATTGCAGCATCATATTCAGCGTAACAATCTCGTTTGAAACGATGGGTCACAGCCCTAGCTTTACATTTGAAAAAAAAAAAACTGTGTATCCAATATGGCGGATCCCAGATGGCGGTCAAAGATTTACACCTAGTCAAAATGAAGTACTTACTACTCTAAAATTATCTTACGTGGCCCGAAGTTGACATCTTAATAAATGTAGAAAAAGTGGGGGAGACTCATTAAAAACTCACCCTGTATATACGTATATTGTACAACATTTCCCTCTTTAAATTATTTTTTATTAGGATTAATTTGACATAATGAAATAGTATATATACAGCATGTGAAAATGACTGATGAAGTTATGATCGACGCTCATATTTGACTGGACTTATGCTTAATATTTTAAAAATTTGAAAATCAGCTGTATTTTAATTGTATAATTTTGGCAGTTGATTTATGTTGACTTTTTGTAAGTTTTCTAGAATAAAACAATGATGAAATTGCTACATTAAAAAAAGAATGGATTTTTTCTGTGATTTAGTTCGAACGGTCTAATTTCCACAAAAGTTGAACCGTACAATGTTTAATTGTTTCTAAGTTTGATTTGTTTCGGTAATTAATCCTTTTACAGGAATTGAGAACAATTCTAATTTTATTACAACCAGAAGAATTGTAAAACATGGCGACCGTGACAGGACAAGAAATGATCGAAATAAATCGACTTAAGAAACAGAGAACGGTAATTCGGAGATCGTTTACAACTCTTTCGCAAAGTATCTTGGACAGATTGAATTCCAACGACCATGATTACCCTGAAATCGAAGCAAGTATGAAACTATTAGAGAAAAAGAACGACCAACTTAATGAACTCAATGATAAGCTACTGGAAAAACTTCTCGAATCAGACTGTCCGGAGGAGCAACTCACCGAAGAACTCAACGGATCGGATGAGTATTTAAATAAGTTCTTTCTGATAAAAGCTAAATTTGACAGTTTGACTTTGAAATCTAATGAGGATGTAGCTTCAAGTTGTAGTAAATCATGTTCAAGTAAACCGAATACCTCAAAAGCTAGAATAAAACTTCCTAAAATCGAGTTTGTTAAATTTGATGGAAATTTGAAAAATTGGCTACACTTTTGGAGCCAATTCCAAAAGATTCATTTAGACTCTGAACTTAAAGATGAAGATAAATTTCAATATCTTATTCAAGCTACTGAACCCAAATCTAGGGCTAGGGAAATAGTCACTAGTTTCCCCCCTATAGCTGACAATTACCCCAAAGTAATTGAATGTCTGAAGTCCAGGTTTGGGAGAGAAGACTTACAAACGGAAATCTATGTTAGGGAACTTTTGAAAATAACTTTTCAGAACTCTATTGATAAGATTCCTATTTCAACTTTGTATGATAGGATTGAAACTCAACTTAGAGCTTTAGATACTCTGGGGGTAACTACTGAAAAGTGTGCAGCCTTACTGTACCCCTTAGTTGAGTCATGTCTCTCTGAGGAACGTCTTAGGGCATGGCAAAGATCACTTTGTAGTTCAGGGGATAAACCTATAGATCTTAAAACAAAGTTAGAGTCCCTTGTTCTCTTTCTAAAAGGTGAAGTTGAATCAGAAGAAAGAATAAGACTAGCTATGGATGGCTTTGAATCTTGTCAGTCGGTAAGTCAGCATAGGAGTGGTTCTATTAGGAATAAATCAAATTTGACACCAAGTACGGGTAAATCAGTAGGAAGACCAAACTTAAATTCACCTAGTACAACTAATGACTCTAGAATTCCATCCGCTTCAGACTTAGTTGATGTACCGTATAAATCAACTCTGAAATGTATATTTTGTGAAGGTTCACATGGTAGTGAGAATTGCTTTAGTGCTAGAAAACTCTCCTATGATGAAAAGTCAAATATTTTGAAGAAAAGGGGATTTTGCTATTTATGTTTGAAACCAAAACATCTAGCCAAATATTGCAAAGCCAAATTGCAATGCAACATTTGCAGTGGACGACATGTCCCTTTAATGTGTAGGCAGGGAGTTAGGCCTAAGCAAGATGACAGTGGCAATAAAGTCTCTGAAGCCCAAGTTGAAAATTCATTGTCTGCTAATACGAGATCAGAGGTCTTATTGCAAACGCTAAGTGTATGCATCAAAAGCGATGATAAGGTTAAGTTCGTGCGAGCGCTAATTGACACAGGATCGCAGCGATCCTATATATCTCAGAATCTTGCAAAAGAAATTAAGTATAAAGCCATTCGAAAAGAGAGGTTACAACATTCACTGTTCGGTGGGGTTAGTAGTGAAGTTGAAGAACACACTTGTTATAGAGTCAGACTTAGTAACTCAGAGACCAACTACGCTTGCAATTTTGAAGTTCTAGATAAAATAAAAATATGCAATGCTTTACCAGTTGCGGGACTGGGGAATTGGATGAAGGAGTTACAGGAGTTAGGAGTAATAATTTCTGATACTCATTCAGGGCCAATTGATATTTTGATTGGTGCAGATGTCGCTGGAAAACTTTTAATGGATGAGCGAATAATTTTGAGTTCAGGTCTCGTTGCAGTAAGAACCTTGTTAGGATGGACCTTGTTAGGAAAGACTCCATCTACAGCAGTGGTATCTACAGACTCCCCTAACGTCATGACTACTCATACAATGTTGCTGAAGGACAAACCAATCTCACAGCTGTGGGAATTAGATGTCATTGGAATTGAAGATCCGAATTCAAGGAAGAACAAGATTGAAGAAGAAGTTGAAGCTACAGAGTTTTTCAACAAATCTGTTCAGATCAACGATGACGGACGTTATGAGGTGCCTTTACTTTGGAGAGAAGGGCATCCACCCTTGCCGACCAATGTCAACATAGCGGTCAAGAGACTTGAATCAACAGTGAAAAAACTCCAGGAAAATAAAACATATGATGTTTATGATGCCACGTTCAAAGAATGGGAACAAGAAGGTATAATTGAAGAAGTCCCATACACCGCTGACTTTGGTAAGTTGGGACATTATTTGCCTCATCGGCCCGTCTACAAGGAAAACAGTACAACAAAGGTAAGACCTGTCTTTGATGCATCCGCTAAGGAGTATAATCAACCTTCATTGAATGACTGTCTCAGTAAAGGATCTAATTTGATTGAATTAATTCCTTCCATTCTGTTTCGCTTCAGATTAAAAGAAATAGGTGTCATTTCTGACATTAAGAAAGCTTTTTTGCAAATCAGTTTGTCTAAGTCCGATAGAGATTTCCTAAGATTTTTGTGGTATGATGATGATGGAAACCTCAAAATTTATAGACACAAAAGAGTAGTTTTTGGTGTGACCTGCAGTCCATTTTTACTGGCAGCTACTATTAACTATCATTTAAGTTTTGCTATAAGGGGAAATGGATATTCCAAGCCTTATGTCGAACAGCTCGTGCATAGTTTCTATGTCGACAATTGTGTAACAAGTGTGAGCTCTGAAAGTGAACTGAATGATTTCATTTCCCAAGCAACTAGTTTATTTTTAGATGGGAAATTTGAACTTAGAGGGTGGGAGTTTACTGACAAAACTCTCTCACCTACTACTCAACCTGTTGCTGTATTAGGTATGCTGTGGGACAAGAGAACTGACGTGCTTAAACTTAATGTTGATTTTCTCAAATCAGTTGACTTGCAAGTAGTTACAAAGCGTAAAATGCTTTCTATTACTCACAAAGTTTATGATGTTGTTGGGATTTCTTCCCCAGTAACACTGCTCCCTAAGATTCTATTGCAAAGGACTTGGTCCATGAAATTCAAATGGGATCAAGAGGTTTCAGATGACATAAGATGTGACTTTCTGAAATGGTTCAGAGATCTGGGATATTTAAGTGAGATTAACATCCCTCGTTTTTTCGCTGGGGAGGATGGTACTTTTAGTTTGCATATATTTTGTGACGCTAGTAAATTCGCATATGCTACTGTCGCATTTCTAAGGACTGAGACCAATGGATCAGTCAATCTTCATTTTGTAGCAGCAAAGTCACGAGTAGCACCAGTGAAAGACCTGTCAATCCCTCGACTGGAACTACTAGCAGCCACAATTGGAGCCAGAATTGGAAGGTCAATCTTCGATAGTCTTAATATCTCTGATTTAGAAACACATTTTTGGAGCGATTCAACCACAGTCATATCTTGGATTCAACGAGAAGACAATTGGGCTACTTTTGTTTGGAATAGATGTCAAGAAATAAGGTCATTATCTTGTAAAGACTCTTGGAGGTATGTACCTGGAAACCTAAACCCCGCTGATGTAGCTAGTAGAGGATGCTCAGCTAAGGATCTAGTTGATTGTAAATGGTGGGAGGGCCCTAGTTTGCATATATTTTGTGACGCTAGTAAATTCGCATATGCTACTGTCGCATTTCTAAGGACTGAGACCAATGGATCAGTCAATCTTCATTTTGTAGCAGCAAAGTCACGAGTAGCACCAGTGAAAGACCTGTCAATCCCTCGACTGGAACTACTAGCAGCCACAATTGGAGCCAGAATTGGAAGGTCAATCTTCGATAGTCTTAATATCTCTGATTTAGAAACACATTTTTGGAGCGATTCAACCACAGTCATATCTTGGATTCAACGAGAAGACAATTGGGCTACTTTTGTTTGGAATAGATGTCAAGAAATAAGGTCATTATCTTGTAAAGACTCTTGGAGGTATGTACCTGGAAACCTAAACCCCGCTGATGTAGCTAGTAGAGGATGCTCAGCTAAGGATCTAGTTGATTGTAAATGGTGGGAGGGCCCTCAGTGGCTAAGACAGCCTCCAGAAGAATGGCCAAAAGTTCACATGATTTACAACGACGAAGAAATCCACAGTGAAAAGAAGAAAGGAATCGTATCAGTTTGTACGAATTCTGAAGAAACTAAGTCAGGCTGGTATTATAAATACTTCAGCAATTTTGAAAAGATCGTGCGTATGGTAGCATGGATAAATAGATTTTATAATAATTGCCGTAGAAGTGAAAAAGTAAATGGTTCCTTAACCCTGGAAGAAATAGAAAAAGCTGAAGTCAATGTTTGGAAACTAGTCCAGAAAGAGAGTTTTTGTGGACTGAAAGATGCTAAACTTGCAACATTATGTCCTTTTGAAGATAAGAATGGTTTGATTCGTGTAAAGTCGAAGCTTTCTGACAGAAAAGACCACGAAAACTTCAGGACACCAATAGTACTACCATCGAAACATCCTGTTGTGCAAATTTTAATACGCTCTAAGCATATCAAGGCTTGTCACGCAGGAGTTCAGTATTTATTAAGCATTTTGCGTGAAGACTATTGGATATTAAGTGGGCGAAAAACAGTAAAATCTGTAGTATCGTCTTGTGTGAAGTGTCTAAGATACAAAGGGAAAAGTCTACAAACTGGGCCCATTGGTCTTCCAGAAGACAGAGTAAAAGATGCTGCAGTATTTCAAATTAGTGGTGTCGATTTTGCAGGACCAATATATTTGCGAGATGGTCAGAAGGCTTGGATATGTCTTTTTACCTGTGCTGTTTATCGCGCAGTTCATTTAGAACTAGTTTCAAGTTTGTCAACTAAAGCATTTCTACAGGCTTTGAGAAGATTCATAGCTAGAAGAGGCAGACCCGCAATTGTATACAGCGACAATGCGACCAACTTTGTTGGCGCAAACAATGCCTTTACACAAGTTGACTGGGATAAAATCCAGGAGTACAGTTCGGTCCAGCAAATTAAATGGAAATTCAATCCCCCTTCATCACCTTAGTGGGGTGGCTGGTGGGAGAGATTGATAGGAATGATGAAGCAACTTCTTCGAAAATGTTTGGGCAACTCAAGTTTAACTTATGAAGAATTCCAGACTATCCTTTGTGACTGTGAATCAGTTTTAAATGCACGTCCCCTCACATACATCTCTAACGAAGTAAATGACTTGATACCTTTGACTCCAGCAATGTTCTTGACTGACATTAAAGAAACTGGAACACCTGATGTGGACAAAATTAATCACGGAGAGTTGAACCGCAGGGTCCGGTACTGCCAAAAGTTAAAAGAAGATCTGAGAAAGAGATTTCGGAGCGAGTATTTGGGAGCAATAATGATGAAGTCGAAAAGGTCAACAAGGGACATACAAGTTGGAGAAGTTGTCATTGTGGAGACGGACGACAAAAGACGTCTAAATTGGCCTTTGGCAGTCGTAAAAGAACTCATACCGGGTAGAGATGGTAAAATTCGTCTCGCAAAACTCAAGACGAATTCAGGAATAATTTTGCGGACTATCCAAAAAATTTACCCTCTTGAAATACAAAATTGTGAGAAAGAAGAGTTCCTGCTAAATGAAAAAATTAAGAACAAAACGAAGAAGGATAATAAAGTGATAGATAAGAAAACTGTGACTAGAAGTGGACGGATGGTTAAACAACCAAAACGGTTTCTCCAATAAAAACCTTGTGTTGAGGAACAAGTTACCTTACGTTCCTCAAGGTGGGAGTATGTGAAAATGACTGATGAAGTTATGATCGACGCTCATATTTGACTGGACTTATGCTTAATATTTTAAAAATTTGAAAATCAGCTGTATTTTAATTGTATAATTTTGGCAGTTGATTTATGTTGACTTTTTGTAAGTTTTCTAGAATAAAACAATGATGAAATTGCTACATTAAAAAAAGAATGGATTTTTTCTGTGATTTAGTTCGAACGGTCTAATTTCCACAAAAGTTGAACCGTACAATGTTTAATTGTTTCTAAGTTTGATTTGTTTCGGTAATTAATCCTTTTACAGGAATTGAGAACAATTCTAATTTTATTACAACCAGAAGAATTGTAAAACAGCATGAACTACAATAACAATTCCATAAGTTTAAGGAACAAATATGAGAGACAAATGCAGGTACCACGATTACTAGAAAAATACCAGTATGGATCATAATAAACATAAACAAATGACGTTTTTGGCCCGATAATAAACATTATTTAACATTGCTTAAATGGAACTGCCAAATCATATGTTCAATGCTATTTGTATAGGATTCGGGCCAACAACGTCATTTTGTTTATGTTTATGATCCATACCGGTATTTTTCTAGTAATCGTGGCAGGTACGTTACGCCAAGCGTCCCTGACTTTCATCACAATTAGGATTTTTAACGGCAAATTACAATCACCAAAATCAGTCCAGTATATCAAGTTAATTGTTCCAGCACACTGTAATACAGTTTCCAACGAGATTGTGTGGGATGGGGTGCAAAAGAGCGAGATTTAATTTACTAACCTGGTATGACTTATACACGGCTAGGCACAAACGAATAAGGAGATCTTTCGACGTCGACCACGCCTCGAGGCAATTGTGAAAGTGCACGAAACTTAATGAACGGTTGGATAGCAATGTAAGCTTTAGAAAGAGGGTAGTTTGAAGGAAGTTCGCAGAGCACTTGCAGCCTGAGATATGTGCGAGGGTATGGATGTCAAACGGAGCGGAGAGAGCTAAATTTGCATAACACCTCACGAACAAAAAGGGCGGGTAACTGCCGAAGACAACTGTAAAACTATGTGAGCCTTTGACACAATACAAAACGTAACACGAGCTATATAACAAGCATTTATTGAAAACTGCAGGACTATTACGTCCTGAAAACGAATATGAGAGACAAATGAAGGTACGCTACAACAAGCATCTCCGACTTTAAGACGACTTTATTTTGTATGGCAACTCCAACCACCAAAATCGGTCCGGTACGTCAAGTTAATTGTTCCAGTATATTGCAATACAATTTACAACTCGATTGTGCCTGATGGGGTGCAACAAAATTATAAATTCGTTTACCAACCGAGTATGACTTATACACGGCTAGGCTCAAACGAAGGAGGACTTACGACGTCGACTACGCCTCGAGACAACTGTGAAACACACTTCACAGAATACAAAAGGTAATTCGAGCTATTAACAAACATGTATTGGAAAACTGCATGACTATTACTACCTGAGAACGAATATGAGGGACAAATGCTGGTACGCAAAAACGTCATAATTATGATTTTTTACGGCAACTTCCAATAATCAAAATCGGTCCAGTACATTGAGTTAATATTGTTCCAGTACACTGTAATACAGTTTCCAACTAGATTGTGCGTGATGGTGTGCAAGAATTTATGAAACTCATCTACCAACCTGGCGTGACTTATACATGGCTAGGCGCAAATGACCTAGAGGAGCTAACCAGACTGTTCATAAAAAAATCAGAAAAAATGGGCCTAAAGATTAATGATGAGAAGACAAAATATATACACTTCACGAGACAGCCAAATGAAGTGAGGACAAATGAAATTAGTATAGATGGACATACTTTTGAAGTTGTTGAACAATTTAAATATCTAGGGGTAATTATATCAAGCAGCAATAGTGAAGAAATGGAAATAAATTATAGGATTGCTCAGGCCAATAAATGTATGTATTCTTGTAAGAAATTGTTGACTTCAAAGATTCTCTCACATAAAACGAAAATAAAAATATATCATAGTATAATTCGACCAGTATTAACATATGGAGCTGAAACTTGGATTTTAAATAAAAAAGAAGAAAACAAAATGATTGTTTTTGAAAACAAAATTTTAAGAATGGTATATGGACCAATACAAGAAAATGGGGAATGGAGAAAAAGGCATAATAGGGAGATAAGGAATATGTACAATGATTATGATGTAGTAGCACACGTGAAAGCAAGGAGAATAAGGTGGGCAGGACACGCACTACGGAGAGAACGAGGTTCACTACTAAAAGAAGCAAGTATAGGAAAGCCAGAAGGGAAACGACCATTAGGAAGGCCCAAGAAGAGATGGTGGGATAGTGTTTCCAGGGACGTCAGAGAAGTGGGGGCAGAAGTGGAAGAGGCAGAAGATCGAGAGAGATGGAAAGCAGTTGTTGGTGCGGCCAAATCCCGCCTTGGGCATAAATGGCCATGGGAGTGAGTGAGTGAGGCGCAAAGACGAATAAGGAGGACTGACAACGTCGACTACGCCTCGAGACATTTTTTGAAAGTGCACGAAACTAACTACAGTTGGATAGCAATATAAGCTTTGGGAAGAGGGGAATCTGAAGTTCCCAGAACACTTGTCACCTGAGATTTGTGCTAGTGTATGAATGTCAGACGGAGTGGAGAAAGCTGAATTTTTATAACACCTCACAAATGAAAAAGGGTGGGTAACTGGCAAAGGCAACTGTGGAACAATGTGAATCTTTCACCCAATAAAAAAACAACCCGGCGCAGGAAACCTGCAGACTAAATGAATTTAAACTTGTCTGATTACATTTTTACAAAAATATTTCCATAAATAAGACATATGTATTCCCAATTTAAATATCATTAGATTTAACGAGTGCTTAGGTTTGCCGCTACGGGGAAGGTAAAACGTGTTTTTGGCCTTACGTTAATAGTATAAGATGAAATAAATACATTTGTAAATTTTTTAAATATATATCCAAAAACATGTAAACTACAACAGTTTTTATTTTCTCCCTAAAAATAACATGAGAATTTTAAATTACACTTTTTTTATTTTCCTCGTGACCTCTAGGTATACAAAAGCGGTTCAATATACTAAACTATTTATTTTTTAATCTCTACCAAATGGTTTAGAAATAAATTGCTAAAAGATTTGTTTTTAGGGTCAACATTGGGGAAAACTCATTTTTACCCCCAAAAAACGCCCCCTAACCCCATTCCCATGGTCTGATTATGCTGCTTCGTTATCTCGTTTGAATAAACGTAGTTTTAAACGTTTGTACCAAATTTCGTTATAATTGGATAATTTTTACTCGAGTTATCGCGCTATATGAATTTGAAGGGATGTTGATTTGCCCTCTGGGGACCTCAAAACGAAAAAGCAAATCGGTCCCTGGTTTAGTTGTTACCATGAGACCTACGGTAATTGCTTATTCCCTATATGGGGAATTCGCTAAAAGGTTATATAAGTTAATAAAGGCATTTAGTGGAAAACTGCAGCACTCATACGACCTGAGTGACAGGCGATAAATCAGGGGCATGTTGGCGGGACTATATTATGTATTTTCATTGGGGTATAGGCAAGAGTAGCGAAAAATCATAGTCGGTTACGAACACTGTAGCCGACAAAAGACAAATACACCGTGTCCCAAAAAGAATGGATCAAATCTACAGCTTAATATATGTGTTATTGACGGTCGTAGGAAAGTCAAATATGGCTTATTTTAAAGCTGACATCTTTAAGTGTTTTTAGTATGATTCAACAAAAATCAGCTGTTCATTGTTGTGAGCACGCTTGAATTTTCAAAACATAAACAAACCACACAGTTGCATTATGGATGTGCAGTTAAAAGCACAGTGCCTCGAGTGCTTCATTGAGACTAAATCAGTGGTTAAAGTAAAAAGAAGATTTCGGACTGTATACAATGTAAATCCACCATCCAGAAACAGTATGCAGCGATGGTACAGGCAGTTTAAGGATTCTGGAAACATCGGCCAGACGGATTAAACCTTCCCATTTGGATTGGTGGCGGCGGTTCCATACGGTGGCCTCCTAAATCTCCAGACATTACGCCTCGTAATTTTTTGTATGGGGATTTGTGAATCAAGTGTATAACTTGCCGATCTCAAACTTAGATGAACTTAAAGCAAAGATAAGGGAAGCCTTTGTAAAAATATCCAATGAAATTTGACACAATGTGTGGTCTGAGCTTGAACACCGCCTTGACTTTCTCCGAGCGAACAACGGAGAACATGTTGAGGTTAGGTGCTGAAATCATGTTAGGAAAAAACTTATAATGTTAAGAAATAAAATGTATATAAAGTTAACTTTTTATCTTTAAGAATAAAGTGTTCATGTCAGTTTACTTTTGATCCATTCTTTTTGGGACACCCGGTATATCGATGAGCTGATTCGACTCAATAAGCATAGAAATAAGGAAAATTAATTGAACAGAAGGTATCATTAAATGGCCTGACAAACCAAGATGAACGAGCTGCAGCAAAATATTATGTACGGCGTTTAAAGCAATCTAATCACAAAGAACATTATATGACTGTAACGTTTAGAAAAGCTTTATGCTAGTGCATTGATATGCGTATTAACATGTATAGATATTATACAAAAGTCGGAGGCTATACTATAATCAAGGCTAGATGGCTCCGGTTGTGATAGGGCCAATGACGAGCTGATTGTACTAAATAAGTAACGGAATAAGACCTACAGAGGAGAAACCCTATTGCACAAAGATGTTGTTAGGACACAGAATTACACAAGGGGACAGTCCCCTTGAATGTATTGGATTTATTTTGGAAATTCATTCTCCAAGTGTGTTAGAATGCCTATTTTGTAAAACACAAGACTCTTAAAAGGACAACTAAAAGTTTTACCTATATACAAGAGTGTTAAGAAAACTTCCCTTTTATTAATAAAATAACGGCATTTGTTCTCTTATCAGCACTGTATTTGAATGCTGTCCACTTAACATCCTAGGGTAAATCTATGTACACAGTGTGATTGAAAAGTCCCAGGACGAGGTAATATATTTTGTTGACCTTTATAAATAAAGGAATGACACTTTGTAAATCAATTATAACTACAAATGTCTACCTTTTTTGAGCTATTATTTCATTTTTCTATCTTAAGGACCCATGAGGAGTAAGTCAAAATCCTCAAATTGAAGCATGGATCAAGTTTGGTATAAAGTTATAGGTCTTATTTAATAAAGTACCATGCCCCAAGCCCGAACTCAAACGGACAACCAAGTCAAAAATGGCAGCCATTCAAAAACGTCCTTAATCTGCCTTTTTGAATCTTTGAACGGCTACCATTTTTATTGTAAGCTCAAATTTGCGGCATTGTATTTTACTAATAACCGTTCTGAATCAGCAGTTTTTTTTTAATAATTTTAATCATTACTAGAGGTTGTCCAGTGGTCGAAACTCGACCAAAAATATGCAATGTACAGACACCTCTATTTTCACACCACACTGTGAATAAAACATGTGATTGGAGTTTCTTCCATTTGTTTTCATTTTCTGTTTATATTTCGTTGTTATATCGTCACCAGCATGTCCACCCATAAGAAACATGTAAGTTTTTCAACATTTTAAATTCATTTTCTGTGCTTATTTTTAAGCCTATTTTAATTTATAAAGGCACTCTGCACATCTAAAGGAAAATATCTTTCCAACAGTATGCGTAGATTTTCCCTGCGATGCACTCGAGCTGAAAAAAGGGTTTAAAGAAAAATGCTTGCCTATTAATATAATATAGATTTGATTTTCTTCATTTTGTTCTATCTACAGCCTAAACGGTACATTTTCGGGACTTTGAAAATGTCAAAATCGGATTCCTCACATACTAAAACATACATTTTGACATACATATCAATAGGGTTCGACATAATAACAAACTGTATATTGTCATAATAGTCGCGCTCAATATAATAATTTTTATTGACCTTATGGCTACATTATCGATCATAGTTGTAATAACCATTATGAATCAGCATTATTTGGTTTAGGGTTTGAGACTATTATATTTATATTTCATCACAAAATGATTTTTAAAATTAATAATTAAGTTTCTCCGAGTTTTCAACTCTACAGCCTAAACGGTACATTTTCGAAAGTTTGAAAATGTCAAAATTGGATTCCTCACATACTAAAACATACATTTTGACATACAGATCAATAGGGTTTGACATAATAACAAACTGTATATTGTCATAATAGTCGCGCTCAATATAATAATTTTTATTGGCCTTATGGCTACATTATCGATCATAGTTGTAATAACCATTATGAATCAGCATTATTTGGTTTAGGGTTTGAGACTATTATACTTATATTTCATCACAAAAAGATTTTTAAAATTAATAATTAAGTTTCTCCGAGTTTTCAACTCTACAGCCTAAACGGTACATTTTCGAAAGTTTGAAAATGTCAAATTTGGATTCCTCACATACTAAAACATACATTTTGACATACAGATCAATAGGGTTCGACATAATAACAAACTGTATATTGTCATAATAGTCGCGCTCAATATAATAATTTTTATTGACCTTATGGCTACATTATCGATCATAGTTGTATTAACCATTATGAACCAGCATCATTTGGTTTAGGGTTTGAGACTATTATATTTATATTTCACCACAAAAAGATTTTTAAAATTAATAATTAAGTTTCTCCGAGTTTTCAAGTCTACAGTCTAAACGGTACATTTTCGAAAGTTTGAAAATGTCAAAATTTGATTCCTCACATACTAAAACATACATTTTGACATACAGATCAATAGGGTTCGACATAATAACAAACTGTATATTGTCATAATAGTCGCGCTTAATATAATAATTTTTATTGACCTTATGGCTACATTATCGATCATAGTTGTAATAACCATTATGAATCAGCATCATTTGGTTTAGGGTTTGAGACTATTATATTTATATTTCACCACAAAAAGATTTTTAAAATTAATAATTAAGTTTCTCCGAGTTTTCAAGTCTACAGCCTAAACGGTACATTTTCGAAAGTTTGAAAATGTCAAAATTGGATTCCTCACATACTAAAACATACATTTTGACATACAGATCAATAGGGTTCGACATAATAACAAACTGTATATTGTCATAATAGTCGCGCTTAATATAATAATTTTTATTGACCTTATGGCTACATTATCGATCATAGTTGTAATAACCATTATGAATCAGCATTATTTGGTTTAGGTTTTGAGACTATTATACTTATATTTCATCACAAAATGATTTTTAAAATTAATAATTAAGTTTCTCCGAGTTTTCAACTCTACAGCCTAAACGGTACATTTTCGAAAGTTTGAAAATGTCAAAATTGGATTCCTCACATACTAAAACATACATTTTGACATACAGATCAATAGGGTTCGACATAATAACAAACTGTATATTGTCATAGTAGTCGCGCTCAATATTATAATTTTTATTGACCTTATGGCTTCATTATCGATCATATTTGTAATAACCATTATGAACCAGCATCATTTGGTTTAGGGTTTGAGACTATTATATTTATATTTCACCACAAAAAGAATTTTAAAATTAATAATTAAGTTTCTCCGAGTTTTCAACTCTACAGCCTAAACGGTACATTTTCGAAAGTTTGAAAATGTCAAAATTGGATTCCTCACCTACTAAAACATACATTTCGACATACGGATCAATATATTTTTACAATCCGTTCTTTAGTAAAAACCTGTATATTGTCATAATCGTCCCGTGAATTATAATACTTTGTGTTGACCTTATGGAAAGTAAATAAAGATACGTCTTTTACACGCTTTTTTATTCACGCTTAAACTGTTACTCACAAGACGATAAATGTACAAAAGATGGTAAGTAGTGATCGATTTCGATTGGACACTCCAATCATCATCAGACCCAATAGGCGAATGACAAGAATCTTGAATGGCGTCCCTATTTATACCCTATTGGCTACCGGAAACACCGGCCAATACATTTTTATAAGTACAACTGGAATCGAAATTTACTTGTTCATTAATCAACGTATTTCAATTTTTACATTTTTCCTTATAAATATACAATTCTTCCCAAGCATTCATCACATATCCCTTCTTACAATTCTTTAAAATACACAGATTATCCTCCATTTTTCCTATTGAGTGTCCATTTTGTAACAGGTGTTGTGCGACGTTTGATCTTTCTGGTTTTTTGTTCCTCCATGCAGATATGTGGTTTTTGAAGTGGTTGACGAAGTTCACAGTCTGTCCAATGTAGAAGCTATCACAATCGTTACAATTGATTTTATAGATGCCCGATGCGTCGAATCTGTTTCAATCTTCTATTTTTGGGTGCAGTATTTTACTCATGGTGTTCTGAGTCCTGTAGGCTATCGAAACTCCGTATTTCTTGAATCTGTTAGCAGTCCTTTGTGTTGTAGTCCCCGTGTAGCTAAATGTGACATATCTAGTGTTTTCCTCTTTTATCTCTTCTAAAGTTGTTCTGCTGTGTAGTGTATTCTGTCTAATGAGTTTTCTTTTCGTCTTTCTTGCGATGTCCTCTATTGTCTTGGTTCGAAATCCATTAACTTGAGCTATCTTCTTAATGGCCTATCTTCTTAGTTGACCTTACTTCTAAATTGTTGGTCATAGTTGTAATAAACATTATGAATCGGCATATTTAGGGGATTTAGTTGAGAATGTCATATTAAAAAAAAAAATAAATAAACAAATTTAAATATTTATTACCGATTTTACTGGCATGCTCGAATTGAATCCAGACCTCACTGTGCATTAGTTTTTAATTATTAAACAAAATAATGGTAGTAGTTAGAGTTTCGTTGAGATAGTAGTTTAAATAAAGCTTTCGCAGACATATAGTCAAAAATTATTGTAAAGTACAATACTAGTGAGTTTTTACAAACAAGAGAGATAATAGAGCTCGTGATTTATCAATGATTTTTATTTCTCATCGTTTGTGTTTGCTTTAAAGCAATAATAATTGAATAAAGCTCAAGGCTGTAGCAAGCATAACTATATGATACTATTAAATGGATATCACACAAATATAAAAATGTAGTCATCGATACTTTTGCCTATTTACTACATTGGTATTGTTTGAAAAATACCATTAAAGTACTATATTAGTACTGTAAAGGAGTGTCGTAGATAGACCTTCGTCAATAGGGCTACTGGAGGGCTCCCCCGGGATTTTTTTTAATTAACAATTAATAGACCTTGACTATAATAACACATAGACAAAGGCCGAAATAATAAAAATAAGGCCGAAAATAAGGTTTTGCCGGCTCGAGATAGTTTTTAAATCGATCGAGAGCTGCAAAATCATTTCGATCTGTGGTACGAACGCTATTTTTCACCCCACTATACCCTATTACCACTATTCACCACTATAATAATGCACACTGATAGTCAACACAACTACAACTTTAAGGTTATGTGAAGAAATAATTTGAGGAATCAGCAAAAATAAAAATAAATAGTTGCTAGGCAACGGTGACAATAATACAATTCTATTGCAATGCTATGGATTTTGATTGTGTATTTAAAATGCATTCATGTTTTAAGTAAGGAAGCGGACAGCTGATTTTGCCCCAGGCTGTAAAACCCTGGCTGGTCCCCAAATTACGATGACAGCTTGCATGGCCAGCAAAACGTAACTTTCAGCCACCAATTAACGTAGGCCTATGTAATAAAGCCAAAAACATCATAGTGTGGTGAAAAATTATAAACAGTCCAAATATCGGAACATTCTTAAAGTTTTGTAGTCGCTGCTTCAACCTAATCCCCTAAAATATTTATCTAAAATGGATTTTTATGCTTTTTATTTGTTTGCGTATTTTATGTTTTGTGTGTTATTTTTGTAACTATTTCTGTTGGATATTAAAAAAAGAGCTAACTCCGTATTATCTTAGCGATTCTTAAAAAATGTCATAGCAGAATAAAAAGTTGAATGAAACCGTAAAATCCTAGGCTAAATTATTACATTCAATGAAAGTTTATTTGTAGCAAAGTAACAAACACGAACGCACTACTAACACCAGACGACTGACACTACTTGAAGACCGGACCAAAAAGTGCGAGTGAGGGGAGTAGAAGGAGTGGTTTGTAAGCTGTTGAATGTTCGGTGACTCGAGTGCGTTTGGCGCACAAATAGCTTACGGGTACCGGTTATTGGCAGTGCTGGGGATATATGTGAGTGAGGGTGAGGAGCAATACACAAATGGTTTCACAAAAGTGCCCTGGTCAACCCCTTTACCTATAACCCAACCAGATTTAGTCGCGCATAGGAACTTTGGCTACTGCCACTGGTATTGCATTTTTTGTGGGACCAGTTATCGATAAACAAAATAGTATACTAGTATACTTACAATAAACAAGCTTAATTATAATAGAAGTAAAAAAAGATAAAATATTTTCTTTCAAAACATGTGTATAATGGTGGTGGCACAGTATATAAGCCGGGTGGTTTGTACTGTACCGGCTCACTCCTTGCTTTGCTGTATACGATCCACGAACGGGTGGTTAGTCTATGTGTGCAAATGCAAGGTTAAAAGAGGCCGTCAACACTTAAAAAATAATAAAAAGTAACATACTTTTAATACAAATTTCAGGAAGGATTTTTCACCTCCTATATGTTCAAGATGGTGTTGTACCTACGCCACTGTGGTAAAGTATGAAATTAAATTAAGAATTTTGTTTGTAAAATTTTGCTAAACAACAATTTATACGTGTATTATCGGTATTATACAACATCCGAAAGGTGACAGCGGATTGGGCCGTTCAGTATTTTTATTACAATAGGGGTAACCGTCATGAATTACCATTTTTACAAGAGGATTTAATTACTGTTGTTTTATTTTTATTAGTTAAAAGGTTCAAGTTACTTAGTCTTTCCAGTTTTTAAGAAGGGATCAAAAGTAAACATAAATAATTATCAACCAATCACATTACTCTCAAACATATCAAAAATTTTTGAAAAGGTTATGTGTGATAACCTAAGTAGATTTCTTGAAAATAATTCTTTCTTTCACAATTACCAATTTGGCTTCAGAAAAAACATGAACACTCAAACAGCTCTATCAAATTTTGTTAACAAAACCATGTTGGCCTTGGATGAATCGCAGTATGCAGCTGGTGTTTTCTGTGATTTGTCTAAGGCATTTGACTGTGTCAATCATGAACTTCTAATTCACAAACTTAGTAAAATTGGAATAACAGGTAACATTCTTAAATGGTTTAGATCATATTTGGCAAACCGTAAACAAAGAACTCTCATCATAAAAAAGGGAATAAAGTACTATTCAGACTGGATAAATATAGAATGTCGAATTCCTCAAGGCTCAATTCTGGGGCCTTTATTATTCATCATCTATATCAATGACTTGCCCCAAAAAATTCTTTCAGAATTAATACTTTTTGCAGATGATACCACTGCTTTTGTGAAAGGCAACTCAATGTCGGAAGTGCAAATTTCAGTTAACAAAACTTTGGAAGATCTCCGTGAATGGTTTACAGCTAATGGCCTGGCACTAAACAGTGATAAAACAAACGTCTTATTTTTTCAAAAGTCAAACATGACAGATATTTCACAACAAAAATTTCTCGGAGTGATCATTGACCAAAAACTAAATTGGAAGGAACATATTGATTATTTGTTAAAAAAATTAAGATCATTCTTTTTTGCTTTTTCAGTTCTTTCTCAGTGTGCATCAAAAAATGTTATCAGAATAGTTTATTTTTCCCATGTAGAATCGATTTTGAGGTATGGCATTACCTTATGGGGAAATTCAAAAAATAGTAAAAAGATATTTTCAATGCAAAAAAGATTCATTAGAAATATGGCAAACGCTAAATTTAGGGCTTCCTGTAAAAAACATTTCAAAAATCAGTCCATATTAACTTTCCCCAGCCTGTTCATTTATGAAAGCCTTAATTATGTCCATGAAAATAAAAAAGATTTTGAAAAGTTCTTAATAAAAAATAAATACAACACTAGGAACAAGAACCTTTACAGTTACCCAATCCATCGGACAACAAAATTTGAAAAATGTCCTTTTTATACAGGCCTGAAGCTGTACAACCATTTGCCGAATAAATTTAAACAATTGGCAGTAAATGTTTTTAAAGTTAAAATTAAAGAAATTCTACTGGATAAGGTTTATTATTCCATCTCAGACTTTTTAGCAGACACCTCCTTGGGATAGTCATTGTACATTTTTATTGTTATTGTAATCTTCTATGTTTTATGTAAAATGTTTTTTCCATTGTATTTTATTATTAAGATTTATGTAATTGACAAGACACTAGTTACTGCTATAAGCACCCAATGTAACGTTATTTGTGTCAATAAATTGATTTGATTTGATTTGATTTCGTTAACTTTGTTTGTTGCTAGGGATAATTGATCAAAAACATTACTTCTATTGCTACTAGCTATCGTTAGATTAATATCATCTGCAAAAATACAAAATTTATTATTTAATGTTAGATTTGAAAGACATTCTGGTAACTTTCCTAAAAACACAAGGAATAGGAATGGTCCCAGGACTGATCCCTGGGGAACAGAATATTTAATTAATCTAGTTTTTGACTTTATTTTGAATAATTTATTGCCATTGAGGTGTTTAGTTTCCACATATTGCCTTCGACCTATTAGGTATGATTTTAATAAAGCTAAATCTTTGCCAGTTATTCCATTAGAAGTTAGTTTTTCTAGTAAAATAGAATGGGATACACTATCAAACGCTTTAGTCAGATCTAGAAATGCAGAAACAGTATGGTCACCTTTGTCTAATTTATCCACAATATGTTCAACAAAAGCTATGACTGCAGTAATAGTTGATTTATTTTGTCTAAAACCATGCTGTTCCGAATCTAATAAGCTATTTTTTTCAAAATAATCAGTTAGTTGCATCAACATACACTTTTCAAAAAACTTTGATAGTGATGGTAGGATTGAAATAGGTCTGTAGTTGGCAGGATCCTTCTTGTCGCCCTTTTTAAATATTGGAATAATTTTTGAGATTTTTAATTCTGTGGGAAATACTCCAGATATCAAGGAAGCATTTATAACATGCAGTAAAGGCTTAAGAATTGCTCTTTTTGAAGCCTTAATGACTTTTGTTGGGATGTCATCGTATCCAGATGACCACTTGTTCTTTACTGAATTAATTATTTTATCAAACTGTTCCTCAGATATAGTGTGAAACTTAAATCTAGACTTATCAGCAATAACAGCATTGGACTGCTTGGGGCTATCCCCAAAGGAATCTTTATTAGTCAAATTTGGAATTATTGTGCTGTCAACTAAGTCTGCATAGTAATCATTCATTATGTTGACAACTTCCACAGGGTCAGTAACGGAATTTCCATTATGTTTTAAAATAATCTGGGATGGTAAATTAGCAGAATTTCTTCCAAGTTCAGTGTTGATTAAATTCCAAGTAGTTTTTGCTACATTTTCAGATAAAGTGATTTTATTGTGAAAGTATTGTTTCTTCTTTTCAATTATGAGTTTTTTTAACCTTCTTTTTTGCTGCTTTATGTTCAATTTAACTGTGACATTTTTATTTTTCCTTTTGTTTTTACAAGCGTTTAATAAGTTTTGCCTTTCTTCTTTGATCTCTCTATCTATCCAATTCTTGAATCCGTGTTTTGTACGAACATTAGTCACAGGAAAATTCTTATCAAAGTAAAACCTTAGAATATTGTAAAAAAATTTAAATTTTTTATCAATAGGGGTTTGGTAAAGTTGTGTCCAGTTCTCAAATTCTAAATCTTTTATAAAACTATTAATATTATTTTTACTAAAAATCCTTTTTGATTCCAATAATATTTTAGGGTTATTGGATTTTTCTTTACTCATAGTATTTATTGTGAGCAATTGCCCATCATGATCTGAGAGAGCAGTTACTAAACACAGCACTTTAATATAGGCTTTGTCAATGTTAGTAATAAAGTTATCTATTGCTGTTTCACTTGTATCTGTAACTCTAGTTGGTATGTTTACTGTATAGTACATGTTGTGCAACTTTAATAAATTAACAAAATCTATTTTTCTGTTATCTTCAGACAAAATATCTATATTAAAATCACCACCAACGCAAATACTATTATTAATATCCCCTAAGCAATGTAAAAGTTTATTTAAATGTTCTAAAAAACTATCAATATTCCTAGATGGGGTTCTGTAAATACCAGCTAAAATAAACTTTAGATTATTTGTTTTTACTTCTATTGAACAGGATTCAAAAACTTTATCAATATTTAATTCGTCTATACATTTACTGGTAATTTTTTTGCATTTAATCACATTTGAGACCATTATCATAACCCCACCTCCTTGGTTATTATTCCTAACATAATAACTAACTGTTTTATAGCCACTAAGTACAAAACTATTTATCTCATCTATTGTCAATTTATGTTCTGTCAAGATTATAATATCAGGTTTTAAATCATCAATAGTAATTTTTAATGAATCTATTCTGCTAGATAAACACTGTATGTTTTGGTGGAAAACTGTAATTTTAGATGCTGGATTGTTGGTGGTGTTAGTTATTTTAAATCTTTTGTTACAATCCTGCTTCTTAAAAAATAATTCTTACTATGAACATCATTATCCCCGATCAAAACATCAAGCTCTGCATTATGTGTAGGCGCAACACTCACTTCAACTTCACTGAGCACAGCACTTGTTGATGTGTGTGCAGGCGTAGATGCATCTCTCTGTGTGGATTTCTGGTCAGCCTGTGTTGATTGTTTAATCACCTCGCTGTACTGCAGTTCACCTGGTACCACTGGAGGGTAATCTTGATTATAATCTTGATTGGGACAGGGGATGCTCGTCAGATCATCAGTGGTTGTTGTGGTGGCGACGTCATCAGAAGCATTTGCTGTGCCACTAGCTTTTGCAGCAATATTTGTATTGGTATCACCAGAGCCACCTCTAATGATGTTGGCAGGAGTGCTAGTCATAGCAATGCAGCTGGTGCTTGGTGGCAGCTGTGAGTTCCCTGTCTTTTGTGTCTGGTCAGGCCACCCGCGCCAGGGCGAGGAATCAGACATCAATGAGTCACTGGCATTGAAGCAAGGAGTGGCAGGAATGACCTTTGCTGATGGTTTTAAAGATTTCTTGAGTATTTCAGCTTTAAGTGATTCTTCAAGCTGGATTTTAAAATTATGGTGGTTCAGTACGTTTCTCAAACATCTTCTTGAGTCTTCATTGTATGTAACAATGATAACTGCAGCATTAGTCTTCTTTTGGAACGATATGATACTAGATACAAAAGTTTTTATTTCCACATTGTCCCTTATGCATCCAATAGGGGAACAGTATAAAGTATCGTAGTTCCTGCTTTTAAAATCTATAGTGAGCTCTTGGAAAGCTTTCACATAGTCAATTAGTTTTGGTTTGTCATAGTACTTGAGCTTGGTTATTAAGCTGTATATTCCAGGTCCGTTATTAGCTTCTTGGTGTGCTAGGTGGCTGGCAACACAATCCCAAACTGTAGGCTTCCCGAATTGGTTCTTAAATTTAACGGCAACTCCAGCAGTCATTTGCCTGTCGTGACCAAAATCACCTGATATACTGTAGGCAAAAGCTACTTTCTTCTTATTACAGTTGTTCTTCAGTGTAGTTGCCATGTCTTGATCAATTACTGTTATTATACTGCTAGGCTGTTTAAGGGTGTTTTATCTGGCTCTGGCAATATTTTTTTATCAAAAATGAGATTGCACACTTTTCTTTAAAACTTGAAAACTTTAATCTGTTCAGCAATGGGCTGCGTTAGAGACCTCATTAAGCCTGAGCATTTCATCAAAAACATCGTCAAATTTCACCAGCAAACCAAGGCTAATGTAGTTATAGTTTCATACAACCAAAATGCAAGAAGAAGCTTATGGAGAGGACTTTCTCATGAAGAGTTTGTAGAGACATTGAGAGGCCTAATAACTTCGCATCTGCCTGTCCCGGACATCACAGCATTCCAAGAGCAGCTCACAGACACTAACACCTCCACACCCTGCCCAATCAAGAGAATGAGTGACATCAGCTCCATCACGCAGCAGCGACCATCTCCTAAGGGTTCTAGTCGGTCCGGCGGTGTAGTGATGCGTGATCTGAGTCAGTCCGGTGTGAGTGAAAGTGAGTGTGGGCGACAATTCCCACTTCCTAGACATCCCTCAATCTCACACAGCCCATAAACACAACCTACCTTTAAACTCCGACACTCCGAAAAATATACCAATAAAGTAAAAAATTGTAAACCAGCAGCACACGATAAAATATAAAAAAAATCACACATCTTAAAAATTTTTCACCTTAATATTCAACATCTACCGAGCAGAATAGAACCATTAGAAATTACTATTCAAGAAATTGACCCAGATTCAGATATAATAGTATTATGTGAACACAAAATGAAAAGTCATGAATTGGACCTTCTCACCATAACCGGATATAATATTAACACTTTTTATTCACGTAGTTTAAATGCTGGAGGTGGAGTCATAATACTATCAAAAACAAATTTAAAGGCTAAAAATTTTAAAATTAAAAGTTTAAATTTACCGTCAATGAATCAGTTAACATCTGAAAAGGAATTTGAATGCTGATTGATAGAATTTAAATGTGATTCATTTTCTTTTGTGCTAGCTGGTATATATCGCTCTCCTATCTCTGATGTTAATATCTTTTTGACAAAAATAAATGCATCCCTGGAAATACTCTCAAAAACATACACTAATGTAATTATGACTGGAGACATTAACATAAATGTTCTAAACCCAAACTGTAATGAGTTTAGACTACTTAATGATATTCTTCGCTCACATAATTTTGAATTTTTAGTAAATTTTCCAACTAGAGTAACTGAAAAGACTGAGAGTGCTATTGATAACGTTTTCATTAATTTTTATCCCAACAGCATGCAAATTAGTGGTTTAAACACACAAATTTCTGATCATGATGCTCAATTATTAACCTTCAACTTGCCCAATAAAAATATGAACAATAAACCAATAACTAAAACAGTAAGAATATTTTCTAACCAAAATCTTAAAAAATTCTCAAATATGCTGAGTCAGGAGGGTTGGGAAGAGGTCTACTTTGCACCAGTAGAGTTGAAATTTAACATCTTCAACAGTATTTTTATGTATTACTTTGATATGTGCTTTCCTATCACTAAATGTAGGGATACTGATCAAAAAGTCCCTTGGAATAATCATGAGCTAGAAACCGAGAGGAAAAACATTATAGAAAAAAGCACATTAGGGAGGATAACGAAAAATGAATCTTTAGTGAATTCAGCTAAAGAAATGAACAAAGCATTAAAAAAAAATATTTTCAAAGCCAAACAAAGTTATATGGATGAAAAAATTTTGAGATCAGGGAATGTGTCCAAGACAACTTGGAATTTAATTAATTTAAATATAAAAAACAAAAAAAAGGTTGTGAAGAGCATAGATGAAATAGAGGTAAATTCAAAAGTATATAATGACCCTACGGTTATATGTAACACTTTTAATGATTTTTATGTCAATGTAGTTGATTCTGATGTAATTCCAAAAATAAATACACCAAATTTATCAGTACCTAATTTAGTAATAAATAACCAAAAAAATAAATTTAGATGTGAACCAATCAGTGAGACAGATATCAGTAAAATAATTTCCATATTTGATAATAAACTATCATCAGGCTTCGACGATGTTCCCATAACAGTAATAAAGCATGCCCAGAGTTCACTTAAAAAACCATTTGCACACTTAGTAAATTCATCATTTATATCCGGCATATTTCCAGATAAATTAAAAATTTCTAAAGTAAAACCTCTTTATAAAAAAGGGGAACAATTAGATGTTTCAAACTATCGCCCAGTAGCCTTGTTACCTGTCATGTCTAAAATTTATGAAAAAGCTATGTATAATCAGCTCGTTAACTTTTTAGAAAGTAATGATCTACTCGATAAAGAGCAGCACGGTTTTAGATCAAACCATTCTGTAATATCAGCGGCTGCTACATATATTGAGTCAATAATTGATTCTGTAGATAGGGGAGATAAAGTAATTGGAATATTTATGGACCTAAGTAAAGCATTTGACAGTGTATCTCATCATAAATTGTTAAAAAAATTGGAAGGACTAGGAGTTGTAGGAATTCCACTAAAATGGTTTCAATCATATTTAACTAATAGGAAACAGTTCATAGAAATTACACACTTAAACAATCATAACCAGATGGTTAAAACAAGATCGCAGTAGAGAACAATTAAACATGGTGTACCACAGGGTTCTATTTTGGGTCCTCTACTATTTCTTACATATATCAATGGATTACCCAATGTTATTTCAAATTCAACAATGAATACCATCTGTTTATATGCCGATGATTCTAATCTTCTTGTAAGCGGAAAATCTGTTCATGAGATAGAAAAATCTGCCATCGATAACTTGATGAACATCAATAACTTTTTTTCAGATCATCAGCTTACTAAATCTTTCCAAAACTAATTTTACACGCTTTAATCTAAAAACTAATACCAATTCAGATTACCCAGCACTAACATTAGCCGGTGAAGATATACAAATTGTTGAGAACACTAAATTTCTAGGATTATACATAGACAGTAAATTAAGCTGGAATGATCATATTGATCATGTGGCAAATCGAATGTCAACAGGCCTATTTGCACTTTATCGATTATCAAAATTTTGTAAACTTGAATCCCTAAAATTGGTTTATTTTGCTCATATTCACTCACATTTATCCTTTGGTATAAGTATTTATGGAGGAACATCACAAGCTAATTTAGACAGAATTTTAATTCTCCAGAAAAGAGCAATACGCATTATGTTAAATTTGGATTGGCAAGATTCTGTTAGGGAAAAATTTGAAGAACTAGGCATAATGACTGTATATAGCTACTACATCTATCAATGTATATTATATACTGTCCAAAATTCAAATAATGTCTCACTGGTAGGGGATTCTCATCAATATTGTACCAGAAACAGGAATAACTATGCAACACCTTCACATAGATTAAGATTTTTTGAAAAAAAAAAAAAACCAATGTATATGGGTATAAAATGTTACAATGCTCTTCCAACAAAACTAAAGGACTATACAAGGACTACAAAATTTAAAAATAATCTAAAAATGTACTTTTTAACCAATCCCGTGTACTCAAAGAATGAATATTTCCTCCTACATAATATATTAGAATAAGAAATTTTTCATTAGTGATTATATCTTGTACTTTTTTAGGATTAAGAATTATGATTTTGATTCAATGTAATGACGCCATTCGTGCACATGTTTGCAAAGTATGAATAAAGTTGATTTCATTTCATTTCATTTCATTTCTAGCTACGATTTTTTTCCCCTTTTGGTTAATATGGTAACCTTGTCGTGTATGATAAAATTTTTCCAAGAGATGCAAGTCCAATAGCTTTGTATGAGAATTTGTATGTACCAATGCTCTAATCTTGTTATTTATTTCTGAAATTATATTATGCTGTACCTTATAATTGTGTAGGTCATATCGGTAGGGTATTGTGGTTATTATAAGATTTGTGTTTTTTAAGTTGACAATTAGACTCTCTAGATTTTTGATTATTGAATCTGAAGTTTCGTTAAGGTCTTTCATTGTGAGGTGAAGCTTCACATTGTTTGATCCCCCAATCAAACAAATCCAGTCATTTTCTGTATATGACATCAAATGTGACATAGTTTTAGTTTTGTTCACCACATATTCAAACGAAGCTCCGGGTGTTATGTGTCCAAACACATTAAAAGTCCCATTAGTGAGGCTGGTCACATGGCTAGCCAGATCTCTCCCCTGACTATCAGCCACAATTGTTAAATTATGTTTTTTTGTCTTGCTGGTCAATTTGATGTTATCTGGCTTGACTACTTTTGCAGGCTTGGGTTGTTTTTTATTTGGAATTTTTATATTAGTAGATGTACTCAGTTCGGTCGCTGCTGATAGTGTGGGGGGGTTAAGGTCTGATTGAGTGCTTAATATTTCAAAGGGGTTTTTGGATACAATAACCTCATTTTGCTGAATGTTGCTGCTCGTATCGCAATGTGTAGCCGTGAAAGGTTTTCGTCCTCTTGGGGTAACTGTTGTCCATGGGTTTTTACTCTTTTGAGAGGTAAACTCTTTGCTAACAACAAGTTTCTCAGTATTGCAACAAAGTTTGTTGTCCAAAGGCTGTAAGGTTTGTGCTACATTGTTATTGCAAACTGTTTCACTTGTTAGTGTAGGTTTAAGTGCTGTCAGTATCTTGGGGTATTTATGGGATTTGTCAAGCATGAAATTCATGAAAAATTCACTGCTCATTGCAAAGTGATTACTCAGTACATAGGCTATATGGGATCGTTTGGAAACTATGTCTGATTCCGGTCTAAGTTGATAGTTTCCTGAGTTACGATGTCATGCACAATAGACTCTATCAGCCAGCAAACAAAAACACCACAGTCCCATGTATTTGACTGCTGAGGTCCATGCATTTCAATAAATTCGTAGTTCAATGCATTTTCTCCAATGTAACCTGAGATTTTATCTGCTACTTTCTTTGCAGATTCTAAATTATAACTTTTGCTGGAGTCAAAATAGTGATATTTATTTACTATTTTATTGTAAATAAGAAGGCTCCAGTGTGAACCACTAGTGTTGTTTTCTGAGGTAGTTACTTGATCAGAATCATTGATTACCATGATTAATATTTTCATTTTACTAATATGCAAGGGCTCAAGCAAATAGTGAAAATCTTGACAGTTTTTAACTCCATTAAGGATTAGTGGATTTATTATGGTACAGTCCTTTTTGTAGAGGAATTTGTCATCCAACAGTTGTAAATATGGCTGGAGAGAAATGTCAGACAGCCACTTTTTACCAAGCAACTCCTCTCGAATCCGTTCTTGGCTATTCAAAACATTGCCATTGTTTATAGTGATTACAGAAGAATCCAAAGTTTGCATGGTTAAGCTACTTGTTAAATTGTCAAAACTAAAGGATGTATTTGTTGCTATAGATGTGTCAGAAGGTGCGAGGCTTAGATCAGTATTAGAAGTTTGACTGTCATCTGAACTTATATCTGTCGGAAGCTTTTTTGTAGAAAAATTAAAATGTTCTATTTTCAGTTCCAGTTTATTTTTGGTAATGTACTTAGTCAACTCTTTTTTGGATCGAAAAACTTTTCCTTTTGGCGACACCACATGAATATCTATTTTTCCTTTGGATAATCCTGCTTTTCTCACAACTTCTTTTCTTTGCCATCCTTTAGGAACGCTACTCCCATCCAAACAAATCATTTCATAAGTAGATTGTATGTCTTTCAATACAATTAAGAAATTGATATTTTATTTTAAGGGGAAAAATGCAAGTAATATTCTTGCATCTGATTGTTTTAACAATTTTATTTATTTAATAAATTTTTTTTGTTTGAGTAATATTTTTATAAAACAAATCAATTCAATGTGTAAACTTAAAAGTTCAATTTACAGTACACATAACAAGAAGTTGCTGAGATATTGTCAGTAAAGGTAAACAAACTTGCAAGTAATTAGACGGAACTGAACCTTGTCCTTGTCAGAGATAAGCAGTGCCGGCTGTGCCGTTCTCAATATCCTTGTGACCAGTCTTATCATGAGGGATTACCTCATCGGTCAGAATTTATCAATGTTCCAAATAGTTTAGTGTAATCACTCACCCTATTTATCACTTTTCTGTAAGAAGGTATGTAATAATATACTCTTAACACTTTTTTCTTGAGAAAAACACTGTGTAGAGATACAAAACAGACTTTATTAAGGAGCAAAATCACAGATTACTGATACTGTCAGCCATCTTGGATCAAAAAAAAGGCAAGATGTCCCAAATTTACAATCAGGTACTAGTGATGGTCGGATCTGGATATCGGACTACCGGATCCGAGCTAGAACCGGCACCGGAAAAAATTCCGGATCTTGGGCTGGATCCGGTTTTGATGGATCCGATTTTTTCCCGATTTTTTCAATGTCACAGTGCTGTATATTACGACGCCAATGACCTGTATGGCTGGGCAATGTCACAGTATTGTATATTACTATTATTATTAAAATTAAAATTAGTTATATTATTAAAATAAAAAAAAGTATTAAATTAAAAGTAAAAGTATTAAAGTATTAATTAAATTAAAATTAGTTATATTATTAAAATTAAAAAAAGTATTATTCACCAATCATTAATATATTTCTATTCAATGTTGTATTTATTTCACTATTCAGTATTTATGTATTTAATAATCACAACTGCAGAGGCTGATCTACTTGAGTTTTGATAACCGGGAAAAATACCGTAAATCAGTGTTGTATAAGACGGGGAAATTTACGTTTTAAAATCATTGTCACCAATAGCCTACAATCAAGGTTTCCACTCATTAACGGCGTTTTGATGGCTGTTGTATCAAGTAAATAATCACAACTGCAGTGGGTGATTGCGGGTGTTGCTGCTATTCCGGAAGACCTTTACGATTTTGTTGTGATTGTTACAGTGTTTTTTCTGTTAAACTCACTTTTCTAATGTCACTTTCGGTTTCGACTCACCACTATTTCGCTGCCATCATTAGACCATACCGCAAACAGGCCTATGGGCCATCTCCTATTGGTGCGTAGCCTTACCCAACAACACATAACTACATTTCAACCACGATTTTTGGTAACGGTACTTTTCCCAAGAACCAGTGTTAGCGAGAGTCACTTTTACAACACAACACACACAACTTTAAATCTTAGTTATCCCGTGTTGAATCTTTCTTACAGCCGTTTTAAATTTAATTGTTTTCCTTTTAGGTAGGATGTGTTTTGATTTTTCCCTTTGGTGTAGCTAAAATATTACAATCCAAACCAGCCTAGGGTATATACGAATAAGTTTCTGCTTTAATATATACGAATATTAAAGCAGAAACGGAATGGATCATTAACATAAACACATTATGTACTGGCCCGAAGGTAAACACTATTTTTGAATAGCTTACAAACAAGGTTTTCACTCATTGACAGCGCTTCGATGACTGTTGTGTGAAGTAAAAAATCACAACCGCAGTTTGATCGCAGATGTTGCTGCGATCTCAGATGATCATTACGATTTTGTTGTGATCGTAACAGAGGTTTACTCCAATGTGTCACTTTCAGTTTCAACTCACCGCTATTGCACTGCTATCACTGCACCGTACCACTGCCAATTGTCCGTAACCATATTTTGACGTTGGTTTTTGCCGTTTTTGGTACAGTTACTTTTCCTTGGAACCGGTGTTAGCGAGAACCATTTTTAGGTAGTAACACATCACTATTTACAACTTAGTTATTGTTGTTGCTTCTTATTTCTTACAGTCATATTAAATTTAATTGATGTCTTACTGTATTGTGTTTTCTGTCTGGATTCCAAAATGTTATTCCTTGCTATGCAAATTTTAACACATTTGAGTAAAACATTTTTGAGCAAACCATCATCAATTATTTACGCTTTATGTTGATTACATAGCCTATCGATAGTTCCTAGCCTGTTTATTGTAAAATAGGTACCAAATTGTTTTTAGTACTTCATTTTATATAGTATGCAGTCATTTTTACATTATTTCAAGTCATTTTGGTATTATGGAATCATAAATTGTTATTTCAGACGGCATTATCACTGCACGATAAGTAATACGATATGATAACATTTGATGACACTAACTAAGGTTGCAAATGCTTATTTTACATGTACTTTAATTTGGTTACAGCATAGAAAATGACCTGTGTATGTCTGATGTTAATGCATGAGATTGCTTATTTCTCAGTGTACCGCGGAAAAGACAAGAGCACTTTTGTTAATGAAAATTTCAACCAGAATAAATTGTGCATTTGTGAGGTAGTATTTTAACTACTTTATCCAGTGTGGGAAGTCGTTTTCAATTTCACTTTAGGGCTATGCATCATAGATCTATACCAGGGCCGTCGCGTGGGTGGGGAGACCAGGGCGACCGCCCTGGGCGCCGCGGTCAAGGGGGCACCGCGGCAAAAGTAATGCAACAAAATTTAAAAAAGTTAGATGCACATAACGTATTTTGGAAAGTTATGTATAACCAAGAATACTAGTTCTGTTATTCGTGTGTGTAACTGAATGTTGAATATTACGTTGTATGCCTGTATTGAACAAATACATATTATTTGATACCAATCACTTTATTATAATTTGCAATGTTTTCCAAATTAAATATCAATATAGTATTGAATTAAATTTAGTAATAATAGCCTAATTAATCAACTCCACTGTGATGGAAGGCTCTGTCCCAACTTAATTATCTTAATATATTGCAATGTCTTAATTATCTTAATACTGCAATGTCGCGGTTCGCGGTGTTGCTCTGTACACGTAGGTGCCGTACTCTATTTTTATTTCGCCCGACCGGCCGACGGTCGACCTTGGGAACCACCCCTACCCCAATCACTCCTTTCTCCCTCTCCTACGGTTGTGTCCCGTTTGCGAACAGTCCCATTTGCGAACAGGGTAAAATCTGTCCGTTTTGCGAACAACTTTAAGATGTCATAAGTCACCTGTCCGTTTTGCGAACACATATTTGAAACGACCCTTGAAACCTAAGATATTACCTGGAACACGTAGCGATAGCCCTAGTAGCTTTTGAAGTTTGGTAGTTTTTCAACCGCTTTTGTGTTTGATCATTTACTCTATTGGTTTAAACGAAGAATTGTTAGCCAATTTGTCAACAAGATGTATTTAAATTAAACTAAAATATATAACAAATAACATGTTTTACATAATTTGGTTATGTGTAATCAGTTCAAACTCAATGGGATTTAGTGTGTAAAGTGCAAGATCAGGTCAGGTACCTACTCCCGAGAAACCTACTCTTTACACCACATAATAGGGGCAGCCCAGGCCGAGTCAGGGGCAGCTTAGGCCGAAAGTCCGTTTCCCCATAATTATTTGCAAATCTACAGGGAGTAAGCTGTCCAACGACCCATTAATTTATAAAATCGATCCAGTAGAACTGTAGATTTAGTTGTACAAAGATTTTAAAAACTTCTGAATCATTATAAGAGATAGATTTTTGTAATCCTTGGTTTTTTGTAAAAGATACCACGGTTGAGGTCATAGCGGGGGACCTGTTCCCTTGTCAGTATGGCTTCTGAGGAAGTGAAGCAAGAGCTGATTTTAACCACTACTCTCGTAGGGTTGTGCTGCTCGTAACACTCAATGTGCAAGACTCATTTAATTATGCGAGGTGGTCCGATATGCTGGATACTCTGGAGAACACCAGGATACCTTAATGATGTGCCCTACCGAGTCAGTATAAAAGTTGGGCAAAATTTACCAAAACACTTTATAGCGAAGGTGAGGATGAAATAGCTCCTACTGAGCGTCTGCAGGATTTCCTGAGCGCTTCTAGAGCTCTGAGCCATCCACTAAATTTAAATAAATTGATCAGTCAAAGCCGTGACAACTTCATATCAACCCCTGGATTTTTCTCGGCTCCTTCTGAGCACTCCGGGGAAGAAATTTGAGTGTGGCTGGTTCTAGGGGTAGGCCTAGCCTGACTTTGGTGAATACCTACTAGTTTATTCCCCCCCCCCTTGAATTTTCCGTCACAAGTTTTATAAACCCGGGTTAAAATCTAGGCTTAAAAAAAAAAAAAAAAATTCACTGACCTTCTTCTGGAGGTTGTCTATTTCTATCAATTTTTCGAATATCATCTAGTGTGATCCCATCTTTTGAGAACAAACCTCCATGCATAACCTGGAATCAATTAACACAAGGCATATTTACTACTAGCTACAAATTTGTACAAACATACAAAATATTATTTATTTAACAAGGGGTTGGGGATACACTTACATTGAGACTTATGTTTTACAGGGGTCTGGGAGCCATACGGATAACTTTGGGTCAGGTTGGGTAAAAAATGTTAATCTCCGGTTCACAAAAAAATCAGGTTGGATCAAAATCCAGTATCTTTAACGGGTATTGAAAATATCAATTGATATAATGTACAGTAGAACCCCGATTAACCAAAATAAAGGGGGGAGAGCCGTTTCGGATAACCAATTTTTCGGTTAACCCATCATATGCTGAATATAGCCAATTTATTACCACAGTGTGTAGGAAAAATGAATTTAAGACAATGTCTATACAGGGTTGTATATAAAGTCCCGCACGGGCTTAACACTAAAAGTTTGGCTTGGCTTGAAAACAAGCTGCTTGCAAATGTATAATATAGATGACCTGACCCAAGTTTGGCCTGCACCAATCCCTCAGGTACACTGTTGGTCACCCATTAAAGATTTTAATGACCTTGAGACTGCTGGACAGGGGCAACATATACATTTAAAGTTCTAACCAAGCCTTGGTCTTGCTAGATAGATATTAAGACAATTTAACTTACCAGCACTCTTTTGTTCAAACAGTGAGCAAGTGGTAACCAGTTGTAAACTTCTGTGAAGAGTTCTGCCATTTGGGCTGTATATTTTGCCTTAACTTCTCCTTCAAAACCATACATTTGGTTCATAGTCTGGCTTTCATGGTTTCCTACAAACAGATTCTGTTCAAATAAAGTAACGTAATAATAATATAAAATCAATAATATATATATATTTTATTATATATAAATAAAATAACAGTTTTGTCTGTACATTGCGTAGAATCATGCAGTTTATGGTTACTTTTACGTTTCAGAGCCTAAGAAAGCAGAAATGAGTCTTATCTCAATTTCTGTCTGTCTGTCTGTCTCTCTGTCATTCTGTCTGTAACGCCAAAATGTCAATTTACCGGCCTACTCCGAGAAAACTAGAATACCGATCAAGGTTCAAATAATTTTTCTGTATTCACTGGATTGGTCGGTGTCTTTGAATATTAAAATATGGCCTTGCTACTTTGGAAATAACAAACCATCAAAAACACAATTTTATGCGATGTCTATCACATTTTCTCCCAATGTTTACTACATACATCATTTATGAAATAACGAAAAGCTGTTTGGATTAAGATTCTCACTTCTAGCTGTCGATGATATGTTTACATTGAATGTTGTTTACAAATACTGCAACATTTCCAATAACATTTTGTAAGCAAATCGAAAACCATTCATTGAATCAAGTAAGATACCTCAAAAACAACTTTTTGACTTGCATAACGGATTTATTATTTTTTTTATGGGATTTAATTGATTGGAAGTACAACAATGTGTAATTATGTATAAATTAAAATAATCATCATCCAGGTCAGGAACCTGGAGATTCTGTGTCTATCAAATTCTAATCGAGTTTTGATAACCGGGAAAAATACCATAAATCAGTGTTATATAGGACTGGGAAACTTACATTTTTAAATCATCGTCATCAACAGCCTACAATTGAGGATTCCACTCGTTAACGGTGTTTTGATAGCTGTTGGTATGAAGTAAATAATCACAACTGCAGAGGCTGATCTACTTGAGTTTTGATAACCGGGAAAAATACCGTAAATCAGTGTTGTATAAGACGGGGAAATTTACATTTTAAAATCATTGTCACCAATAGCCTACAATCAAGGTTTCCACTCATTAACGGCGTTTTGATGGCTGTTGTATCAAGTAAATAATCACAACTGCAGTGGGTGATTTCGGGTGTTGCTGCTATTCCGGAAGACCTTTACAATTTTGTTGTGATTGTTACAGTGTTTTTTCTGTTAAACTCACTTTTCTAATGTCACTTTCGGTTTCGACTCACCACTATTTCGCTGCCATCATTAGACCATACCGCAAACAGGCCTATGGGCCAACTCCTATTGGTGCGTAGCCTTACCCAACAACACATAACTACATTTCAACCACGATTTTTGGTAACGGTACTTTTCCCAAGAACCAGTGTTAGCGAGAGTCACTTTTACAACACAACACATACTACTTTAAATCTTAGTTATCCCGTGTTGAATCTTTCTTACAGCAGTTTTAAATTTAATTGTTTTCCTTTTAGGTAGGATGTGTTTTGAATTTTCCCTTTGGTGTAGCTAAAATACTACAATCCAAACCAGCCTAGGGTATATACGAATAAGTTTCTGCTTTAATATATACGAATATTAAAGCAGAAACGGAATGGATCATAAACATAAACACATTATGTACTGGCCCGAAGGTAAACACTATTTTTTAATAGCTTACAAACAAGGTTTTCACTCATTGACATCGCTTCGATGACTGTTGTGTGAAGTAAAAAATCACAACCGCAGTTTGATCGCAGATGTTGCTGCGATCTCAGAAGATCATTACGATTTTGTTGTGATCGTAACAGAGGTTTACTCCAATGTGTCACTTTCAGTTTCAACTCACCGCTATTGCACTGCTATCACTGCACCGTACCACTGCCAATTGTCCGTAACCATATTTTGACGTTGGTTTTTGCCGTTTTTGGTACAGTTACTTTTCCTTGGAACCGGTGTTAGCGAGAACCATTTTTAGGTAGTAACACATCACTATTTACAACTTAGTTATCGTTGTTGCTTCTTATTTCTTACAGTCATATAAAACATAATTGATGTCTTACTGTATTGTGTTTTCATAAAATAATCTTTAGTATAGTACTTAGAAACCTACCTCATACTTAAACAATACCATAGTATAACTTTATTTACAAGCAGCTAAATTAATATAATGATTTGTGAAAATGTTAACACAATACAGGGTTATTACAAATGATGTTCCTGATTTTGATTATAAATATTACTGGGTTAATTTGTTTCAAAACTATTTTAATTGGTACCATTGGAAAGAAAAACTCATAAAGTTTCATTTACATTGGTTTGGGTGCATATTAGCTGTTTGTCAAGTCAATTGTTGTAAGTGTTGTGTAAAGGCTGAATTTGAAGGCAGGAAAGCTTTTTGCCAGTTGGAATATTACTAACCAATCTGTTATTAGTGTGCAACGACACTTAAGAACCAGGTTTAACGATTATCCTCCTAGTAACCACTATATTGGCAAGTGTCACTTGAAATTTAAGAGAAATGGCTGCATTTGAATGTTACCTGTAGTAGGGTTGAACTTAACAATGTGCTGCCTGAGATATGGAACGAGCTCGGTGGTCCGAATAATGTCACACCCCTGAACTGGCCTACAAGATCTCCGGACATCACCCCCTGATTTTTTTCTTGTGGGGATACATCAAAGATAAGGCGTACACATCACCATTATCAAGCATACTTGAGATCCAGCAACGAATTACCAAAGCTATCGAAACAATAGACCTAGACACACTTTTCAAAGTCTAGCAAGAGCTTGACTACATTATTGACATCTGTCGTACCACAAGGGGTTTCCGTATCGAGCATTTACAGTTCTGTGTATCTGTGTCAAAACTTTTTGAGTTTTTCAAAAGTTGTAACCATTTTATTTCTTTCTATAACAAATAAAACTATATTTCATGTATGTATGAAATCATGAACATCATTTGTAATAACCCTGTATATATCAAATATGTTGTTGTTTAGTCAAATATATATGGCACATGAATTCACTGTCAGAAAATAGAGTAAACTTACAAAAAATAATTTAATTTGTAATTTATAGTTTAAAAATACGAGCCATTTGTTTTTGCTAAGTTGTCAATGATTGCTTTTTCATTTTCGTAGTTATTGAAATTTGGAACATTCTTTGATTGTGAATTAAAACTTGTCATTTTGTATTGTCATAGGGCGTTGGAATTTATTGGCATAACGAGGTCTGTTTGGGTTTCTTTTGTATAAATTTTGAATAAATGTTTTGAACTACTGTATTTGTTGTAATTTTCAAATCTAAAAAGTCGATTTTGTATTTCTATTGTAAATTTGATTGGTTAGATAATAGATATTGTGTTTAAGTAATTTAAGACCTGATTAAATGTAGTTTCCTTCCCGTTGAAAAGACAAATTACGGCATCTATACCAATATAGTAATTAAATATAGCATATAGTAACTTATATGCTAGTTGTATACTAAATCTGTAAATATAATATTATGATCACAAACTTGATTGGGATGACACGAACTTGAAGTTGTTGACACGAACTTGAGCTTCTAAAATATGTAGGATTGTGTATCCCTTTCTTTTTAACATTAGTTGGTCAGTACTGTTACTGTAAGTAAAATCCCATTTCCCCTATGCCATTACCTATATTCAATTTATTTTCAACTTCCTATTATTATTTAAAAAAAAATCCGGAAACAAGATGATCAATTCCACCTAATGCAGTCTTGGCAATACAAATTCAAATCACAACTGAATGTTTTAGTACTGATGAACACTAGCCTACACAGGCTAGACTGTAGGGAATTACGTTTTTTTAGCGCTACATAACTACTTTCTGATATTTAGTTAGTTATTTACTTGGTTACCTATATTAATACTGAAAACTGTACTCCTGGCGAGTATATTTTTTCCATGGTATATATATTTCTCTTTTCTAAAAGGTAAGTTAAACAATGTGTAGGCCTATATACATACATATTGTTCCAGGGTACCAGAAGGGCTACAGAAAACATACATTGTTAGTATGTAATACCTTTGACATCCAATAGTCAATGGTAATACATACAGCCAAATTGCATAACAGGGGTTCTCCTTTATAAAAATATCTAATACAGACTACAAAAATATATCTTTTGAGGTTACAGTATTTATTCCAACGATTTTCAAAAATGTAATATTTCAACTACAACTACCTATAAATCTTGTCTTGTTAATAAACACAAACGTGCATTTTAGTGAATAATTGGAAGACGCTAATCGGTGGTGAGAGTTTCGTAATATAAAAAGGTTTTGCATAACGTAGCACTTTTAAATTTAAATAGCCTATTTAATTTTTATCCTATACGATTAGAATATACATTTATGATAAGACTAGCAGAGTACCCGTCCTTCGTCCGGTGTTGACGTATGTTTAAATGTTGCTTTTTGAAATCTGAAATGAAAAACAGTGTAAAATAAGATTCAATTCCAATAAATGTACCTATCAAAAACTTTTAACTTACTAATTACATAAAAAAACATTTTCAAACAATAAAACAAATAAAAAACTCAAAGCTTTTACCTACTTTTAAATGATAAAATAAAACATAGACAAACAATAATTTACAACATCTAGTTAATATTATGGTTTGAATGAAAAGAAACATGTGATCTTGCTTCTAAAAAGCATTGCTCACTTAGCATTGATTATAAAAATATCTCATTATATACTATGTGAACAAACAAAAACATTAACGCTCTTACTACTAAAACAAACAGAAGTATTCTTAGCCCTACTAATTATAGCTCCTACTATTCATGCACCAAAGGCAAGTGCATAATAAAATGACTCTTATTAATTACAAAATAATTAATAAATGCACGCATATTAACAACACAAAATCTAATTCATGAATGTTTACAAAACAAAAAACAATAGAAAAACATATGATAGTAAAAGTAGGTATAAATGAATTATTAACAGTCTTAGAGAAGACATAACAGTCTCCCCCACTATTTTGAACTTGCAGTGTATTATTATGAAAGCACAAAGTCCTTGTATCGGCCCGGCATTTGCCTTTGTCGCCTTGATCTCTCTTGATTCTCAGGAATATGGCCATTGTTTGTCTCTGCTTCCTGAACTTCTGGAACCTCTGAATTGTTTTCTTTGGAAGTTGGCGGTTTTTCGGGAATTGGTGGTCCTTCGGGAGTTGACGGTCCTCCGGGATTTGATGTCCTTACGGCAGTTGATGGTCTTTCAGGAGCTGACGGTCTTTCAGGATTATCTAATTGATTATAAGGAGTAGCAGCCGTAGTGTTTCCTTTGGTGCTGTGTTTAGAAGCCCGTGGAACATCAAATATGTGGATTGGTCCAGCCCTAACAACCTTTGGTTTTGGTATCAAAGTAGACCGCAATTGATCAATGTGTCGTTTTATGAGTCGGCCTGACGTATCAAGGGAAACTAGATAGTGTCGAGTTCCCAACTTTTTATTTACCTCTCCAAACTCCTAAACGTTCTTGTTGTTCATGAAGAGACGAACCTGAACTCTCTCCCCCTCATTGAATGAACGTGCAGAAGGAGCATTTCTAGTTGAGGCTTTTTGTATGTTAGGAAAAATGGCATCCATTCGTATTCTTAACTTCCTGTGGAGGTAAAGTTCAGCGGGTGATTTGCCACATGCTAGAGGAGTTGCTCGGTACCGCATTAAGATCTTCTGGACCTTTATTGCCATTGGTATGTTTTCCGAAGCTGTGGACTTCAGGCGGTTCTTCAATGTTTGAACAGAGCGTTCTGCTAAGCCGTTTGTTGCTGGGTGTCCTGGAGATATGAATTTCTGGAAAACGCCATGCAATTTGCAATAAGCTTGGAATATATCACTTTGAAAAATTGAGGCGTTGTCAGATACCATAACATTCGGGTAGCCGTGTGTAGCAAAGATCTGTTCAAGTAGATGTATGGTATTGGAGCTGGATGGTGCATCTTTGATTACTTTTATCTCCGTCCATTTTGATCTAGCATCAATACATAGGAGGAAGTTGAAGCTTTGAAACGGTCCTGCGTAGTCAATGTGTATTCTTTCCCAGTTCTCTTTTGGGATTTCCCACGGGTGGTTGGGAGCTTTGGGTGGATTTGACCGTGTTAGTGCACAATTTTCACATCCTTTCACAAGATGCTCAATGTCCTTGTCAATATTTGGCCAGTAAACATAGCGCCGTGCTAGCTGTTTCATTTTTGTGATTCCAAGATGACTTTCGTGAAGTTCATTTAGAATCTTGTTTCTAAGTAGTGATGGAATGTTAACTCTTTCTCCCCGGAAAATAATGTTTTCGACCAACGTAAAATCAGAATCAGTTGAATTGGTGAGTAGGTCTTTCAAAATCTTAGAGAGAACTGGATCTTTGGCTGTCTCGTTCTTAATGATTTCAGCTGTGATTTCATGGCTTGAAATTTGAAAAATAACTTGGCTGCAGATTTGGTGTAACTCTTTTCCGATTTTCTTGTCTTTAGTAGAGTGAGTCTGTGTAAGAGGAGCTCTCGAAAGACAATCCACGTTTTTATTTTCCATGCCCTTTTTGAACACCAACTTGTAATTGAAACCTGACAGATATGATGCATATCTGAGTAAACGAGCTGAAGTCATTTGTGGTAAAGCCTTGTCATGTCTGAAGATCCTAGATATGGGCTGATTATCTGTTACAAGTTGAAATTGAGTCCCGAATAAGTAATAATAGAAGTGGGAGACACCAAAAACTATGGCCAATGCTTCCCGGTCTAGTTGACAATAGTTACATTCGGCATCAGTGAGTGAACGTGAGGCGTAAGCAATTGGTCTCTCAGTACCATCTATTAAGTGGCTAAGAACTGCAGCTAGTCCAGTAGGTGAAGCGTCTGTGGTGAGGACTATTGGTAGTTTTGGATCGAAAGGTACGAGTATCCTGTTACTGCAGAGCTCAGTTTTGATTCGTTGAAAAGCCTTTTCACATTCTGGTGTCCATTCCCATTTCTTATTTTTGCGTAACAAACGTCGCAAAGGAAAAGTGACAGTTGAAGCATCTGGAAAGAAACGAGAGTAGTAAGAAACCATTCCTAAGAATCGTCGTAATTCTTCAACTTTTGATGGACGTGACATTTCTTTAACAGCTTGAACTTTGGTAGGAGATTTCTTTATTTTGTTTAACTCCACCACTCGTCCTAGATATTCTATTTGTTCTTGAAAAAATGAACACTTCTGTTTGTTTATGTGTAAGTCAAAATCTGAGAGTCGTTGAAGACAGGCCTATAGATTTCTTTTGCACTCATCCATTGTTGAGCCATGGCAAATTATGTCATCAAAGTAGGCCTCGGTTTTAGGCAATCCCTTCAAAATTTGTGTAAGAATTCGGTTGAATTCAGAAGGTGCTGTCTTTATTCCGAAACTTAGACGATTGACACGATATGTTCCACGGTGTGTTGACATTGTCTGGATAATACTGGACTCTTCGTCGACCTTGAGGTGCAGATAAGCTTTGTACAGATCAAGTTTGCAAAAGTAACGAGATCCTCTCAAACTATCGAGTACATCGTCAATTTTTCGAATAGGATGGTTTGCCTGGACTATTTGTTCATTCACACCACATTTGTAGTCGACACAGAGACGAACACTTCCATCTGCCTTAGGTATCACGACTAGTGGTGACCCCCAATCACTTGACGTAACAGGCGAAATGATTCCTTCATTTTCAAGTAAATCTAGTTCCTTGTTGACCTGATCTATAAGAGCATGAGGTACGTTCCGTTCACGATTGAAAATAGGCTTTGCTCCTGATCGAAGATGTAATGATACTGTAAAGTTTGGAACGCATCCAATTTTTGGCTCGAAAATTGGCGCAAATTTTTCAAACAGTTCCTCAACTGAATTTACTGGTTGTAATTGAAGGGTAGTAGCTGGTCGGTTCATTTCAGCGTCAATTTCACACAGTTCAATACCCAGTCCTCGGATCCATTGGCGCCCTAGAAGTGCATCATGACCTGAAGGGACAATGTGAAGGTCACCTTTGAACTGTTTACCCTTGTATGATACAGAAACTGATACCTTTCCCTCTGGTTTGATTATGTCTCCAGAGTAAGAAAGGAAAGCTAGTCTTGATGATTCTACAGGTACGTTCAGATGTATACGTTCAAAGTCATTCTTCGCAAGGAGAGAAAATTTAGCCCCACTGTCAACTTCAAAACATTGTAATCTTCCATTTATAGTGACAGAAACAATGTAATTGTCTGAATCAAATCCAACTTCAAATAAATCTACGACATCAAAGTTCTGGTAGATCGAATCAATTTTGTGCACTCCGTAATCAGAAGAGTCGTCACTAGAATAATCGTCATCATTTGAACCTGAATGTCGGTTGTTGGTTGAATTTAACTTCGATGTTGATTTCTTAGTCCTTGACATCAGTGTAGTTATGCAGACCGCAGAGACATGTCCTCGTTTTAAACACTCCCCACATTGGAGTTTATACTTGTGTCTGTTACAATTTGCAGCAATGTGTTTGTTACTTCCACATCTAAGACAGAGGCCTTCTATTCCGAGGGCATTGAAGTCAGGTCTTTTGTCATTTGAACGTTGTTTCCAGTTGAGAGATGTCTTGTTGGATGAGCGATTGTTAGAGAACTGGTGGGATCGTCTGGAAGACCTTGTAATTTTGTGCACTCCAGCCGAATCCATATTAAAGTTGTTAGAACATGCATGTTGGTGAAATTCCTTGCTTTCAACCTTTGATGCTTCAAGGGCAATAGCTTTCTCTAGAATGTCATCAAACTTTGTGTAAACGGATTGTAAAAGGTGTTCCCTAAGCCAATTGTCCTTCAATCCTCGTATGAACTGTGCCCGCAAGAAAACATCAGCAATTGACACAGATGTTCCACATTCATCGTTGGAACATTCAACTGCAAATTCACATTCTTAAAGATCACGTCTGAGGTCAGCCACAAACTCTGAAATTGACTGGTTTTCTTTTTGAAAGATATTTAAGAAATAATGTTGAGCAACAACAACACTTTTCTTTGGAATCAATAGTTTCTTGAAGTCATTCAACAGAGTTTCATAATCTAATGATTTGAGTGGCTTGTCTGGGCCCAAAAATGCAGATAGGTTGTTATAATGTTCACTACCTATAGAATTACACAAGAGCTGAGCAATTTTCTTCTTATCAGTCAAACCTTTCATTGTATAATAGTTTTCGAAACGTTCTAAATAGCTGGTAAACTTTTCTTGTTTGGCATTGAAGTTTTCGAATGTAGCAACATTTGACATTGTAGATTGACAGCTTTCTTCTCTAGGTTTTCCAATTGATGTAACAATTGTTTGAATTTGAGCTTGAAACATGTTTGACATCTCACGTACAAGTGCTTTTTAGCGAATTTCCCATATAGGGAATAAGCTATTACCGTAGTACTCATGGTAAGACCTGGACGCGGGACCGATTTTGTTTTTCGTTTTGAGGTCCCTAGAGGCCAAAAACACCATCCGTTCAAATTCATATATATATATATATATATTTATATATATATATATTTATATATATATGTGTCCGTTAGCACGATAACTCGAGCAAAAATGATCCGATTTTGATGAAATTTGGTAAAAACGTGTAAACCTACGTTTATTCGAACGAGTTCGCGATTCAGCATGATCGGACCATGGGAACGGGGGTTTACGGGGGGTTTTATGGGGTAAAAATAGGTTTTTCCCATTTTTGACCCAAAAACATAAAATTTAGCAATTTCTTTCCAAACCATTTTGTAGAGCTTAAAAAAACAAATAATTTAGTATATTGAAGCGTTATTATGCGCCTAATGGTTACGGAGAAAATTCCAAAAAATTGTAAATTTAAAATTCCCATGTTATTCTTATGGAGAATAAGTAAACTGTTGTAGTTTGCTTGTTTATGAACATATTTTGATCAATTTTGGAAAATGTTTTTATTTCTTACTAACTATTAACATTTTACAAAAAAAACAAAGTTTTACCCTCCCTGATGCAGCAAACCTAAGTACTTGTTCAACTAATTCTATTTAAATCGGGAATAAATGTTATATTTTTAAGTAGACATTTCAGTGTAAAAATCAAATCAGTCAAATGGAAATTCGCTTAGTCTGCAGGTTTGCTGCGGCGGGGGTATATTGTTGTTCATTGAATGTGTTTAGAAGTAAGGTAAACTGTTGTGCATCCATTATAGTTTGAACTGTATAAAATATTAATGTATCTTGAAACTAGAAATTGAATGTAATTTTGAAAAGTAAATGTGTTGAATTTTTCAGTGGCTAGTTGATTTTCACACTCGTCGCCAATTAAAATGACTCTTATTAATTACAAAATAATTAATAAATGCACGCATATTAACTCAACACAAAATCTAATTCATGAATGTTTACAAAACAAAAAACAATAGAAAAACATATGATAGTAAAAGAAGGTATAAATGAATTATTAACAACAGTCTTAGAGAAGACATAACACATAATAACTTGGTTTTTTATTGTTGTTGTTTTTAAATTGAAATATTTGTATATCAGCTTAGAATTAGGAAATTTAACGTCATTCAAACAATGTTTATGTCGAGGGTAGGTTAAGTTAAGAGGAACTTGGTTGAAAATATACATATCATGACCATGAAATGCTCATAAAAAGTTATTCATTGAATAGAATGTGAAATCTACAGAAAGTGCCAAAAGTTATAATATAGATAGGTAGTAGCTACCTCTGGATTAGAAAACATCATAACTAATCCATGGGTAGTAATATGAAATGATGATTTAAAAATTTGTGAAAAGGCAAATGGTGTAAACAATATTTCTCTCAAAATGGCAAAAATATACAATTAATTATCTCCTTGAGAAAAAGTTTCAATTTTTAAGGTGTGTACCCTACTCTAAACACATGTTAATTGTTCAAAAATTTTAAAATGATTCAAGTAAATGTGAACTTTATAATTTCACTATTTTTTACACCAAAATCTTTCAATACAATTATTCACATTAGCGAAATTTTTAATAATTAATTAGGGTTAGATACAACAACAGATATACAATCTCACTTATTTAATAAAATCAATTATCAATGAACCATCAAATATAAGAATAAATAAACATGTCACATGATTGTAGAGAATATTATATGCCTATTTATAAACCAGCTGTGGAATTGTGAATTAATGTGGTTTGACAGTTCAGCTTGTTTACATTTGGGTGGCATAGCAAATTGCAAACGTTGTATGTGTTCTCATGGCAGCCATGGAGACCAATCAATATTTACTTTTAAAATCCTCACCTCAAAACTTTTAAAGCCAAAGGGGCAAAGCCCACGGTCAGTATCAAAGTGTGAATAGCCTAGTCCTATAAAGGTCCTTGGTATGGTAGCCATATTTTTGTATAGTTTAAGCCCAGTCAGTTCAGTAGTTTATGCGCCTATTAGTAACAAACATACAGACAGACACCACTAGATTTTTATATAATGGTATAGATTGATTGCTGTTTGAGTCAAACAGCTGAAAAACATAAATATTTTAAAATGTTAAACATGTGCTCTACAAAATGTAGCGTAGATCAAAAAGGTGTTTGTTCGCAAGTCTGTATACTTTTGATAACATTAACATTAACAAATCTATTTCAGTCAAATTTGGTTAATAACTTTTGTGAAATCCTACATTTTTTATCGAGCTCTTAAATCAACAATTTCGTACTATGGAAATATGAATTGAGGGAAAACGGGGTTTTGGATTTTTTTATTTATATTCGTTACAGACAGTTAATGAATCTAATCAAAAGAATAGTCCCTGCTCGTATTGATTCATTGTACTTGTTTACTGCCGATGAAATAACCAATATTTATACAATCAATATTCAAAAGTAGGCCTAAAAAGCAGATATTCTGATAATGTCTTTAAATATTAGCTTTGTATTCTACAAGCAAAAAGACAACAATTAACGTGCGGGAGACTACCTGACTAATGGTAGAACGAAACTTGTTCGCAAACGGGACTCCTTCCCAGGTACCTCACCCCACAGCCAAAAATTTGTTTGCAAACGGGACTGTTCGCAAATGGGACGACACCTCTCCTACGGCAGTCTCAGCTGAGCTGCCAGCTTAATTTGATGAGTGATTAAGGGTGCGCTTTACCTCAGCTCGGGCTTCAGTAGCTATGTTTCACCATTGGACAGCGCTTGCAGACGTTTCCAAGATTACTGTTTTAGAATTAACAAATAATGATAGCTACGCACTCTAAACGGCTTATAGTAGTACAAAGAACAATCTATAGTTCTGCGTTTTTCAAATGTTCAAAAAACTTTTTTTTATAAGTTAAGGCTAGTTGAAAAGACCCTTTTTTCTTATACTACAACTCAAGTTTATAAGGTGCGTATTTAAAATAATTGAAATATAGAAACAAAGAACTATAGAAAATTTCATCCTCTTTAATATGAGACCTTAACTTTGATTCTACCTTCAATGTAGCAGGTGAAAACAGAAATCTTGCAAACCCTTGCATTCGGTTGCGCGTCAGGGGTAAAGCGCGCCCTTAAGAGTTATTTACATTTAATGTTTAGGAACTCATATCTAAATGTGATAATGTGGTTTTCTTTTATTCTGTATAAAAATTCTATTCAGAGTAGGTTTGGTTTGAGGTTTTGCATACATTGCATCAATTTCAATTTGCTCTGTATTAATTAATAACATATACAATATAGTACTTTTTATACATTTTAACATTTTCAGCTACATTAATTGGGATTTGGTTATCATCAATTAAAAAAGATTTTCATACAAAATTTAAGTAATTTATCCATAATAATCAATCCCTGATTCCTGACTCTAGTATTTTTTTAAGGTGATTCAATTCCTTTAGGTGTCTGTTTTTGGAGATTAAAACAAAGATAGTGACATAATCACTCATCGGGTGTTGGGGGGGGGGCCTGGCAACATCCCGCCCCGGGCGCCAAAAACCACGCGACGGCCCTGATCTATACAGCTGTTTTTTTTAGTTTAATCAATCAATGTAAAATATAGACTAACAAGATTTATATCCAGGTGACATTTAATTGCTAAGCATTTGTTTTGGCTTGAAACTGTCAGGTAGGTATTGTATTTGCGAAGGTTTATGTGTATTCCTATAATAGTTTTGCCTGCATATCTGGAAAAATGCACACTCAATATGCAACAACTGCTGTTCTGAGAAAGTTTCAACTAACTACAAGATCCCCATCATTAGAACACACAGCTAGTACTATAAATAATAATGTAATAATAAAGTAAGTAAACAATTTTTTAAATTTTAGTAGCAGATTACAGTTTTTGAATAACTTAATATCCTTGGTACCTAGTAATAATATCTCTGTGCTCAGTTAAATATAGTTTCATGTATGGCAATACAGTCTTTACCTCTAGCCATATAAAATGAGTCCGGGTAGAGCAGTTTGAATCCAAAGAGGACAAAGATGCATTCAACCGAGAATGATCCTCTATCAACAAAATCACCATTGAAGAGCTGAAAATTTGGTTAAGGATCACGGATTATTCCAAATATGGTACTAATAATTGTCGATTTAGGTTAATAGGTTAAAAGATGTAACCGATTAGTCGTCTTTTATTTTTGCCGTATGTCAAAAGTAATTATGCAACTTTTCATTGCAAAGAGTAATCATTTATGGTTAGTGTAGTACTGTATTATTTTTAAACAGTTCCTATTCCATTCTTGCTTTTTTAATCACCATAAGCCCATTTGTAATTATTTTTGGGACTCGAGAATCAAAATTCCTGGATTCGACCATTACTAGTCGAGTTAGTGAGGTTTTCCTGCACTTCCACAACAGTCAAAGTATATGTGCAAAAAAGTTGTTTCCTTCATTAACAAACACCTGCAGCTGACAGGCCTTTTAAAACAAAAGTTTAAAAGTTAGCTTATAGAGTCTGCCTTGTATTCATATTTACCTTTGGTAAAACATGTACAGATAGCGTCTTGCAAGTATAAGTTATTAAATGGCAGTAAAAATCCAAATTCTATATTATAATATAAAGAGGTTATTATCAATAATACCACAGCCACCTCTAATACAAGGCCGCGGCGAGCGAAAAGTGGCAACGTTGCATCCGTGTCTTGGTGCGCGGCCGTCTTACCATTACAGTGAATGGAGGAGTCGCGTACTCTACGTACATAATCGCGTTTCTCCTACCCTTAATAATTAGTAATGACATTGAACTTGTTACTACAGCATGCCAGATAGATGTGATGTGCTTGGATGCAAGAATAATTACGAAAGCTCAATTAAATACCCCCGCCGCAGCAAACCTGCCGTCTAAGCGAATTTCCATTTGGCCGAATTGATTTTCAATTGATCTATTTAAATAACATTATTAGGTTTAACGAGTACCTAGGTTTGCTGCTACAAGGAAACTAATAAAGTAGTGTGTTTATAGTAAAATATTGATAGCTTACTATAAAATAAATAAATTTGCCAAGTTTGATCAAAATATATCCATAAACAAGCAAACTACAACATTTTACAATATTCTCCATAAGAATAACATGGGAATTTTAAATTTCCCATTTTTTTAGTTTTCTCCGTAACCAATAACCGTACAAAAACACTTTGATATACTGAATTGTTTGTCTTTTTAAGCTCTTTAAGAAGGTTTAGAGAAAAATTGGGAAATTTTGTGTTTTGAGGGTAAAAAGTGAGAAAAACCAATTTTTACCCCATAAAACCCCCCATAAAACCCTGTTCCCATGGTCCGATCATGCTGGATCGCGAACTCATTCAAGTTTATCCCGCCTTACACCTTCAAACCAAATTTCATCAAAATCGGATAAAAATTACTCAAGTTATCGTGTTCACGGACACATATATATATATATAAATCTATAAAATTAAAACATATATAACAAAGTACCCTTTTAGTAATTATTTTATTTTATTTTTCATGACTAAAAGTAATAATTACTAAAAGGGTACTTTGTTATATATGTTTTAATTTTATTATATTAGTAGCCCTAAAAATGCAAGAAAATAATAATATAAATCTATATATATATATATATATATATATATATATACCTATATATATATATATATATATATATATATATATATATATATACATATATAAAAATTTGAACGAATGGTGTTTTTGGCCTCTGGGGACATTAAAATGAAAAAGTAAATCGGTCCCGGGCCTAAGTCTTACCATGAGACCTACGGTAATAGCTACTTCCCTATAGGGAAATTCGCTAAAATGAATAATACATACAGTATTCTAAGATTCTAAGTGATGCGCCGCGTAAGAAACAATGGCTTCCTGCTATTCTTCGGTCAAATTAGACATCTTTAAACAATTCTCGTTTTTGTATAAAAAATGTTCACGAATATGAACTTTGATTTGTAAAAAAATGTAAGAATAAGACAATGATTCGTGTAAATATAGACGCGAGAAGCGAGTTGTAGGTATAATATTGCCGTACTATTTCCTTATTTATTTGTCTATTTTATTGATCAAAGCTGTTGTTAAGTGAATAAAATAACTTAAATAACTAGCACTTTGAAGAAATAAACCGGCGTTTCTGTTAAGTAGGCCTACTAGTATAAAATATGTACTACACCATCTAACAATAAAAGCATCATAGTCTCCGACTCCAGTCTGAATGTTGATGTGATAAAACAATTCTATTAATATTGAAGAAAGCCATATGGAGGCCTATCCTCTGAAATCGTTTACAAAATGAAATACGTTTGCTTGGTAATAATTATTCAAAGAAAATAAATTATTTAGTCAGTATGCCTTCAAAATGAAAACTTTAAATTTTGTTGTCGCTAACTTATGGATTCCTCAGGTAGACTAAAAAATAATATTTCTATTGAAAATTGAAAATTAATTTTATCTGAACAAATTGTTAGATGTTAGTTTCTACAAATCCCAAAGTCTCTACAAATATTGAAGTGGCAATAAGTTAGTCCTTCTGTATTACCATTCTTGGTATAGTAGCTATATTTTGTAAAATTTAAGTCCAGTCTGTCTAGTAGTTTTTACTATGTTGAATAACACACATACAGACACCATGAGATTGTTATATAATATAGTATAGATTATCAAATTAACAAAGGAAATATGTAAAGTACATCTATTTCCACATTCATCGTACTTACAATACGATATATGCGACCAAAAACATTTCGTTTGTATATTTTTAGTTTTAGACATATTGTGGTATGTTGCAATTTTTCATAAAATAAAAACCTTGATTCTAATTTGTCTATTTTACCATACCCTAAATCAAATAAAATATGTAATTTAAATACTTTCATTCATTGATACAGAGCAGCAATACTCTCATTGATGTTTATAGCCTAGCACGAGTGCCGGACGCAGGCAGCGGGTAAATGCGGCGTTGCCAGTTCGAACGTCACGGCCTTGTATTAGAGGTGGCTGTGATAATACTCATGAAAATGTACAAAGGATACATAAGGATTTGTTGGTGATGGAAGTCCATTCAACTCAAAAATGTTCATGAGATCGTAGAACTGTCCATGAATATCCCCGCACACAGTGAATTTGTTGTCATCCCCAATGGTGACATCAACTAAGGAAGGCAAACCCATGAATAACTGTTTCACATCCAAGAGAATCTGAAAAAGATACAATCATGTACAACTTTCTTGCCACTCTAATCTGTTTTTGGACTTTCCAGTTTCCACACATGTATGTACTCCTAGAAAACAACGGTTTTCCACCTGCTTAACCATCTTATCTTTCATTACATACCACCATTGACTATTGGATACTGAAGTAGACATCCCATGTATATGGACCAACTGTCAGACATTTTCTTTATTAAAAAAGAACGTAGTTGTGTGACCCAGTAACAGAGTACGCAAATGTCTAAAATTCTATTTTCTCCCTTTTTTTGTTGCTGACGTAGAGTAGAAACTTAATGGAGGCTACCGTTACCTGATAAGTGCTATTGCAGAGTAGTCTCAGCGGCCCGAACTACTGCACCTTGGGCATGTCGGTAAGGCAGTGTGGTTGTTTTTTAATATTGCGTTCATTGTAGGTTGTAAAATGTCATTTTTGTTAATGAAATTTCTTTGTTCGAACTTGGTTTTGATGTTTTATAATTAATTTCTTATTACTAAATGATTCAAAGGTCCTCGGAGGCCCACTGCACTACCAACCGACTAAATCGACCCAAGCGTCAGAGGCAAGAACTACGTCGCCAAAATCGGTAACAGCTATAATGATTATTTGTCTCCCAGGGTGTCTAATTTATTTCCATTTTTAAACTCAAGACTAATTCCAGACTTTTCAATACTAATTCCAGATTTTTCAAGAATTAGTTTTGTCCACCAAAATGTATCGATTCTCAATTCTTGATAACGATAGCAATTTTGATAGCTTAACAAAATGTTCTAAATAATTTGGTTTTACTACACCAACCACTTTTTATTAGGGTTTTCAAGTAAAGAAAAAAATGCAGCAATAAACTAGCCAATTTGGTTTTTTTGGATCATGAAAATCTTCTGTGACCGTGTAGACATCATCATTGACTGACGTGGTCACGGAAACGTCATTGTCGTCGTCCACGATCGTGGCAAACCATGAACATCTTCCATGGCCGTGTAGACATCATTGACTCCTGCGGTAACAGAAACATCATCATCGTCGTCCGCGATCGCGGCAAAATTGTGAACATCTACAACAGCCATGTGGACATCATTATCGTCCTTCGCGGTCACGTAAACGTGATCGTCCTCATCTGGGATCAAGACTTAATCATGAACATCTTCGTGAAGACATTCATCATTGACTCCCACGGTAACAGAAACTTTGTCGCTGTCTCCCGCGGTCTCGGAAATGTCGCCGTCATTGTCAGCGATTGTGGAAAAATTATGAACATCTCCCGTGGCTGTCTAGACAGCAACATTGACTCCCGCGATTGTGGCGAAATCATGAACATCCCTCGCGGCTGTGTAGATATTATCATCATCTAGCGTGATTGGCGGAAAAATCATGATAATTCCCCCTCGTCGTCTAGCAGTAAGGTAATTAACTTTTCTAGACACAAGCTGATTTTATTTAGCCTAATTTGAGTTAACTATCAACGTTACACATTTTGCATATAAAGTCAGCTTAAGTAAACTTAATTTTTGCAAATATTTATCTATAATAGCATAAACATTCTTAACCTAAACTTACTGTGTGAAATAAAAATAGGCACTTGTTCGGATTACATGTAACTAAACTTAGAAATAAAATGCTTTATTGTCATTAGGCATAATAATCATGCAATAGACAAGGTCAATATAAAACATATTAGGTAGCATAGGGTTACACAGTAACCAAGTCAATAAGCTAATATCACAGATCAAAAGGTAAAAACTCAACAATAAAAAGTAGGCTATATGCTAGGTGAAATACAATTACTTACTTACTGATGGGGCGTCACAAATCTCAGTTGATTTTTTGCCTGGTAGATTAGCCTATCTAGGTGAAATACACTAGATAAAATAATTATAATAACAAAACTTAGCAACTTTTATACCAAAATACTCTTTAATCTCATAAACAGGATGTTCTACCATTTATATAGCCTATCTTTAAAAAAAGATTCAGGCAACGTTCTTGATTCAGAATGTAATGCATTGAACAACTTTAAACTCATGATGAAATGGTTACTGGCACATTTACAAATTAGTCTTGTTACCGGTAATCAAATTTTCCAAAGTCAAAATTATAATTTTTACACAGCAAACATAGGACAAATTACAAAAAAATGTTGATAGTTTAGTAGTTAGGTATTTTAATGGCAGTTAGACATTACAAACAGAAAACATAACCTCTCAGAGAAGTTATGAGTAGTCCTTAACTCCGTGGCAACATCTAACAGAATTTAACAAGTTTTTACTGTCAAGTAAGCTTATCGCAAAAAAATCATTTCACTCGTCCAAAATGTGTTTACCGGACTTGTTTGGTAATCCTAACTATTATACTTGTGCGGTAAAAACCTATTTTCCGGACTATTAACATAATAGCCTATGCTATGTTAAATACAACTAGTTAACCGCCCGTGCTCCGCCACGGGAATATTGTCAGCAATAAAAGAAATAATAATTAACAAATAATGTTTCTCTTTGTATTTTATTTAGAAGTTGTTTAATTTTTTAGGCCTACATGAAATAGAACTGATAGTTTGCATGTATAAACTATTTTATGTTAATCAATATCAAACCGATATATTATTTTAACCAAATGAATGTTTTATTTTAATTCGAGTTTCATTTGAAAAATAAATAGTATACGAACTGGGCAATGCTGATAACCTAATAAGCACCCATTTATGCTATTTAGATAATTTTCTCAAGTATATTCCTATATTCGTCGTTTTTTTTTTTCATTAAATTTGTTGTATGGAATAAAGATAGTCACTTAGCCTACATGTAAATCACGCATCAGCAGTTGGTCGCATTTCACGAATCTTTGACCCATACTGTGAGTAAAAGCTGTGTTTACGTCGTATATATAAAGTTCTGCATACTTTGATCAATGTTAGAGGGTAACGGTCCAATTTGATGGAAAAGGAGTCGTGGATTTTAAAACTATGTAGACTACCACTACCAGAAAGATGTTGATTCAAGTGAGACTTAGAACTGGCCATTACAAATGCAGATTTGTATTATATTTTACTCAAATAGTTTTTTGTCTCTTTTGACCCTTAATACGTTTTTTATAGTCGCTGTTGATAAGATTTTCCATAAACTCAAAATGTTGATAAGGAGTTCATTTTACCCTCCCCCTTGTGACAACATAAGGAAAAAATATTTGTGTCCCAGTTAGTCTGTTCTGACTCAAAATTCATAGCTTTGCGGTACTGACAAATCCAATCCAACGACCCCAATTCAAAAAATTGGTATTTTTTAGAAGTGACTTCCAGAGCACATTTAACACCACTGCTCTTTACCTTTTTAGTTTGTTGGTTCTCTACATGTTTTTTACCTTTTCTTTTTTTTTGTACTTTTCACATCCTGGGGTGAATGATAAAGTTTTATAGCGCTATAATGACCCGAGTCAACATTGCCATTAAACATCAAGTCAGATACTTCTTCGCCAGAACCGAACTCGTAAGTCACAGTTTCTCAAGCAACTTCCCTGTGTAGGCCTACTCGAAAAAATATAGTTAGGGTATAGTTCACTGATAAACGTCGAACACTGATCTTGAGTAAGATTAATCACTTACGATTTTAAAATGTTTGTATGTTTACCAATCATTAGCAATTATCTGTACAACTTGCAAGCGGATTTCCCTATGATTGTTCTGGTGGCTATAGAGAATAAATTATATTGATCAAAACAATAAGTTTTTTCCCTACTATGGGTATTATTTCACATTCCATACTCAAACTTAAACTCAATTACCACTTTCCTTCAGATCACTTTGCAGGAAAACTAAAACATTTCAAAAATAAGTTAACAAATACACTTTCCTTGATGAAAATCGTGTGTTTATAAACATAAACTCCAAGTTTAATAATTGCATACTGAAAGTGAGGTTATAAAAATAATAACAAATGTCTGACAAACATTAAACAGCTGACGAATAATTTATAAACTGTGTATTATATTCTTCGATAAGAATTGTATTGACTCGACCTTTAAAGGGCTGTAGGTCGTAGCCCTTAGAAAAAACGTAAATTCTAAGGAAGTTCGGCAAATCTACACACTATCCCCTTTAATTTGAGACATAAACCTTGTAGATCGGTCCAGTAATTACTGAGAAAACAGTGTTACAACTGTGTATTAAATATATAGATTTGGTTGCCAACTGAGCTCCACATGGCAACAAGTGAAAATATTCTTTCTGCTGCATACTATGCAGCATATAGTCTGCAGAGAAGACCTATATAAAAAGAATACTCTGTCACACACCAAGCAACTAAACATGACCGAGATGGACTGCCTCTCTTACCAAGGAGAACAGAAACACGAACAGCTGCAAGAACCCAACTCAAGTCAACAATCCAATCACTCTACAGTGCCCCACACTATAACCTCTTTTTAGAAACAAACAGCAAGAAAAAAGCAAAAGAAAAATCAGCAAATCTCCAAATAATTCTTGTGTAGCAATAATGCACCAAAATATTAAAGGACTTGCTACAAAGACGGACAGACTACACCATATTCTCAATGACATTGACAAAAAACCAAGCATTCTAGTCTTGACTGAACACGGACTGAAAAAAAAACAGAACTAGATGCTACCAAAATTACCGACTACTCTTTAATTACCCACTATAGTAGGGAAGAACATAAACTTGGAGGTGTAGCAATATATTCCAAGGAAACCCTTGCTGATACAGTATCAGCTATTAACATATCAAACACATGCCAGGAGTTAATTTTCGAAGCAGCAATGATTCGCATGCAGACAACAAATAAAAAGGATATCTACATTCTGGGAATCTATAGACCACCAATCGAAAATGGAAGAAATGCTCTTGATCTCCTATCAGACACGCTAGAACTACAAGAAGTACACAAGAAAAACCTCATACTCATCGGTGACATAAATATCGACAGGCTCACCCAAGATTCCAAAAACACCATGCTGGAAGAAGAGTTAACCACACAAAACACCTGGAGATTTCCTCTAGAGGCCACTAGAATAACCCATGACACAGCCACTTCCATGGACTGTATATGCTCAAACTTACCATATGCGTATATTACTGGACAAGTTGCATACTGGTCTATCTGACCACACTGCGCAGCTGTGCCTGCTGAAAACACACCAAGAAGACACTTCTTAAAGATTTGTAATGAAAAGAAGCCTAAACAACACAAACCTAAACAAACTGAAGGCTCACCTCCATCTAAAAAACTGGGAACATGTTTACTCTTCACCCAATCTTGATACCTCCTACAACAAATTTCATAATATTCTCCAAACAGCACTGGATTATACATGCCCATTAAAGAGAACTAAAATTAGTACAAACAAAAAACATATGAAGTACTACGACCCCGAAGCAAAATACCTTAAAGAGAACTTTTTGAAAGCTCTGCAAAAGTTTGAGTTAACAAATAGAAATGAAGATAAAGTAGAAATGATTAATAGAAAAAGGATATACAACATGAAACTAAGAAACCTAAAAATGTCCTCAACAGCTAGCTTCATAGAACAAGCTGACAACAAACCAAAAGCACTATGACAAGTTATAAACAAGGAAAGGAAAGGAAAATGTGAAGAGAAAACCCTTACAGAATTAGAAATAAATGGCAAACTCACAAACGACACAAAAGAAATGGCCGAACATTTCAACACATTCTTCTCAAATATAGCAGAAAATACCCTTGACCAAAACAGAGCAATCGTTATAGACCCTGAAACAGTGCTGAATGGAGAGGAACCAGTCTGTCCAATACACCTTACCTTAACTTCAACATCCTATAAAGAAGTTAAAACGATAATAAACTCTCTAAAATCCAAAACATCAAGTGGAATATATGAGTTTTCCTCTAAGATGATAAAGCACTAATAAAGTACTATCGTATAAATAAATCATTTAAAGAAGGCAAATTCCCATCCACCATAAAAGTCAGTAAAATATACCCCAAACATAAAAAAGGACCAACTGAAAATGCTCAAAACTACAGACCCATCTCTCTCATCTCCAGTTTCTCTAAAATCATAGAAAAAATAGCTCTGGCTAGATTAATGGCACATCTTAATCATAACAAACTCTTAACTGACAACCAACATGGCTTTCGGAAGAATAAATCTACATCCTCAGCTATAATAGCCCTAATTGAGTTCGTCCTAGACCAGATAGAAAATGAACAATACATTTCCGCCATCTTCCTTGACTACAGTAAGGCTTTTGACTGCCTGGGCCACGACCTGATATGCAATAAACTCGAAAGACTCGGTATAAGAAACTCAGCGCTAGAAAGGTTCAAAAGCTACCTAACACAAGTCGTGGAACTGAAAAACTCATCAAATAAAATCACAGCAAGCTTCAAATCTTCAAAAAGCAAGCTGACAAGAGGAGTTCCACAAGGCTCTGTATTAGGCCCGATTCTATTCATCCTATTGACTAATGACTTCCCCAAACAAATTGAGAGTGAAAATGCTGTTGCAATCATGTATGCAGATGACACAACCATTTTGATGAAGGACAACACAGCCCAAAACCTTAATTCAAAATCGATCTTAAATAAAGCCATCCTCTACTCAAAAAACAATGACTTAGCAATAAACCCCACAAAAACTACAACCCTGAATTTCAGTAAGAAAAAAGACATAGTCCCTCAATTAGAGGATGTAACAATAGAAAACCACACGAAATTCTCCCGGTATTATCCTTAACAAACTAACATGGAAAGAGCACATCAACCACCTAAGCAAAAAAATCAGTGCCGGAATATATGTCGTCAGAAGAATAAACTACATAGGCGGACTCTCTGTGGCCAAAACAGCTTACTTCGCACTGGTAGAGTCGCATATTAGATATGGCTTGACAGTGTGAGGAGGAACTTCAACAAAAAATATGAATCAAATCCTTGTTCTTCAAAAGAAAGCCATAAGAGCCCTCGCCAACCTTGTCCCACCACAGACTTGCAGACTAGCATTCGCAAACCTAGGAATCCTCACAGTGGTGTCTCTCTACATACTTGAAACCATAAAGTATGTGGATGAAATAAAACCCCCAAGAAACCAACACCTGCACCACTACAACACCCGTCATGGCTCCAAATTTGCCAACCAGTTCACCGAACAACTCTTTGGAAAAAAAACCTTTCTACACCGGCTGCAAACTGAGGAACCATCTACCTGACTACCTGAGAGACCTGACTGGCAAAAAGGTACACCAGGAGTTTAAGAAGTGGCTAATCGCAAGACCCTTCTACTCAATAAAGGAATTTTATGAAAATTATGGAAATTAACAATGTACAATTCACTATTGTATTGACACTATTGTAATTCTTAACGAATGAACAATAAAGAATATTGTATTGTATGTGTTTTTCTGTTTTTTCATACTTTTGATAAATAAAATGGAAATAATAATTGTTTTAAACTAATTAATCATGTGTTATTATCATGAGTTCTCCATTACAAGGTCTTTGGGCTTTGACCACTTTCAGTAAAGACAGTGGAATAAAGTATCAGTTCACTTAACAATCACTTTTATTTCCTCTTAGTAAGCCTACATGCTTAAGTCTAAATCACATTACTAATTATTAGGGATGGTCAAGTCTCGAAATTCCGGGAAATTTTAAATCTCGTTACAAGAGACGAGATGTATTTTTGGCCGAGATTTTTACCGAGACGGGAATAAAAAAAAAAAAAAAAAAAAAAATTAAAACGCCTGCAGAAAGTCAATGCAATACCCGCAATACAGGAGCGTGTTGTAGTTGCGTTTCCTTTCTGAAGGCGTTCTTATTTAATTAATTCTTTAAATGTAAATATTACTTTAATTATTTTAATAATACTGTATTACTTTGGTAACATTTGAGAAGTTTTGTAAAGTGTAAGCAGTGTGAGGAATGTTTTATTACTATAAAAAGTCAAAACAAGTAACTATTTTATAAAAATTAATATTGCTTTTATTTTATGATTTATTTTATTTTAGGATAAGTTGAACTCTATCCTAACTGATATCACTATGTTTCCTAATCGTAGGCATTTTTAATAAGTTAGGCGTGATTAATAAAAAAATTTTATGCTGATGTTTTTTTAATAAAAGATTGTAAATATTCTTGCCTATTATCATTATTTTTGTATTTACAGTCATCTAACAATGTTACAAAATCAGGTAAAAATTTTGAACGTGCATTTCCCGTTGTGTATGAGAAGGGAAATCCCGTCTCGAAATTTTATGAGGAATAAAAAATCTCGTCTCATTTTGAACTAAAAATCCAATCTCGTCCATCCATGATATTCAGGTTGACGTTCTCAATGCTGGACTCTCAGACCACACAGCACAGCTCTGCAAAATTAATACCTCTGCCCCAGAAGCTCAGAATCAAACCTTCTATTCTAGGAAATTCAACCAAAGGAATGTCATGAGCTTAAAAACTATTCTTGCCCAAGAAACCTGGGAAAGTGTCTTCAATGAACATCAACCAGAGGACGCCTATCGTAACTTCAGCAAGATTATTGCAGGAGCTATTAACCAAACCTGCCCAATGGTAAAGTCAAGGAAAAAAAACAGAAAACGTCCTATAGCAAACCTGAGGTACTAAAGCAAGAATTTCTACAGGCTCTGAACAAATACCTACTGAGTGGAACAGAAGAGGACAAAATTACAATGTCAAACAAGAAAAAAGATTATGACCTGAAACTGAAGACACTAAGACGACAGACCACAGCAGTCCAAATACAGCAAGCTGATGATAAAACCAAAGCACTCTGGAGGGTCATCAACAGAGAAAGAAAGCCGACTCGAGACACATCAGAACAATCAATCACACTAGAAATAAATGGCCTCAAAACCAACAATCCTCAAAATGTTGCCAATCATCTTAATGAGTTCTTCGTTAACATAGGCAATGACACCCTTGCACAAAATCCCCAAAACCAAAATCAGCCAGCTGAAATCACAGAGGTACACTGTCAGACACCTGAGATGTCTCTTCAGTTAACTAACAAGCAGGAACTGACTCAAGTGATCAACACCCTAAAAAATAAAACATCTGCTGGAGTAGATGATATATCCGCCAGTCTACTAAAAAATGTAAAGAAGAACTTGCTGGACCGTTAACGTACATCATCAACCGTTCTTTCCAAGAAGGAATCTTCCCAAGTGGGCTTAAAATTGCAAAGGTATACCCAAAATTCAAGAAAGGAAACCATCTGGACTCAAAGAACTACCGCCCAATTTCATTAATTTCCACATTCTCCAAAGTATTTGAAAAAATAGTACTAAACAGACTTCTTCAACACCTATCATCCAATGAACTGCTCACACCACATCAACATGAATTTGTACAGGGAAAATCAACCACATCTGCCATAATAGCGCTAACTGAATATGTAATAGATAATCTAGAAGAAGGAAACATACCAACCGCAATTTTACTTGATTTCAGCAAAGCATTTGACTGCTTAGATCATACACTACTGTGTAACAAGTTGAGAAAAATTGGAATTGGTGGGAAAACTGCAGAATGGTTCAAGAGCTATTTAACTGGAAGAAGTCAGATGGTTGAACTCAAATACACTGAAAAGGGATCTACACAAACAGTAAGATCAAAGTTATTACCTGTAGTAAGGGGTGTTCCACAGGGTTCTGTGCTGGGCCCCATCCTTTTCATCTTGTTTACAAATGATCTCCCTCACTATTTGGAAGACTACAGCAAGACTCTTATGTATGCAGATGATACCGTACTCCTCATTGGGGGGAAAAACCCTGAAGCCCTTGAAATCAGCTCGTTTGTTTCCATAAACATGGCAATACAATATTGCCAAAACAACAGCTTAGTAGTTAATGAAGAGAAAACACAACAACTGGTCTTTGGCAGGAGAAATAGTGGGGTATGCAGGATCCCAGACATCAAAGGCCCAGAAGAAGCAAAGTATTTAGGTTTAATAATAGACCAGAAACTGACATGGACCCCCCATATTGACAGCCTGTGTAGTAAGCTGAATAGCAGTGTCTACGTGATAAGAAGGATAAAAACCATAAGTGACACCAACATAGCCAAGATTGCCTACCACTCACTGTTTGAATCACATCTTCGATATGGCCTTGAAGTATGGGGAAACTCATCGGCAACCAACCTCCAACGTGTGCTTATCCACCAGAAAAAAGCAGTAAGAATATTAGCAGACATGGACAAGAGAGAAAGTCACAGACCGAAATTCCGTGAGCTAAAAATCCTAACGATTACAAGCCTGTACATCCTAGCTGTGGCTACTCACGCAAGCAGGCTACAGATCCAACGAGATACGGATAGGCACAGCCATAACACCCGACAGGCTATGAATTACACACTTCCAGTCCATCATCTAACTCTTTTTGAAGAAAAGCCTTCCTACATGGGAGCGAAGTTCCTGAACCTGCTCCCAGAGACAATAAAAGGCCCCAGCATAAGCAGCACCAGACAACGCTTATCGGCTTGGCTTGTGGAGAGACCGTTCTACACAGTTGAGGAGTTCATGAACTGGAGAACTTCACCGATGTTCCAGTGAAGATTAAACAATCCTCTCAATCTCTGTAATGACGCCTATTCTGTACTCTATGTTCAAGAATAAAGTATTCTGATTTCTGATTTCATCCCTACTAATTAAATTATCAATTTTACTACCTCCAAATGTTTATTAAATTTAATTATGGCACATTAAAAAAAATATTTTGAGCAGTTGTGATGGTTCAAATCTTTAATAAAATAATGTATATCTTCATCCTATATATAATTATATAAGCTATATATAATTATATATATAAGCTATATATATATACTTTTGTGCCCACCCGGTTTGGCAGTCAGTGCGCTGGTAATTTACTCGGTGTGGCAGTCACCCGCCCGAAAGCCAGTCAGCTCTCCCATAAGCCAGTCAGGTATGGCTTCCCGTGCACTTTATACGTATGAAAACAGCAAACCGGTGCTGCTGCCTGTGTCGATAAGCGTAACTGCAATACCAATGCGGAGACTGTCTCATCGTGTGTTCTATCGTGGAGTAGTGTAGCCAGTACGGCACCCTACCCTACTTTGTAGCGGTAAAACCCAGCGGTCTGTAACCTTCGTTTACTCTTTGTTACTATTTGTGTTGGGATAGTGATTAACTACGTGTTAATGTTTAAACATGTTCATACACCAAATAAATATGATGCACCTCTAATAAGGATCGTCGAATATTAATTAATTATAATTGGTCGAATCTTGATCCTACCCGTTCATCATCTCATATTTTAAGTTATTTTGATTTTTTTTTACCTTCAGTTGAAATTTGAGTCAACTTCTCCTTTATACAATATTTTTTATCCTAGTATTTACAGTGTTTCCACGGACCGGGAACTATACGGATTTTCTTTATCTCGAGAAATATACGTGAATCTTGTCCGAGATACTGGAACTGTTTTTTACGCAATTGCGTAACGCGAAGGAGTAACTATTACATATGACAACTATATTATTCTATCTGATAAGAATAACCATGAAACTACACTCGAAAGATTAAATATTTTTATAATAATTTCAATTTTACAAACAAACTATTACAGGAATTATATTTTGGGACGGATGAATGATAAGGAAGCAACAAAAAGTGGTCACGAGTGCAAATACGGTGGGGGGAGGGGGGTACAATATAACGAACGCCAGAAACGATTATTTGTTTACTTTTCAGATTCCTTATCAAATCTCTCTCTCTCTCTCTCTCTCTCTCTCTCTCTCTCTCTCTCCCCCTCTCGCTCTCTAACAATGTACAGATTGTGGACTTTACGATGTAAGTTTTCCTGCAATTATTTCAGTTCAATCCCATACCTATCCTTATGGTTTCCTATCTATTATTTTTCAAAATAAATAGTAAAGCAGGTTAAACTATTTTTTATTTTATTTTCTTGAAACCAAACACTCTTTACCATCCGGTATTCTGCAGAGTCAAATGTTTAACACTGTGTTTATAAAAATTGAATGGCCACACAATTTTGTGTTTTATTTTTTTTTTACTAATAGTAACTGGGATATTTATATATACCAATAAGTGCTGCAAGCTGTAATAAATGCTGCTGATTAATATCAAAATAAGTTATAATTTATTTTGTATAATACATCGGTCATTGAATACAAACCATAATGGGTTTTCTATTTGTAACTTTAACTTGCAAATACAGTAGAACCTCGCTTAACTGGAGTCGCATCATCATGATGCCTATATATTATATAACCTCACAAATCCCAAGAAAATGTTTTATTAACTGTGTTTTTCAGTCTAATATTTCGATATGAACGATATATTTAACTAATCTAGATGATAAGCTTCCACGGTCACTGTAGATTGTCAAATCTTGGTCTTCGGGTGTTGACCGCGTCGTTGAATAACTTAAACTAGAGGCCGACGTTTCGGATGCGTAGCAGCTATCCATCTTCGGGGCGAACTACTATTCAACTGAAGAAGGTCGTGAGCGTCGTCCTATTTTATTAGTTGGTGGGGGTGAGGGGTGATGGTATGCGGAGTCTTGTAGAACGTTCTGGAATGTCGTAGGGGGTTCTGGCCTTTCTGGAATGTTTTTGCTCTGGGGTTGATGGATACCTGTGCTATTTTAGTGATCTGTAGAACTTTCTGGGTCACATTTACAAGATAATTTACTGATGATTGGTGTCCAGGCTGGGCTGATTTCTAATCCGTGATCCCTGTTGAAGTTGAATTTGTGTTTCTTTATTTCTATGGACTCTAATACTTTTCTTTCAAAGTAGTTGTTGGATGAAGCGATTATTTTCGTGCTTTCGAAGTCTATGGAGTGTTTGAACTCTGTTGAGTGGCTGGCTATGGCAGAACGGTCGTCGCAGTTCTTGGTTTGGCGAATATGTTCTTTAATTCTGGTAGATACTAATCTTCCTGTTTCACCCACATAACACCTTCCGCAGCTACATTTAACGTGGTATACTCCTGATGAATGTAGGGGTATCTTATCTTTAACTGGACGAAGAATATCTTTTATTTTGTTGAAGGGCCGAAAAACTGTTTTGATGCCGTATTTTCCCAACACTTTTCCTATTTTGTCAGAGGTTCCCTTGACGTACGGTAGAAAGGCTCGGTTTTGTTTCTCTTCAGAATTTTTTGGTTTACTATCCTGCGAGTTTGTTGTGATCCGGTTTTCTTGATTCCTTATTGCATTGTATATACTGTACTTTTTGTAACCATTTTGTTGTAAAGTTTTGATCAGATGTGATTTTTCCTGTTTGATGTAATCTTGGCTGGAGATGGCTAAAGCCCTGTTGATTAATGTGTTTAGTACGGCATTTTTCTGGACGGGATGATGGTGTGAAGCTGCGTTGAGGTATCTGTCGGTGTGTGTAGACTTTCTGTAGACTGCGTGACTGAGTGTCCCGTCATTTTTCTTGATCACCAAAACGTCCAAAAAGGGAATGCGACCTTCAGTTTCAATTTCCATGGTGAACTGAATATTTTTGTGTAGGGAATTCAGGTGAGAGAAGAACTTCTGGAGGGAATCGAAGCCATGGGGCCATATGACGAAAGTGTCATCGACATAGCGAAGAAACAGTTTTGGCTTAAGTTCGAAGGATTCCAAGGCTTTCGTTTCGAAGTGCTCCATATACAAGTTTGCAACAACTGGTGAGAGTGGAGAACCCATTGCAGCGCCGTCTAGTTGCTCGTAGAACTTGCCGTCAAATCGGAAGTAAGTTGATTTTAAACATTCTGCGGCCAAGATGGATAAATCTTCTGGTAAAATGTTATTGATGAGTTCGATGGTTTCTGGAATCGGCACTTTCGTAAACAGAGACTGCACATCAAAACTAACTAACAAGTCCGTTTCTTCGATTCTAATTGATTTGATGATTTCCACAAAATGGCGTGAATCTTTGACGTAGGTTTCTGTCCGTCCAATGTGAGGCATGAGCAGCCGAGATATGTATCTGGCGATATTGTGCGTAGGACTTCCAATGGCACTAACAATAGGTCTCATGGGGATTCCATCCTTGTGAATTTTGGGTAATCCATACAGTAGTGGAGGAGTTGGGTCCGAAGTAAGAAGCTTGTTATGCAGTTCAGACGGAATTGTAGATGACTGTACTAGTTTTTTCAAATTTTCATTGATTCGTCTAGTCGGATTCCTTATGACCCTGTAGGTGCCGTCGTTCAATAAGGTGTACATTTTTTCCCTGTAGTTTGTTGAATCCATCACTACTGTTGCATTGCCCTTGTCAGCAGGTAAAATAACTAAACTTTCGTCGTTTTTAACTCTTCTTAAAGCGGAGATTTCGGCTAAAGTTAGGTTGAGTTTTGGTGGTCTAGATTTACGGATAATACAGGAGACTTCTTGCCTTATTTCTTCTGCAGCTTCTGTTGCGAGGTGTTGGATAGCATTCTCAACGCCACTGATGATCCGTTCTGTAGGTAAGGTCTTTGGCGTAACGGCGAAGTTCAATCCCTTTTTTAAGGCTTCAACTGTAGGTCCATCTAATTCCTTTTTGGACAGATTAACAACAACTTTTTCTGAAGGAAGTGTTTCTTGATCTTGTTGTTTTGAAGAAAGATTCTTGAATTTCTTGATGTGTTTCTCGGTCACTAGAAGGCTGATCCTTTCCGAAGTTTCGAATGATATCCGGTCGAAAAGTTCCCAATCAGAAGATGACAGTGTAGAAACCAACTTGAAGTGAAGATCATATAACTGTCTGTTGATGAGGAAGAGCCGATGGCGTGTGTCTTCAATCTGCTTGCGAAGGAGCTGAAGGCTGGTATTACGTAGAATCTTGTTAATTGGTTTAGAGTTCTTATGAAAACTAAGTTTAGCACAAGTAGGTATGATGTTCGAATCCCGGCAACGTTTCAGGAAAACTAAACTAGCTAACGCTTTACTCCTCTTCACTCGAACACAGTCAAATAACCTACAGATTTTAAGAATATCCTCCCCATAAAGGTTCCTTAATCTAGATGATAAGCTTCCACGGTCACTGTAGATTGTCAAATCTTGGTCTTCGGGTGTTGACCGCGTCGTTGAATAACTTAAACTAGAGGCCGACGTTTCGGATGCGTAGCAGCTATCCATCTTCGGGGCGAACTACTATTCAACTGAAGAAGGTCGTGAGCGTCGTCCTATTTTATTAGTTGGTGGGGGTGAGGGGTGATGGTATGCGGAGTCTTGTAGAACGTTCTGGAATGTCGTAGGGGGTTCTGGCCTTTCTGGAATGTTTTTGCTCTGGGGTTGATGGATACCTGTGCTATTTTAGTGATCTGTAGAACTTTCTGGGTCACATTTACAAGATAATTTACTGATGATTGGTGTCCAGGCTGGGCTGATTTCTAATCCGTGATCCCTGTTGAAGTTGAATTTGTGTTTCTTTATTTCTATGGACTCTAATACTTTTCTTTCAAAGTAGTTGTTGGATGAAGCGATTATTTTCGTGCTTTCGAAGTCTATGGAGTGTTTGAACTCTGTTGAGTGGCTGGCTATGGCAGAACGGTCGTCGCAGTTCTTGGTTTGGCGAATATGTTCTTTAATTCTGGTAGATACTAATCTTCCTGTTTCACCCACATAACACCTTCCGCAGCTACATTTAACGTGGTATACTCCTGATGAATGTAGGGGTATCTTATCTTTAACTGGACGAAGAATATCTTTTATTTTGTTGAAGGGCCGAAAAACTGTTTTGATGCCGTATTTTCCCAACACTTTTCCTATTTTGTCAGAGGTTCCCTTGACGTACGGTAGAAAGGCTCGGTTTTGTTTCTCTTCAGAATTTTTTGGTTTACTATCCTGCGAGTTTGTTGTGATCCGGTTTTCTTGATTCCTTATTGCATTGTATATACTGTACTTTTTGTAACCATTTTGTTGTAAAGTTTTGATCAGATGTGATTTTTCCTGTTTGATGTAATCTTGGCTGGAGATGGCTAAAGCCCTGTTGATTAATGTGTTTAGTACGGCATTTTTCTGGACGGGATGATGGTGTGAAGCTGCGTTGAGGTATCTGTCGGTGTGTGTAGACTTTCTGTAGACTGCGTGACTGAGTGTCCCGTCATTTTTCTTGATCACCAAAACGTCCAAAAAGGGAATGCGACCTTCAGTTTCAATTTCCATGGTGAACTGAATATTTTTGTGTAGGGAATTCAGGTGAGAGAAGAACTTCTGGAGGGAATCGAAGCCATGGGGCCATATGACGAAAGTGTCATCGACATAGCGAAGAAACAGTTTTGGCTTAAGTTCGAAGGATTCCAAGGCTTTCGTTTCGAAGTGCTCCATATACAAGTTTGCAACAACTGGTGAGAGTGGAGAACCCATTGCAGCGCCGTCTAGTTGCTCGTAGAACTTGCCGTCAAATCGGAAGTAAGTTGATTTTAAACATTCTGCGGCCAAGATGGATAAATCTTCTGGTAAAATGTTATTGATGAGTTCGATGGTTTCTGGAATCGGCACTTTCGTAAACAGAGACTGCACATCAAAACTAACTAACAAGTCCGTTTCTTCGATTCTAATTGATTTGATGATTTCCACAAAATGGCGTGAATCTTTGACGTAGGTTTCTGTCCGTCCAATGTGAGGCATGAGCAGCCGAGATATGTATCTGGCGATATTGTGCGTAGGACTTCCAATGGCACTAACAATAGGTCTCATGGGGATTCCATCCTTGTGAATTTTGGGTAATCCATACAGTAGTGGAGGAGTTGGGTCCGAAGTAAGAAGCTTGTTATGCAGTTCAGACGGAATTGTAGATGACTGTACTAGTTTTTTCAAATTTTCATTGATTCGTCTAGTCGGATTCCTTATGACCCTGTAGGTGCCGTCGTTCAATAAGGTGTACATTTTTTCCCTGTAGTTTGTTGAATCCATCACTACTGTTGCATTGCCCTTGTCAGCAGGTAAAATAACTAAACTTTCGTCGTTTTTAACTCTTCTTAAAGCGGAGATTTCGGCTAAAGTTAGGTTGAGTTTTGGTGGTCTAGATTTACGGATAATACAGGAGACTTCTTGCCTTATTTCTTCTGCAGCTTCTGTTGCGAGGTGTTGGATAGCATTCTCAACGCCACTGATGATCCGTTCTGTAGGTAAGGTCTTTGGCGTAACGGCGAAGTTCAATCCCTTTTTTAAGGCTTCAACTGTAGGTCCATCTAATTCCTTTTTGGACAGATTAACAACAACTTTTTCTGAAGGAAGTGTTTCTTGATCTTGTTGTTTTGAAGAAAGATTCTTGAATTTCTTGATGTGTTTCTCGGTCACTAGAAGGCTGATCCTTTCCGAAGTTTCGAATGATATCCGGTCGAAAAGTTCCCAATCAGAAGATGACAGTGTAGAAACCAACTTGAAGTGAAGATCATATAACTGTCTGTTGATGAGGAAGAGCCGATGGCGTGTGTCTTCAATCTGCTTGCGAAGGAGCTGAAGGCTGGTATTACGTAGAATCTTGTTAATTGGTTTAGAGTTCTTATGAAAACTAAGTTTAGCACAAGTAGGTATGATGTTCGAATCCCGGCAACGTTTCAGGAAAACTAAACTAGCTAACGCTTTACTCCTCTTCACTCGAACACAGTCAAATAACCTACAGATTTTAAGAATATCCTCCCCATAAAGGTTCCTTAATCTAGATGATAAGCTTCCACGGTCACTGTAGATTGTCAAATCTTGGTCTTCGGGTGTTGACCGCGTCGTTGAATAACTTAAACTAGAGGCCGACGTTTCGGATGCGTAGCAGCTATCCATCTTCGGGGCGAACTACTATTCAACTGAAGAAGGTCGTGAGCGTCGTCCTATTTTATTAGTTGGTGGGGGTGAGGGGTGATGGTATGCGGAGTCTTGTAGAACGTTCTGGAATGTCGTAGGGGGTTCTGGCCTTTCTGGAATGTTTTTGCTCTGGGGTTGATGGATACCTGTGCTATTTTAGTGATCTGTAGAACTTTCTGGGTCACATTTACAAGATAATTTACTGATGATTGGTGTCCAGGCTGGGCTGATTTCTAATCCGTGATCCCTGTTGAAGTTGAATTTGTGTTTCTTTATTTCTATGGACTCTAATACTTTTCTTTCAAAGTAGTTGTTGGATGAAGCGATTATTTTCGTGCTTTCGAAGTCTATGGAGTGTTTGAACTCTGTTGAGTGGCTGGCTATGGCAGAACGGTCGTCGCAGTTCTTGGTTTGGCGAATATGTTCTTTAATTCTGGTAGATACTAATCTTCCTGTTTCACCCACATAACACCTTCCGCAGCTACATTTAACGTGGTATACTCCTGATGAATGTAGGGGTATCTTATCTTTAACTGGACGAAGAATATCTTTTATTTTGTTGAAGGGCCGAAAAACTGTTTTGATGCCGTATTTTCCCAACACTTTTCCTATTTTGTCAGAGGTTCCCTTGACGTACGGTAGAAAGGCTCGGTTTTGTTTCTCTTCAGAATTTTTTGGTTTACTATCCTGCGAGTTTGTTGTGATCCGGTTTTCTTGATTCCTTATTGCATTGTATATACTGTACTTTTTGTAACCATTTTGTTGTAAAGTTTTGATCAGATGTGATTTTTCCTGTTTGATGTAATCTTGGCTGGAGATGGCTAAAGCCCTGTTGATTAATGTGTTTAGTACGGCATTTTTCTGGACGGGATGATGGTGTGAAGCTGCGTTGAGGTATCTGTCGGTGTGTGTAGACTTTCTGTAGACTGCGTGACTGAGTGTCCCGTCATTTTTCTTGATCACCAAAACGTCCAAAAAGGGAATGCGACCTTCAGTTTCAATTTCCATGGTGAACTGAATATTTTTGTGTAGGGAATTCAGGTGAGAGAAGAACTTCTGGAGGGAATCGAAGCCATGGGGCCATATGACGAAAGTGTCATCGACATAGCGAAGAAACAGTTTTGGCTTAAGTTCGAAGGATTCCAAGGCTTTCGTTTCGAAGTGCTCCATATACAAGTTTGCAACAACTGGTGAGAGTGGAGAACCCATTGCAGCGCCGTCTAGTTGCTCGTAGAACTTGCCGTCAAATCGGAAGTAAGTTGATTTTAAACATTCTGCGGCCAAGATGGATAAATCTTCTGGTAAAATGTTATTGATGAGTTCGATGGTTTCTGGAATCGGCACTTTCGTAAACAGAGACTGCACATCAAAACTAACTAACAAGTCCGTTTCTTCGATTCTAATTGATTTGATGATTTCCACAAAATGGCGTGAATCTTTGACGTAGGTTTCTGTCCGTCCAATGTGAGGCATGAGCAGCCGAGATATGTATCTGGCGATATTGTGCGTAGGACTTCCAATGGCACTAACAATAGGTCTCATGGGGATTCCATCCTTGTGAATTTTGGGTAATCCATACAGTAGTGGAGGAGTTGGGTCCGAAGTAAGAAGCTTGTTATGCAGTTCAGACGGAATTGTAGATGACTGTACTAGTTTTTTCAAATTTTCATTGATTCGTCTAGTCGGATTCCTTATGACCCTGTAGGTGCCGTCGTTCAATAAGGTGTACATTTTTTCCCTGTAGTTTGTTGAATCCATCACTACTGTTGCATTGCCCTTGTCAGCAGGTAAAATAACTAAACTTTCGTCGTTTTTAACTCTTCTTAAAGCGGAGATTTCGGCTAAAGTTAGGTTGAGTTTTGGTGGTCTAGATTTACGGATAATACAGGAGACTTCTTGCCTTATTTCTTCTGCAGCTTCTGTTGCGAGGTGTTGGATAGCATTCTCAACGCCACTGATGATCCGTTCTGTAGGTAAGGTCTTTGGCGTAACGGCGAAGTTCAATCCCTTTTTTAAGGCTTCAACTGTAGGTCCATCTAATTCCTTTTTGGACAGATTAACAACAACTTTTTCTGAAGGAAGTGTTTCTTGATCTTGTTGTTTTGAAGAAAGATTCTTGAATTTCTTGATGTGTTTCTCGGTCACTAGAAGGCTGATCCTTTCCGAAGTTTCGAATGATATCCGGTCGAAAAGTTCCCAATCAGAAGATGACAGTGTAGAAACCAACTTGAAGTGAAGATCATATAACTGTCTGTTGATGAGGAAGAGCCGATGGCGTGTGTCTTCAATCTGCTTGCGAAGGAGCTGAAGGCTGGTATTACGTAGAATCTTGTTAATTGGTTTAGAGTTCTTATGAAAACTAAGTTTAGCACAAGTAGGTATGATGTTCGAATCCCGGCAACGTTTCAGGAAAACTAAACTAGCTAACGCTTTACTCCTCTTCACTCGAACACAGTCAAATAACCTACAGATTTTAAGAATATCCTCCCCATAAAGGTTCCTTAATCTAGATGATAAGCTTCCACGGTCACTGTAGATTGTCAAATCTTGGTCTTCGGGTGTTGACCGCGTCGTTGAATAACTTAAACTAGAGGCCGACGTTTCGGATGCGTAGCAGCTATCCATCTTCGGGGCGAACTACTATTCAACTGAAGAAGGTCGTGAGCGTCGTCCTATTTTATTAGTTGGTGGGGGTGAGGGGTGATGGTATGCGGAGTCTTGTAGAACGTTCTGGAATGTCGTAGGGGGTTCTGGCCTTTCTGGAATGTTTTTGCTCTGGGGTTGATGGATACCTGTGCTATTTTAGTGATCTGTAGAACTTTCTGGGTCACATTTACAAGATAATTTACTGATGATTGGTGTCCAGGCTGGGCTGATTTCTAATCCGTGATCCCTGTTGAAGTTGAATTTGTGTTTCTTTATTTCTATGGACTCTAATACTTTTCTTTCAAAGTAGTTGTTGGATGAAGCGATTATTTTCGTGCTTTCGAAGTCTATGGAGTGTTTGAACTCTGTTGAGTGGCTGGCTATGGCAGAACGGTCGTCGCAGTTCTTGGTTTGGCGAATATGTTCTTTAATTCTGGTAGATACTAATCTTCCTGTTTCACCCACATAACACCTTCCGCAGCTACATTTAACGTGGTATACTCCTGATGAATGTAGGGGTATCTTATCTTTAACTGGACGAAGAATATCTTTTATTTTGTTGAAGGGCCGAAAAACTGTTTTGATGCCGTATTTTCCCAACACTTTTCCTATTTTGTCAGAGGTTCCCTTGACGTACGGTAGAAAGGCTCGGTTTTGTTTCTCTTCAGAATTTTTTGGTTTACTATCCTGCGAGTTTGTTGTGATCCGGTTTTCTTGATTCCTTATTGCATTGTATATACTGTACTTTTTGTAACCATTTTGTTGTAAAGTTTTGATCAGATGTGATTTTTCCTGTTTGATGTAATCTTGGCTGGAGATGGCTAAAGCCCTGTTGATTAATGTGTTTAGTACGGCATTTTTCTGGACGGGATGATGGTGTGAAGCTGCGTTGAGGTATCTGTCGGTGTGTGTAGACTTTCTGTAGACTGCGTGACTGAGTGTCCCGTCATTTTTCTTGATCACCAAAACGTCCAAAAAGGGAATGCGACCTTCAGTTTCAATTTCCATGGTGAACTGAATATTTTTGTGTAGGGAATTCAGGTGAGAGAAGAACTTCTGGAGGGAATCGAAGCCATGGGGCCATATGACGAAAGTGTCATCGACATAGCGAAGAAACAGTTTTGGCTTAAGTTCGAAGGATTCCAAGGCTTTCGTTTCGAAGTGCTCCATATACAAGTTTGCAACAACTGGTGAGAGTGGAGAACCCATTGCAGCGCCGTCTAGTTGCTCGTAGAACTTGCCGTCAAATCGGAAGTAAGTTGATTTTAAACATTCTGCGGCCAAGATGGATAAATCTTCTGGTAAAATGTTATTGATGAGTTCGATGGTTTCTGGAATCGGCACTTTCGTAAACAGAGACTGCACATCAAAACTAACTAACAAGTCCGTTTCTTCGATTCTAATTGATTTGATGATTTCCACAAAATGGCGTGAATCTTTGACGTAGGTTTCTGTCCGTCCAATGTGAGGCATGAGCAGCCGAGATATGTATCTGGCGATATTGTGCGTAGGACTTCCAATGGCACTAACAATAGGTCTCATGGGGATTCCATCCTTGTGAATTTTGGGTAATCCATACAGTAGTGGAGGAGTTGGGTCCGAAGTAAGAAGCTTGTTATGCAGTTCAGACGGAATTGTAGATGACTGTACTAGTTTTTTCAAATTTTCATTGATTCGTCTAGTCGGATTCCTTATGACCCTGTAGGTGCCGTCGTTCAATAAGGTGTACATTTTTTCCCTGTAGTTTGTTGAATCCATCACTACTGTTGCATTGCCCTTGTCAGCAGGTAAAATAACTAAACTTTCGTCGTTTTTAACTCTTCTTAAAGCGGAGATTTCGGCTAAAGTTAGGTTGAGTTAACAATTAACAAGATTCTACGTAATACCAGCCTTCAGCTCCTTCGCAAGCAGATTGAAGACACACGCCATCGGCTCTTCCTCATCAACAGACAGTTATATGATCTTCACTTCAAGTTGGTTTCTACACTGTCATCTTCTGATTGGGAACTTTTCGACCGGATATCATTCGAAACTTCGGAAAGGATCAGCCTTCTAGTGACCGAGAAACACATCAAGAAATTCAAGAATCTTTCTTCAAAACAACAAGATCAAGAAACACTTCCTTCAGAAAAAGTTGTTGTTAATCTGTCCAAAAAGGAATTAGATGGACCTACAGTTGAAGCCTTAAAAAAGGGATTGAACTTCGCCGTTACGCCAAAGACCTTACCTACAGAACGGATCATCAGTGGCGTTGAGAATGCTATCCAACACCTCGCAACAGAAGCTGCAGAAGAAATAAGGCAAGAAGTCTCCTGTATTATCCGTAAATCTAGACCACCAAAACTCAACCTAACTTTAGCCGAAATCTCCGCTTTAAGAAGAGTTAAAAACGACGAAAGTTTAGTTATTTTACCTGCTGACAAGGGCAATGCAACAGTAGTGATAGATTCAACAAACTACAGGGAAAAAATGTACACCTTATTGAACGACGGCACCTACAGGGTCATAAGGAATCCGACTAGACGAATCAATGAAAATTTGAAAAAACTAGTACAGTCATCTACAATTCCGTCTGAACTGCATAACAAGCTTCTTACTTCGGACCCAACTCCTCCACTACTGTATGGATTACCCAAAATTCACAAGGATGGAATCCCCATGAGACCTATTGTTAGTGCCATTGGAAGTCCTACGCACAATATCGCCAGATACATATCTCGGCTGCTCATGCCTCACATTGGACGGACAGAAACCTACGTCAAAGATTCACGCCATTTTGTGGAAATCATCAAATCAATTAGAATCGAAGAAACGGACTTGTTAGTTAGTTTTGATGTGCAGTCTCTGTTTACGAAAGTGCCGATTCCAGAAACCATCGAACTCATCAATAACATTTTACCAGAAGATTTATCCATCTTGGCCGCAGAATGTTTAAAATCAACTTACTTCCGATTTGACGGCAAGTTCTACGAGCAACTAGACGGCGCTGCAATGGGTTCTCCACTCTCACCAGTTGTTGCAAACTTGTATATGGAGCACTTCGAAACGAAAGCCTTGGAATCCTTCGAACTTAAGCCAAAACTGTTTCTTCGCTATGTCGATGACACTTTCGTCATATGGCCCCATGGCTTCGATTCCCTCCAGAAGTTCTTCTCTCACCTGAATTCCCTACACAAAAATATTCAGTTCACCATGGAAATTGAAACTGAAGGTCGCATTCCCTTTTTGGACGTTTTGGTGATCAAGAAAAATGACGGGACACTCAGTCACGCAGTCTACAGAAAGTCTACACACACCGACAGATACCTCAACGCAGCTTCACACCATCATCCCGTCCAGAAAAATGCCGTACTAAACACATTAATCAACAGGGCTTTAGCCATCTCCAGCCAAGATTACATCAAACAGGAAAAATCACATCTGATCAAAACTTTACAACAAAATGGTTACAAAAAGTACAGTATATACAATGCAATAAGGAATCAAGAAAACCGGATCACAACAAACTCGCAGGATAGTAAACCAAAAAATTCTGAAGAGAAACAAAACCGAGCCTTTCTACCGTACGTCAAGGGAACCTCTGACAAAATAGGAAAAGTGTTGGGAAAATACGGCATCAAAACAGTTTTTCGGCCCTTCAACAAAATAAAAGATATTCTTCGTCCAGTTAAAGATAAGATACCCCTACATTCATCAGGAGTATACCACGTTAAATGTAGCTGCGGAAGGTGTTATGTGGGTGAAACAGGAAGATTAGTATCTACCAGAATTAAAGAACATATTCGCCAAACCAAGAACTGCGACGACCGTTCTGCCATAGCCAGCCACTCAACAGAGTTCAAACACTCCATAGACTTCGAAAGCACGAAAATAATCGCTTCATCCAACAACTACTTTGAAAGAAAAGTATTAGAGTCCATAGAAATAAAGAAACACAAATTCAACTTCAACAGGGATCACGGATTAGAAATCAGCCCAGCCTGGACACCAATCATCAGTAAATTATCTTGTAAATGTGACCCAGAAAGTTCTACAGATCACTAAAATAGCACAGGTATCCATCAACCCCAGAGCAAAAACATTCCAGAAAGGCCAGAACCCCCTACGACATTCCAGAACGTTCTACAAGACTCCGCATACCATCACCCCTCACCCCCACCAACTAATAAAATAGGACGACGCTCACGACCTTCTTCAGTTGAATAGTAGTTCGCCCCGAAGATGGATAGCTGCTACGCATCCGAAACGTCGGCCTCTAGTTTAAGTTATTCAACGACGCGGTCAACACCCGAAGACCAAGATTTGACAATCTACAGTAACCGTGGAAGCTTATCATCTAGATTAAGGAACCTTTATGGGGAGGATATTCTTAAAATCTGTAGGTTATTTGACTGTGTTCGAGTGAAGAGGAGTAAAGCGTTAGCTAGTTTAGTTTTCCTGAAACGTTGCCGGGATTCGAACATCATACCTACTTGTGCTAAACTTAGTTTTCATAAGAACTCTAAACCAATTAACAAGATTCTACGTAATACCAGCCTTCAGCTCCTTCGCAAGCAGATTGAAGACACACGCCATCGGCTCTTCCTCATCAACAGACAGTTATATGATCTTCACTTCAAGTTGGTTTCTACACTGTCATCTTCTGATTGGGAACTTTTCGACCGGATATCATTCGAAACTTCGGAAAGGATCAGCCTTCTAGTGACCGAGAAACACATCAAGAAATTCAAGAATCTTTCTTCAAAACAACAAGATCAAGAAACACTTCCTTCAGAAAAAGTTGTTGTTAATCTGTCCAAAAAGGAATTAGATGGACCTACAGTTGAAGCCTTAAAAAAGGGATTGAACTTCGCCGTTACGCCAAAGACCTTACCTACAGAACGGATCATCAGTGGCGTTGAGAATGCTATCCAACACCTCGCAACAGAAGCTGCAGAAGAAATAAGGCAAGAAGTCTCCTGTATTATCCGTAAATCTAGACCACCAAAACTCAACCTAACTTTAGCCGAAATCTCCGCTTTAAGAAGAGTTAAAAACGACGAAAGTTTAGTTATTTTACCTGCTGACAAGGGCAATGCAACAGTAGTGATGGATTCAACAAACTACAGGGAAAAAATGTACACCTTATTGAACGACGGCACCTACAGGGTCATAAGGAATCCGACTAGACGAATCAATGAAAATTTGAAAAAACTAGTACAGTCATCTACAATTCCGTCTGAACTGCATAACAAGCTTCTTACTTCGGACCCAACTCCTCCACTACTGTATGGATTACCCAAAATTCACAAGGATGGAATCCCCATGAGACCTATTGTTAGTGCCATTGGAAGTCCTACGCACAATATCGCCAGATACATATCTCGGCTGCTCATGCCTCACATTGGACGGACAGAAACCTACGTCAAAGATTCACGCCATTTTGTGGAAATCATCAAATCAATTAGAATCGAAGAAACGGACTTGTTAGTTAGTTTTGATGTGCAGTCTCTGTTTACGAAAGTGCCGATTCCAGAAACCATCGAACTCATCAATAACATTTTACCAGAAGATTTATCCATCTTGGCCGCAGAATGTTTAAAATCAACTTACTTCCGATTTGACGGCAAGTTCTACGAGCAACTAGACGGCGCTGCAATGGGTTCTCCACTCTCACCAGTTGTTGCAAACTTGTATATGGAGCACTTCGAAACGAAAGCCTTGGAATCCTTCGAACTTAAGCCAAAACTGTTTCTTCGCTATGTCGATGACACTTTCGTCATATGGCCCCATGGCTTCGATTCCCTCCAGAAGTTCTTCTCTCACCTGAATTCCCTACACAAAAATATTCAGTTCACCATGGAAATTGAAACTGAAGGTCGCATTCCCTTTTTGGACGTTTTGGTGATCAAGAAAAATGACGGGACACTCAGTCACGCAGTCTACAGAAAGTCTACACACACCGACAGATACCTCAACGCAGCTTCACACCATCATCCCGTCCAGAAAAATGCCGTACTAAACACATTAATCAACAGGGCTTTAGCCATCTCCAGCCAAGATTACATCAAACAGGAAAAATCACATCTGATCAAAACTTTACAACAAAATGGTTACAAAAAGTACAGTATATACAATGCAATAAGGAATCAAGAAAACCGGATCACAACAAACTCGCAGGATAGTAAACCAAAAAATTCTGAAGAGAAACAAAACCGAGCCTTTCTACCGTACGTCAAGGGAACCTCTGACAAAATAGGAAAAGTGTTGGGAAAATACGGCATCAAAACAGTTTTTCGGCCCTTCAACAAAATAAAAGATATTCTTCGTCCAGTTAAAGATAAGATACCCCTACATTCATCAGGAGTATACCACGTTAAATGTAGCTGCGGAAGGTGTTATGTGGGTGAAACAGGAAGATTAGTATCTACCAGAATTAAAGAACATATTCGCCAAACCAAGAACTGCGACGACCGTTCTGCCATAGCCAGCCACTCAACAGAGTTCAAACACTCCATAGACTTCGAAAGCACGAAAATAATCGCTTCATCCAACAACTACTTTGAAAGAAAAGTATTAGAGTCCATAGAAATAAAGAAACACAAATTCAACTTCAACAGGGATCACGGATTAGAAATCAGCCCAGCCTGGACACCAATCATCAGTAAATTATCTTGTAAATGTGACCCAGAAAGTTCTACAGATCACTAAAATAGCACAGGTATCCATCAACCCCAGAGCAAAAACATTCCAGAAAGGCCAGAACCCCCTACGACATTCCAGAACGTTCTACAAGACTCCGCATACCATCACCCCTCACCCCCACCAACTAATAAAATAGGACGACGCTCACGACCTTCTTCAGTTGAATAGTAGTTCGCCCCGAAGATGGATAGCTGCTACGCATCCGAAACGTCGGCCTCTAGTTTAAGTTATTCAACGACGCGGTCAACACCCGAAGACCAAGATTTGACGATATATTTAACTATTTACGGTAATTTTTATGTGCAGTAGGTTCCCAATTATTGAAATATTACAGTTCATTTAACAAAAATAAGATGGAAGCAAAACGGAGAAATATCGATCAGTATCGTCAAGGTCAACCTATACGCTCGCACCTACAGACTGACAATCTTGCACTGACACTGACATACTGACAATCGTCTGCTTCTGTCTACTGTCACAACACTACAATATTTTGTGGTTGGGTCGTTGGGTGATTAGTAACCATGACAACTTGTGGATGTAGAGAAACCAAAGAAAGAATAGAACAAAGAGAAATAATAAGAGGTGTTTTACATCATTTTTATCTTTATCTTATTTTTATCATTGTTATTATTACCAGAAAGACTTAAGTACAGTACTATGATTTTATGGTGTTTTATGAGTTATTTAATATTTTTATCCCCATACTTCTGTTCTGAAACATCATGTAGTAGTGGCCTAAGATGACTACGGTATCAGTAGTCTTCTAGTCTACATTTTCATTTTGTTTTGTTCTTTACGTGATTTATTGCTGTACAGTAAGCAAGTTTTGTTTTGTTTGAGTAAGCATACGGTATAGTTTTTATTAGTAAAACAAGGTTAATGACTTAACATATCACGGTTGCGCAATACCTATTGTATTTTGACTATGTAAAATGCAAATTTATAATCACGTTAACATCCATTTATATAGTGTCCCGGAACGGCATTGTTCCTGAGTAAGAAACATATAAATATCATATTTAAATTATCCAGAAGTCCTTAGTTACTCACACGGGGAAAAAAAGTTTAAGGCCTAAATCATTTGAAACCTGTACATTACATATTTTTGGTCGAGTTTTCGACCACTGGACGACCACTAGTTAAAGTTAATTGTATTACAACAATCTTTATAGTAAGCAATATAAGCTTGAATCGGACTTATCTGCCTTCAGCTAATCAATCATATGATAGTACATTAGAGAGTAGGCCCATGCTGAAGTTTTACTTATACTTGAAGAATGACTTAATTTAGTACCAAGAAATAAATCACACCCCTTACATACACTGTGCTGTTTTAATGTTGTGTAGTTGATTGCTACTGTATTAACCTGTGATCGCATATTAATTCATTCATTAGGAACGTATTTAAAAAATACTACTTTTATTTTTTTAAATTTCTATGATTTATTTACAATAACAGAAATGTGTAAGATTAAAATAAATTAATGTTTTGCATTGTCCATTTAAAGTTACATCATAGTAAATTAAAATTCCACTGAAACTTAAACAATAAAGGCCGAAATTAGTTATAAAGAAAACACGAGTTTCCTTTATATTGCTTTTACAATCGAAATATACATACTGAGCCACGGCTCGGTCCCCCGGTACTTTTCATTTTAAATATTCAAATAAAGTCGATTATTTTTAATGTTTTATGAAACGTGACATAGCAAATTTCCACGGAACTTTTTTTGTCGGCTACTACTTTATTTTATTTTTTGGTCAGGTTAGTTTAAAAACAGTGGATTCTGTATACAAAAAGTGAAATGTTCTAAATCATATTTTTTTATTTTTGGCTTATGTACGTAATTTAAATTGTACGAGAGGGGCTTCCCACCGTGCCGGATTGCGCCGTGCGGGCATATTTTGATCCAGTGGCGGGTGTTTGGTGTTTTGAATAAGAATACTGAATTGCTCGTTTTAAGATCGTATCATTACAAATTCTATCATTTTAAGATTCGCTTACACTTACGAGAAATGCATTTTCCATTTGTACATTTCTCAGGTACAAATTTTATGAAATAACGTACATTATTGCTTTGTTTGACAAGTAGCTGGGGACCGAGCTTTGTTCGGGAAACTTTACACTTTGAGAGTATTCCTTGGTCAATGTAATGCTATCCCAAAAATAATTATTTGCGGTATTTTTTTTCTTGGCATTTAACTTCTATTCAAATAATAATATCATAGTTTACTGTAATGATGAGATAGAAGAGTTTTTAAAAATTTGTTTGGTTCCCCTAAATGGCCGAAACTATAGAAATTACCCAGTATTTTTCACGCTGAATTCAAAGAAGGCTATTAGTAGTATGAAAATCTTCCCACCTTCCTTCCTTTGAAGTATTAGTCACTGCAAGAACTTGGACTCGCTCCAAAACCAGAACCGAAACGTTTAATTTACCCTCAATTTTTAAAATGTAATAAGTTACAATTTTCTGGAAACTCAGGACACTTTCTGACTGAAAATAATTACGGTTGATCCTTGTTGGTGAGTACCAAAAAGGAATCTTAGGTATAAACATGGTTGTATATCCAAGTTTGGTTGTCCTTGATATTGCACTATTTCATTGACACTTACAAATTAGGGCTAGGCTGCACTATAAGTTAATTGGGAGTTTATTTGATATCTAGTCCTAAGCTTATAGCCATCTTAAGGCAAACATAACCAAAACCTAACCACAGACATATAAATATAAGTGATATAAATATAAACACTCATCCTCTGTAGGCCTAAAGCTACCTATCTATATATTTTTTGGGTTAGGATTAGTACTTTTTTGAGAGAGTGTCATTATGTACTGAGCACACTTAGATGATATAGGGTATCAGTGATTTATGAAATTATTTATTTATAAAAAGCAACCTAACGGAGTTACCTTAATGATGCACCCCGTATTTAATACAAAAAATAAAGCTTATGCCTATGTATATTAGTTTTAAAACAGAGTAGAATAAGGCACCTATAATCTAGATTAGGCATTGATTAGTGTTTATAAACTAAACATGGATGAACCACTAAGTCAAGCTACTAATCCAGTTGTTCAGGCTAGGCTAAACTGAACTGTGAAAGCATCCATCTCAAAACGGCCACAACTTAAGAACAGATCCTAGAATTTGATTTATTTTAAACTTTATTTTTCTGAAATAGATAGCTAAACTGTCCAGTGCAATCATCCCACACTGCAAATAGCAACACTCAAACTTAGTTAGGTAAGCTAGTGGTAGGTTACAACTAATTATTATCCCTGTGACCGATTCAGTGTAACATCTGACATCAGTCAGAATCAGACGACATTATTGACAACGACACTCGTCGTGTCGTTTCTTTAATTTACGGTATAATATAGTATAAAACATCTACCATATCCATAATAATGTTCTACCACTGCACCTAAACAGCAGAAAAAAGCAAATCACCAAATTCAAATCACCAAGATTCGCACAATATGACAAATTATTTATAAATTAAAAACAGTATATCTTCTGTGCCAGTAGTTAATGCGTGATTGAACTTCAAACAAACAAACAAACATACAAACTTATAATATTAGTAAGATAAGATGTATTAATTAAATATTAATTACTATTGTGTGCCCGTTCTACGCACGGGGATCCTCTAGTGGTCAGTTGAAACCTTCCTAAATAAAGAAAAACTATTGGTTTGCATATTTTCAGATATGCTAGCCAAACTATTATATACAAACAAATACAGTATCTGACAGTTTCAAGTAAAAAAAAAAATGCGTAATAGATCTATGAGGGGTACACTTCCATATCTGTTGGCACAAACAACTAAATTAGTAATATTGATTATTCGATTGTTTAATTCCATATATCGTTTGGTTAGTTTGGTTAGGTTAACCTTACCTAACTAACCAAACGATATATAGTTAAAATACTATACCTCAACCTCGCCATTAAACATTCAGGTTGGAAATTTCACTATCAAAGGTGCTCTTGGCCTGTCCGTACGGAACACTGAGTTATATGCGCTACCAACTTATGAATAATTGTTTAAGCCTACGAACCCAAGAGATGGATAATTGGTCTGTTGGACGTATGGTCCAGCGAGCAGCACATAGCGTTGAGAAGACACATTAGAAATACGATTTGAGCATAATCCGTAACAATCACCCACTGTAGTTGTCTCTAAACACTTTACACAACCACCATTGAAGTGCCGTCAACGAGTTGAAACCTTATATGTAAGCTATTGGTAACGCTTATGTAAAAAATGTAAGTTTCCCAGGCATATAGAACACTGAGTCAAAGTCTTTTCCCCGGTTATAAACCCAAAACTCGATAGAAATTCTATACACAAAGAAGCTCTATTTTCATTTACGGTTACCCTACACATTATTGCACTTGCGATTAATTAAATCCGTCATGTAAGGAAAAACGGTTTTAATCCAACTTGGTTTGGATTTGCTTTTGAAACTTGATCTGAAATGATTGCGGTATTTGTAAACAATATTCAATGTAAACATATCAGTGACAGCTAGAGAAAAATAATCTTGATCCGAACAGCTGTTCGCTATTTCATATGATGATTATGTGATAAACATTGTGAGAAAACTTGACAAAAATCGCACAAAATTGGGTTTTAAACGTCCGTAAGTTTTTTTTACAAAGTAGCGAGGCCATATAGGTTTTTAATAGCTAAAGACACTTTCGCCAATCCAGTGGATACATTAAAATGATTCGAGGATCTTGATAGGTACTCTCGTTTTCAGGAGAAGGCCGCGTAAAATGGCCTTTGGACCGTGACAGACGGAAGATAGACAACAACGGAATTGAGATAATAATTGATAATTGAGATAATAACGGAATTGAGATGAAACATTTTTCGGATTCTTGAATGTTTAAAACGTAAAAATAATCTAAAAGTTGATGATTCTGAGCAATGTACAGACAAAACTCTAATTTTATTTATATAGATTAGTACTAGGGGTGTGCGAAGCAGCAAAAAATGTTCGATTCGAAGCAACGATTCGATTCAAAAGATTTTCGATTCGATTCGATGCAACTCGATTCGAAGCAATACGGTATTTTTCTATTCATAATTGTCAATTGAGTGGATTAACAATAATTAAAATTTACCACATTTGTGTAATACAGATTTTTGTTGATGTGGTAGGCCTATTCATACTTAACATATGAATTTTAGGCGAAAAAATATTTATTTTCAATCATAGGGATTAGAATAACCTGTATTGCTGGAAATACCAGTGAGCTGCTTTACTTGCCTATTTCATAATTTTTACTTGGAATTGGCTCAACTGCAAGAAAGAAGAAAATATTTTTTTTATCAAGACATTCATTCTCATTTTAATAACTGTTTATATAACTAAATAGTACCGGTAGCTAAATTACAACAAATTTGAATGGAACTTAATATAAAAAGACCATTAAGAAATAAATTTACATATCACAAGTTTAGGGCCTGTGGACCGGCTTCAGGACTGCAAGCAAGAAGAAAATAAAAATAATATGTTTCCACCATGCAATATGTATCATTCATTCCCTACCTCCTAACTTCCTTAGTATAATTACCTCACACTTACATTATTTGTTACATCATCATAAATAAAGAATTATCTATTATTGGCATCAGTAGGACTACAGCTTTACATAGGCATTATTTTTATAGGGCCTAAAATAGTAATAGGCTAAGCAACATGACAAGTGGATAACTCATTAAAGAAAAGATATTGTGTAAACTAATTTACTATTAAACTCAAAAACAGTAAATAACACACAAACATTGTTTATGGTATAATTATTAAGGACTGTAAAAAATGCATATCATGTCATACAGTAGTATAGACCTACTGCAAGAGTTTAAAATCCTAAAACAACTGATTTTGATAGCTAATGAATGAAAAGAATTAAAAATCCATAAAATAAAGCCAAACAATATCACAATTAATTAGGTACCCGAAAAGTAACTCTTAAATAATATTAAATCAAGAGATAAGAAAGTTAAATGCTAACTTCTAGTGCCCTTGGCAACACAGGTCAATGTTTTTAAACTACCCTCAATGTTTTTGGAACAGCAGGGTCTTTTTCTCTGAAGGAAGGGTAGTAGTTAGTAGTATGTCAACAAAAACAATGAACCACTCTCACCAGCCAGGCCCGACGATGTGTGCATTCAAGGTCATGACCCTCCCCCTCCCCTCTTACACAACCCGGTTGCTACCCAGTTGCTTCAATTGCTGACAAAATTCAAGTGATGAAACAAGGAAGTAGAGACAAAAAAATAAAAATATATTCCTTTATTCAAAAACACAAAACTGTTACAGATCATTTTCAAAGAAATTAATTCATTGTAATTTGTGAGTTGTAAATATTGTATTGGATCTTAGAAATATATTTTTTAAACCCCATCTAACCAAGATACAGATCTGTTCACTATATCAGATATTTCTTTTGTTTATAATTTATTATATAAAATACTAAAATATATTTTTTATTAGGTATGGAATAAACAATAAATGATTAAACTAGTATGTCTGGATAAATAGTCTTTCTATTCTTTTGACTTTGTTTTCTTTGCACTGTTAGTGTTGCGTCACGGCTTTTGTCTTGTCACTCTTGTCAGTACAGTAGACGACTAGACTGGCTCTGGCTAGTGGCAGTACGGCAATTGCTCCGTTGTGTCTTTATTCTTAAAGGTCGTGAGCCAACTTAATCTTTAATTCTCATTTGAACATTTTAATTCCTCTGTAATATTAGATATAATAATATAAGTGTGTTTCTTTGGAAATAAATTATTATTATTTTTCTTTTGCCCGAACATTTGGGGACCGGCAGACCCCTAACAAAAATACCAAATGTATCAGTCTATAACATTAATTTTTCTAGTTAAGTATTAAGTAACAATTTTTCAGACTTATTTTAAAAATGATTTTGGAGTAACCTATCTTGTTTTGGCTAGGTTTACAGTAGTAAAATATTTTTCACACTGCTTACATCAAGACAAAAAAAGTTATATTTACTGCAAAGAATGTATTAAATAAGAACGCCTTCGTAAAGGAAATGCAACAGCAACGCGCTCCTGTATTGCGGGTATTGCATTGACTTTCTGCAGGCGTTTTTCGTATATGGATACTGACTCCCTCATGAATCGAATCGTTTTTTGACCACCACTGAATCGAATCGCGATTCGATGCATCGAATCGAATCGAATCGAAATTTCGATCCATTTTCGATGCATCGCACACCCCTAACTAGTACCTGTGGTGATTTTTATTAGAAATTTATTGAAGTAAATAAACAGCAAAGTTAAAAACCATCTGACCAGTGTTTTTATTTAAAAAGTACGTAGGCCTATTTGATTGGCTTTGTTTTCTGAACTAAAATATCTATTTCCTGATCTATTTTTAGTTCCTGTTTTCGAAACATAATTTGGCAAAACAATTATTTATTCATTAAACAACTTGATCGAAAAATAATTTCTAAACATTGGAGGACAATTAAAAAACTTTTGAATTCTAATAAACCTAGCTGCCGTACCTGTGTTTTACATCGGAGAGGATTTTGAAGAGAAAAAGTTTGATACACGTCACATATTTCAAATCCCACTCCAAACACGTCATGTTAATACGTTTACTTCCTTAAATTAAGAATGTCAGAATCTTCAATTAACAGGCCCGTAGCAAAAGTTAAAAATTTCACAAATCGAATCGTTTCTACCTTTTGGACCGCAAAATCAAAGAACTTTATTTACAGCATTTAAAGCTGACTTCGTTAAACATTCTGTTATCTACATTCTTCAAAAATGTAAACATTGTGAAACTTTGGAATCCCATGGGGCGTAACTCAAGGAAAACACGTTATATGTAATCGGTATATTTGTTAACCAGGTACAGGGCTACCTCTTGAATTGATATAGATAATAAATCGAAAAATAAAGAAATATAAGTTGATTGATTATTGGCTCTTACAAAAGGGTAAACAATCAAGGAACATGATTTAATTAAGTAACCACACATCACTGAGTCTATATCTTCATTCTTTCTTGTAAAAATCGCTTTGATTGTGGCTATATAAAATAGGGAAGTAATATTTCACTGTACAACGAGCTCAAAAAGCTCGAGAACCAGCAATAAGATGGAAATAACCGGCAGAACCTTTAACCATCCACTGGCTCGCTAGTGGCTACCCCAGGTCGGTCGGTAGCCGGGTAGCCCATCAATGGAACCCGTTAGGCTCGCCCCTACCTCTCGCCACAAAAGAGACAAGAATTTTGCCTTGTTCCACACGCCTTTGATTGTTTGAGGCGGGAAAACTATTTGTGTGCTACGGCCCGCGCAACACAGGATATTGTTTTCGTATTAGTTGGCCTTTTTCCAAGATGACCGTGACCGTTAACTTATTTTATGGACTCCCTTGGAGAATAATTCAAAACTACAAAGAACATTTCTAATCCCACAGTATACTAGCTATTTAAATTATAAACACTTTGGTGTTTGAAAAATATTTTTGGACGATAAATTTTGCAGCTTTTTGAAATCATCCAAGATGGCCGCTTGCCTCCAAGGACTCAACAATAGGCCTAATTGTGCGACTATAAAGGAATAACTTCCCACCTTACGCTTGCGAATTAGTACGGTACATATTTGTATCCACAGTTGCCAGGACGACTATTAAGACGACCAAAGATTACATTGACATTTAGGTATTTAATCTGTAGAATAGTAATTGTTAAGTAATCTGGAAGACAACTAATTAAAATGAAGTGCGAAAGATTGGTTAGGAGAGTGCCCAATGCCTGAAACATAATCCATTTGTTTGAGGTGCGGATGTTCAAGCTTGTAGAACAAATAAATATCACAAAGTAGAAGGGCAGGGGTGAAAGTGACTGAAGTGACGGGATACCCGGGTGGATTTTCAGTGACTGGATTCCAGTGGTATGCGGTAAAATATATAGTGACTGGCTTAGCAGCACAAATTTTACGTGACTGGCTTTCCCATGCAAATGCGGTGGTGACTGCATTAGCATAGCATTTTTTACGTAATTATATTTTAGTATTTTTAAGAAAAAAAGAGATATATACGTTCAGATATGTCTAGGCTTAAGATATTTACCAACATATATTATATATATATCATAGTCTTGAAATATATTGGGGGGTGCAACTGACTGACTTCCAGTGCATATTTTATGTGACTGGCTTCCCGGGCGCGGCCGTGTATATATATATATATATATATATATATATATACGGTAAGTCAAGAAATATGTTATTATGGACTAGGCTAACATAAATTCAGTATCAGCCAAAAAGAACTTAAAAATATATTTGTGAAGTCCTGTGGGAACGGATGTGAACCGGATGTCACTTGATAAAACTACATTTTTAAGAGATATGGAAAATTCCAGTTACAACTTGATTTCTAAAGTAAAATCAAAACAAATTTACAAAATAGAACACCAGGGGCACCACTCTACGGAGCGTCGGTAACAAAGATCCAAAAATACACAGTAAAAAGTGCCTAAAAAGGCGACCAGGTGGAATAAACAACGCACATTGCTTGGGATACTAGAGGCAGTAGGAGTTAGAAACCTGAAGATGATAGTTTGTATGTTTTGAGCGCAGCGATGGGGGTCGAGGATATACGCGGCCGCCATCTGATCACCGTGTGAGTGCGCAGTGACGGTTAAACAGGGTGTCCACCAGGCCAACCAGAAAAAATGCATGAGTAAAAAAAATTCCAGGTAGTTCAGGTCGTTCTTTCCATACAAAAATTTCTAACGTGTTTTGCGCCAACTCCCGCAATGCTGTTTTAGCGCTAACACAGCTTACTATTTTAGTTATCGGAAGGAGCATTCTCAGTTAAAGAAATAAAATTTATGATTACTGTAATATTGCCTGATTTGTATTCAATGTTGATATATTACTGATTTAATAATCCGAAAATTAAAAACTAATCCTTACGCCTGCAATTTATCAATAACTTCTTAAAAATAGTGATATGTCGATACCAAAATTTATCGAATCTGCGTACAGACACCTGAAAAATAGGTTCCTAATACTGATCATTTCAATTTTACCAAATTTTCTGTAAGGATTACTACACCAACTCTTTATGTACCAGTCTTTATGTACTTTCATATGGTATGTAATTTTGGAGTTATGAGTTGTTTTTCAAGTGGCCTACAGAAATAATTAAATGCAGAAATCACAAAAATTTCACGTAGCCAATTTAAGTTTTAAACCCTTCTAAACACAATAAATAAATACAACGTTAAAGGTAAATGAAGATTCAGTAACAGAAACATCACCACTGTCTTCCGTGGTCGTGACAAAATCCTGATATTGTTCAGCGTTAACGGAAACATTATAATCGTCTTCCGCGATCACAGTAAAGTTATCATCATCTTTCGCGATCACAGTAAAGTTATCATCATCTTCCTCTATCGTAGCTTAATTCAAATAATTTCCAGCGGTCAAGCAATCATCCTCAAGCAATATTTTTTGGACATCATCATCGTTTCCGTGACCACGGGAAATGTCATCGTCCGCATGCGCGATTGCGGCAAAATCACTAATATATCCCGCGGCCGTTTGGACATCATTCTCATCTCATGCGGTCACGGAAACATCATCAACATCTCCCACGGTCACAGAAATGTCATCGTCGTCTTCCCCAGTCACAAACATCATCGTCATCTCCCGCTGTCCCGGAAACATCATCTTTATGCGCGATCGCAGCAAATTGAAAATTCCCGGTAAAATACAAAATTCACGCATAATTTCCCTGGTCGGTGGACACCCTGTTATAGGACTATCACCACCCCACAAGTTTATAAATTTTTAATTCGAGGCCTTTGTCATCGCTCTGTATCTCCTAGTTCATGAAAGATATAATTATGAGAAGTAAAGTTGTGTGATTTTGTGACATATTGACGTTTTCTTATTCATAAATTAAAGCTCCATAAATTCTTAAGGTGGAGTTAGTTATTCACCCCTCCCGAAGCCAATCCAACAACACACTAAAACTACTACCTAGGCCAACATAGACTTAATTTACTCACATCTAGGCTACAAAAACTACGAAGTGCAGACCTTCAAGTATGACACATTCTAGAAGAACTTAGGAGTGCGGACCTTCATCAACGCAGTAAGTCAAAATCCTAACTAAGAAAATCAATAAGATAACTACTGGGACCATAGCACAGTTTGAGCCTGAGGTGGTGCTTTACTATGGATACTTAGTAGTAGGAGATAAAGATTCTAAATTTAGGATGTAGCCTATTTGTATCCTCAGTTGGCATCACTGGCAAAGAGAACTGCAAACGCCTTAAAAATGGAAATCTTCGGGTTCTTAGCTCAAATCACAAGTGTGTGAGATGCAAAGTCAAATAGGAGCGAGTATTCACGAGCATCTCACTCCATTCTACACTCATATTTGGATTATACAGTAATACACAGCTGGGTGGCGTCCCCATCTAAATTGATGTCAATGATAATATGAGGGTGAAATGTAGGCCTACTAATTTTGAAAACAGCAGAATGTAAAGGGGAGCTTCATATTAAATTGAGGTGAGTTTTGTCATATGGTGAAAATGAAAAGTAAACAGTCTATTGTAGTTCTGCTTGCTCAAAAAAAAAGTTGATAATTATAGTAATTTCATATCATTGTGTACGATTGTAAATCACTATTTACAGGATGGATATATATATATATATATGGATATATGGACATATTTATTTGCCACTTATCTTTAAAGGAGACCTGTAGTCCACCTTTTGGCAGAAATAAATAGGTTACCTGTTATTGTTTTACATAGAATTATTCCTTAAAAAATATATATATATATATATATAAAGATTTTTTTCAAGAGATCCAGATTTTTCAAGAGACTAAAGATTATAGATACTGTGTGACGTGACAATTATAACATTTGCGTCACAAAAATTACCCCCCTATATTATGTATGGTATGAAAAACTTACACTTAATTGGTACTAAACACTACTTTCAGTTAACCATCTAACAATAACAGCAACAAATACAAATTAGAATTATAGTTGGCGGATTAAATTAAACCTTACAGACTATAATTACGTACAATGTGAATGATGAGTAAGATATAAGTAGGTAGATTATTGATTAACACAAATAAGCTTTTACCTTGTAAGCGTATTTCCTATGAAGTTTTCCTTGGTTTTTGTAGGATTCCATTAAGTCTGTCATAAACTTTTCAGTAACTTTACCATCTTCAAGTGCAGGTCCATTGTACTCATCCTCAATAGCTAAAAATCAATTTAAAAGCATCGAATGCTATATTAACATTATGTACAGAACCACACTTCAAGTTAACAACTAAAAATAATAGTCTGTTGGTATTTACTAGTCCACTTGAATTATATTGGGAAAAAACTTAAGCGAGAGAGACTCACATACTAGTTAGTTGCCCAACAGCACTTCAATAGAGCAACGGGTAAACTAGGCCTATTTGACAAAGTAAAACAAGTGTCTATGCAGTGAAATTGCTCTTATAATGTTAAGCAATCAAAATATGTCTACAGATTTTGTTACAAATATGTACATACATATATAAGGAAACTTCTGAAGGAGGCCTTTGTTCACTGAACTCCGCATTATGACTGTGTAGTGAATGTGTGTAGTATACATTAAGGATATGGGAGGGGATCTTGTTTGGAACAAAGATGTCCACTTATATTTATTTAGAAATAGAAACAATGTACAAATTATGGGGATGGACAAGATTGGATTTTTAGTTCGAGATTTTTAATTTTTCATAAAATTTTGAGACGAGATCGAGACGGGATTTCCCTTCTCATACACAACCGGAAATGCACGTTCGACATTATTACCTGATTTTGTAACATTGTTAGATGACCGTTTATATGCAAAAATAATAATAATAGGAAGAATATTTAAAATCTTTTATTAAAAAACCAGCATAAAAAATGTATATTTATTACGCCTAAGTTATTAAAAATGCTTACTATTAGGAAACATGGTGATATCAGTTAGGATAGAGTTAAACTTATCCTAAAATAAAAATAAATCATAAAATAAAAGCAATATTAATTTGTATAGAACAGTAGTTACTTGTTATGGCTTTGTTTATAGTTTAGTAAAACATGCCAATGTTTTACTAAACTATTACTAAACTTTTATTTATTATTTACTATTTATTATATACTAGCAGAGTACCCGTCCTTCGTACGGGGTTGGCATAAAAGTATAAAATGCTTATTGCAGTTACGGGAGAGGACACGGTTTAAGGAAATTTGGTCTTTAAATTTATACGGTATCCTATAGTGTAGCACACATCTACCATAGCCCTAATTTTCTACAACTGCACCTAAACCATGGAAAAAGTAAAGTTTTCATTGTGTACAACAACTTTTTGTTGCTAGTTGGTTCAAATTAGCTGTTGTAATAAATGCAAAATAATAGTGCTGCACCCTGTTGGTAAGCCTTACTTTTAATGCTATTTAATATCATAGAACCAACTTGTACAGTTGAAACGGCTGACAAAATTCTTTTATTCCCTTAATATGAATACTCATAAGGCTAACATGAGAAAATCCAGAGCCAGAGCCACTGGGGCGGATCCTGAAAGTGTTTTTGAGTTAAGAATATGTATATTAATCGGGAATGTCAGCTATCATCACACCAAATTTCAACCTTATCGGTTTAGTATTTACTTAAGTATGTATTTGTCACATGCAAAAGAGACAATGTTGGTTCTTTGAAAATGCCAAATGGCATCACTCCTACCATTTAATTCAGAAACAAAATATAACTGTATAACATAACTCGATAATAGTACGTTTTGGTTAACTAATACCGTTCATACTTATTTAAGCTACCTACGATACAAAACCAATGATAGATTTTAAGGTACAGTAAAAGAACGTGTTTAATGGTTTGCACTGTAAACAAAAAAAACTATCACAACAGTTACAAACCGAAAAATAGAAAGAATAGGAAAATAAATAAATAGGATAAATAGGATAGATAAATATGGAAAATAGGGTAATTTTCTACAACAATATTTTAGTGAAATTATATAATCAGGAAAATGGAAATTCACTCAGTCTATAGACTTGCTGTGGCAGGGGGATTATATTGCTGTTTACACAGAAATAAATCAAAAAAATAAACCTCATAAAACTCAGGATAATGGCCTGGCAATGATTATAGGATCTTAATTATTTCTTATATCCATGAATGATTTATTTTACAACGAATTGTTCCCTGTTAAATATTATTACAGCATTTCACAAATATTAGTACAAACTCAGTATAATAGATCAACATAAACAAATGAAGTAACTGAAAGAATCATACACTAATGAAATTACATTAACATATGGTTTGACAGCTCCATTTAAGTGAGGTTAAATAATGTTTACATTCAGGCTAGTGACATCATTATTTTGAATTTATAATCCTTACCCTCTCTGTTCTAATATTCGTGCAGTAATTTAATATGTTTGAACCAGCTGTGTGGTATTGTGAAATCAAAATTCATTTGACAGTTAGTTCTGCTTGTTTACATTTTTAAACTTTGTAGGTTTGTTCTTTGTTACCATGGATACCATCGATCAATATTTACTTTTAAATCTCTCACCTCAAATTTTTGAATGCCCACGGGGCAGAGCCCTAGGACAATATCGAAGCGGGAATAGTTCTATATGTATCCTCGGAACTGTAGCTTCATTTGTGTGCAATTTGAGCCCACTAGGTTCAGTAGTTTTTGAGATTAGCTCATACAAACACACAGACACCACCTCTTCTTTATAATAGTATAGATTATTTATTTACTATTTTATTTTTTATTTACTAAACTAAACTTTTACTAAACATGTGACACTTCAAATGATAAAATAATTAAGGGGATTTCACCACTGAAAATAGAGAAAAATCATAAAACTTTCAAAAAAAGTCTTTTTGCCTGATCATGTCATTTGGAACTATTAACATTTGTTTTATTTATTTACCTACATTTTATTTCTAACATGTGTTCAAATTATTATTTTGTTTACTTGTTGAATTGTTTGTTTACTTACAAATTGTGATTTAATAAAAACTTTATATTTTTTTATAGAAAATGTGAACTTTTATTAGGAAAATTAGTGGAATCATCAATGACGACGAGTAAAATGGTAAGTAGAAAAGAATTTGACCTATGTCTAAAGAAAAGGAAACTACTAGAACTACGCTTGAACAAACTCAAGGATGATTTACGTACATGTGAACATTCTCAAGATACATGCACTTACTACTCAGATAAACATAATCCAGATAGCAATATGGACTGAAATTGAAGTTACACAGTCAAATATTGAACTTCACACAAATTCAGTAGAAAGTGAATTAGAAATTCGATGGCAGTTAGAAGAAATGTATAGAGGGATACGGACATTCCTTGAAGCAGAAAAGAAAAAGTACATTACACATGCAGCAATGTCTGCTTCTGCAACATCTCAAAATGTATCTAATATTCCTTTCCAGCCGTGTACACCAGAGGAAAGTTTTCAAAACTTCACTTGACGCTTTGAAAACTACAAAATATTACGGGGAAACTTAAGTCCAAAAGTCAAAGTGGATTTATTTTTAAAGGCAATCACCCCACAAATACATGAACAGCTATAAGATCTTTGCATTCCAGATGACCCACATAACAAGCCATATGAGGAATTGATTCACATCATGTTAATGGCTCAACTAGAACCAAAACCCAGTATTTGGGCACGTCAGCACAAATTTACGACACGTACCCAATTATGTAATGAATCTGTACAAGCTTACGCTAATGCTCTTAGAAAGCTCAGCGTAGAATGTCAGTTTACTTGTACAAGTTGTAATGAATCCGTGTCTGAAATTCTACTTCGAATGCAGTTTGTCAGGAGACTAAAAGACTCTGATATACGTCTTCAACTTCTTCAAGATAAACTATTGCAACCGTTTAAAGAAGTAGTCGAAAAGGCTGCTACATTGGAACTAGCGAAAAGTGGGAGCAGAATACTAAAGACAAATGAAAATCAAGAGGAAGTACACCAAGTATCAAGAACAAACAACCAGATAGTAAGTCAAGTAAACAACTATCTGAGTATCAATCTCGTTTGGAGAAACTAAGGAACAAATGCTATAGTTGTGGTGATGATCCACATAGAGCACATCAATGTAAGTTCAAAAATGCAGAATGCAACTCTTGTAAACGTTTTGGTCACTTAGCAAGAGTATGTCTAAGAAAACCAAACAAAGAAGTAAAACAATCAGATGAAACCGCAGAAAATACAAGTGATGACACTCATGAAATTTAGGTACCAACTTCATTCAAAATCAAATGACAAGTTTATGCTCGAGGTAAAAGTGGAAGGACGACTCATGACAATGGAATTAGATACAGAGCGGCTCTTAGCATTGTGTCACTCAAATGTTTCAACTCAAGACATACACTGGGGAAATAATCAATCCAAGAGGAGTTGTATTTGTAAGTGTTCAGTATAAAGATCAAAGTTTTGTTGGAAAACTGTACATTGTTAACAAGTGTGTAGACTCTAAATTCGGAAGAGAATGGATAAGAGGGATTCAACTTGATGCAGCTGACATACATTCATTAAATTTGAGTGAAGAAAACGAAAACATTCAAGAACTAGATGATTTTATGATTCGATACGAAGACATTTTCAAAGAAGGCATTGGGAAAATAAAATAACAAACGAAAAGTCATAGTCATAGTCATAGTCAAGAATCTTTATTCATAGTATACATAGTTGTACATGAATAGTGTCAAATAAGTTAAAACTAATGCTTAAAACTATGATATCGCCATTTTCAATTCGTCTAAAGAGTACAAGGACAGGTCCATTAAATATTCCTTGAGACGTTTTTTAAAAATGTTGGGTTTTTGTTCTGTTTTTAATTTTTAAAGGAATAAATTTTTAAAATTCATGTCCTGCATTGACAGTCTTTTTTTTGAAGAGCTCTAATTTGTGTTTTCCAATTACAAAATTATTTTTGTTACGTGTATTGTAGTTATGATTATTTTCTTTAATTGGTGGAATAAAATATTTGTTTTTGACAAACATAATACATTCAAGAACATACAAACCATAAACAGTGAGGATCCTTAAACGTTTAAAGTGTTCTTTTGCAGAATCATCTTTGTTCATTTTTAACATAGCTCTGATTGATTGCTTCTGTATTGTCAAAATTTGGTCTAGATTCGAATTTGAGGTGGCTCCATATACACATATGCCATAAGATATATGGGATTGAATATGGGAAAAATAGATCATTTTTAAAACATCAACACTGCATAGTTTTGACATTTTTCTAATCGCACAAAGACCAGAATTTATTTTATTGATAACAAGTTTACAATGTTTGTCCCAAGACAAGTTGCTGTCCAATGTCAGGCCAAGGAACCTTACGGCTTCTGTTATTTCAATTGGTTGGATATTTACTTCAATATTAGGATTGGAATTGTTTTTGTTTTCTTTTGTTTTGAATGTGACACATTTGGTTTTACTTTCATTTAATTTTAAATTGTGATTATTAAAAAAATCCTCAATACAAGCTATTTCTATTGTGGATAGCAACTCAACATCTTCTGCAGTTTTCCCAGATACTTTAAGATTAGAGTCATCTGCATAAAGATACAAACCTGTACATGGGGCAAAATTTAGACACTTTTTAAAATTTGTTAAGTAACAAATGAAAAGTAAAGGTCCCAGGACCGATCCTTGAGGTACACCAGATCTTATTGTGCCCATATTTGAACTGTATTTTGATTTAGGCTATAATTGTATTTAGTGATGTGAGTTATTTCAACAAACTGTTGTCTATTTGATAAGTATGATTTAAACCAATTAAGAGAGTTATACCTGATTCCAATTTTTTCTAATTTAAAAAGTAATAGTTCATGATTAACGCTATCAAACGCCTTCGATAAATCCATGAACACTCCCAACACGTGCTCACCCTTGTCAATTGACTCAATGACTGATTCAACAAAGCTAACAATCGCTGTAATAGTGGACTTATCTTTCCTAAATCCGTGTTGGATGTCTTCTAGGATTGAATTTTCTTCTAAGAACACAGGTAATTGATTAGAAACAATTTTCTCGTAAATTTTAGATATTGGCGATAGCAAAGATATTGGTCGGTAATTACCAATATCTGTAGCCTCATTAACTAATTAGATTGATAATTAGATTTAGGAATTGGTATTACTTTAGCAATTTTTAAATTGTCTGGAAAAATGCCACTAACAAAAGAGGAGTTGATTAAATGAGAGAGAATTTTACTTAGCTGCTTTTTAGCGAATTTCCCTATAGGGAAGTAGCTATTACCGTAGGTCTCATGGTAAGACCTAAGCCCGGGACCGATTTACTTTTTCATTTTGATGTCCCCAGAGGCCAAAAACACCATTCGTTCAAATTTATATATATATATATATATATATATATATATATATATATGTGTGTCCATCCGCACAATAACTTGAGTAATTTTTGTCCGATTTTGATCAAATTTGGTTTGAAGGTGTAAGGCGGGATTAACTTGAATGAGTTCGCGAACCAGCATGATCGGACTATGGGAACGGGGGTTTATGGGGGGTTTTATGGGGTAAAAATAGGTTTTTCCCATTTTTGACCCTAAAAACACAAAATTTCACAATTTCTTTTTAAACCATTTTGTAGAGCTTAAAAAAACAAATAATTTAGTATATTGAAGCGTTATTATGCGCCTAATTGTTACGGAGAAAATTCCAAAAAATTGTAATTTTAAAATTCCCATGTTATTCTTATGAAGAATAAGTCAACTGTTGTTGTTTGCTTGTTTGTGAACATATTTTGATCAAATTTGGAAAATTCATTAATTTCTTACTAAACCACAGTACCTTTTAATATTTTACATAAAAAAAAACTTTTTACCCCCCCCCCCTGTTGCAGCAAACCTGTACTCATTAAACTAATTCTGTTTAAATTGGGAATAAATGTGATATTTTTAAGGAGACATTTTAGTTTAAATCCAATCAGGCAAATGGACATTCGCTAAGTCTGCAGGTCTGCTGCGGCGGGGGTATTTACAAATTTTATGACTGACATTGGAATCCCGTCATGGCTGGAGGATAGTTTGTTTTTAAAAGAATTTATAATTTTTTCAATTTCATCTTTATTAGTGTCACGAAAATAGAATTGATTTTGAATATTGACACAGGTTGAGCCGGTTGGAGATAGTTAGTTGTTCACGGATATCTCTGGAAGTCTGTTGGCTACAAGAAGGGGACACATTAATAGGCCTGTCCTTCACAACATTGATAAAATAAGAATTGAATAAATTACTAATTTCAAGAGGATCTGTAACTCTTTTGTTTCCATTTACTAAAAATTAGGGATGGTCAAGTCTCGAAATTTCGGGAAATTTTCGGGAAATTTTAAATCTCGTTACACGAGACGGGATTACTTTTTGGCCGAGATTTTTATCGAGACGAGAATAAAAAAAAAAAAAAAAAATTAAAAACGCCTGCAGAAAGTCAATGCAATACCCGCAATACAGGAGCGTGTTGTAGTTGCGTTCCCTTTGCGAAGGCGTTCTTATTTAATTAATTCTTTAAATGTAAATATTACTTTTTATTTCAATAATATTACTTAAATAACATTTGAAAAGTTTTGTTAAGTGTAAGCAGTGTAAGGAATGTTTTATTACTATAAAAAGTCAAAACAAGTAACTATTTTATAAAAATTAATATTGCTTTTATTTTATGATTTATTTTATTTTGGGATAAGTTGAACTCTATCCTAACTGATATCACTATGTTTCCTAATCGTAGGCATTTTTAGGCGGTAACGAAACACGTGATACGGCACCGGTTGAGGGTAAGTCGCGACTGTCACGTGTCGTCAGCGTTGACTCCCGCCCCTACTCCTATGATATCCTTATCTCGTTCTTTTGTTGTCTAAGGATATGAATGGCAGTGTTGTAGATAATGTTAGACTCGAATGATAATTTTTCGTTCAATATATGCTGTGGGTTTTCCTTTGACGCCTTGTAAATTTCATACTCTTCAACTGTATCCATGTATCGGCCTTTATTACAGAACTGTACTATTTCTAAATTATTGTGAATATCAGTGTAATTGTGGTTGTGGGAAATTAGGTGGTTTGCGTACGCTGATTTGGAATTTGCCTTAGGCTTGTGTTCCTTGAACCTGGTAGAAAAATATCTTGAAGTGTGGCCAATGTAAAAATTGGGGCAATCGTTACATTTCAATCTGTAAATTCCTGTTTTTTCCATTCTATTGGTTTCAGGTTGGCACTTTTCTTTGACGATGGTTGAGAGTTTATTGGTAGTTTTAAATGATACAATAACGTCATTTTTAGCCAATTCGTTTACTAGGGTGTGGTTCAGTACAACACCGTAGTTAGCGCTGACGTATCTTTTATTGCTGTCTTGTGGTCTGTTATTGTTTTTATTGCGTTGTCTACTAATCAATTTATCGATCAAGGAACTATTGTAGCCATTTGCAACTGCTATATGCTTTAAAATATTTACTTCATCGTTGTAATCAGTGGGACTCAGTGGGATGGAAAGTAAGCGGTGGACAAAACTATTGTATGCGGCGGTTTTATGGTTATGTGGATGGTGTGATAACGAATGAATTGTCTGATCAGTGGTAGTAGGTTTTCTGTAGATTTTAAAATTTAAATGGTTATCGCTTCTGGTAATGGTGACATCTAGGAAATTAATTGATTTTGTTTCTTCAATTTCAAGGGTGAATTTCAAGTTCTTGTGAAATTTATTTATGTATGTATGGAGGAGGTTGATTTGCCTCTCGTTACCATTGAATAAGATGAGGGTGTCGTCCATGTACCTACTATAGTGGATAATTCTATTGAGATTTCGGTTGGAATCGGACCAAAGATGTTTGTTTTCGACATGGTTCAAGAATAATTCAGCGAGTATACTTGAAAGCGGCGAACCCATTGTTAGTCCCTCGTTCTGGATATAATACTTGTTCTCGAATTCAAAGTAGTTTTGCTTCAAGACGTTTTGGGTTAAGAAAACCACTTCTTCTTTTGCCTTCGATGGTAGTGAAGAATGTTTGTCCAAATTATTTTTGAGTAAAATCATTGTTTCATTAACTGGAACGTTAGTAAATAGATTGACAACATCAAAAGATGCTAGGATGTAAGAATCTTTTAGTTTTATGTTTGAAACCTTATTTACTAAATCTATGGTATTCCTGACACTGTGGGGTCTTTAGCTAGAGTTGTGATGTTATTGGCATCGATGAAGTCCTGGACCTTGCTAATATATTCATCCTTATCTATGACGACTGTGCAGTTACCCTTATCTGCCTTTGCGATAACGGCGTTGTTCTGTTGTAACTTGAGTCTGATACTTTGAGCGACTTGTTTCAAAGATCTATACTTCGATAAATATTGTATCCTAGGTTTGGGGTTGTTCATGTATTTGTGGGTTTTGTTGGATATCATCGCTCTGGTGATGTCACGTGTCATGTTGTTTTTTAAACACTTAACGGCAGTATCTGCATTTAAAAGTTCAGAAATTAAACTGTTTTTCCTGTCGTTCGGAAAGTTGAAGTTGAGTCCTTTGTTTAATAATGCCAATTCTTGGTTTGAAAATTCTATGTCTGTTTGGTTCAATAACCTAGGGTGGAAATTGTGTTTGCATGCTATTGTTTCGATTTTTATTTGTGCCTTTACTATAGAATCAAATTTCTTAGCTTGGGTTTTCTTTTTGTATTGTACTTTCTTTTGAATTTGGGATTCTAACTGAAGAAATACATCGTTTTGCTGTGCAGGGTGTAAGTTGTTCAAGAGTGTAAGATGTTTCCCTAAAAGAAGTTTATTTATCATACTCTTTTTAGCGTACAGACTTGATTTCATTCTTTATCCAGGTTTTTTCAGCAACTCTTTTAGCTTTCCTGGCAGCTGTGGAGTTATTGGAAATTTTCATAGAAACGTATTTTGGCACAACTCCGTATTCTAGACATTTTTTGTTAAAATGTCACAAACCGCTAGTGTCAATTTTTAATCCAGAAAAGACCTTGCCAACAATCTCGGCAACACGAATATTCAACTATGTTCATTGTTCTCTCCGGATTCGACTATGACATAGAGTACAGGCAAACCGCTCATCATTGCAATGCAGATTATCTCTCACATTTCCCTATCAAAGTTGTTCAAGAACATTCTGTAGATGACCTCTCGAAGTACCACATAAATCAACTGGAAACACTCAATATCAACAGTACCGTGGTGGCTAAGGAAACTCTCAATGACGCTGTTTTAGGTCCAGTCCTACAGGACTTAAAATCGGGATAATCTGTTGAGCAATACGGATTTCACGATAACGAGCTGTCCATTCAAGATGATTGTGAACTGAAGGGCTGGAGAGTCATGATACCTCAGTATCTCAGACCTCATGTGCTTCGGGAACTACAGGTACCTCATTTAGGAGTAATAAAAATGAAGGCTTTAGGTCGCAGTTTTTGCTGGTGGAAAAGTATAGACAAGGATATTGAAGAGATGGTAGCTGAATGTCGACAATGCATTGAAAAATACAACAACCCGAGAAAAACTATCCATCCATGGGAACAACCTTCTAATCCATGGGAGAGGGTGCACATTGATTTATTAGGACCAACAGATGGCCAGTACCTGATATTAGTGGATGCATTTAGTAAGTGGGTAGAGGTGATACAGACAAAAACAACTACAAGTACATGGACAGTCCAAGAATTATGGAAAATCTTCTCAACATTTGTTTCTCAAGAGTTCAAAAACTTCATGAATGAATGTGGGATTATTTACAGAACAACGGCACCATACCATCCAAACTCAAACGGCCAGGCTGAAAGATACGTGCAGACTGTCAAGAAGGCGTTAAAATCCATGGAGGGAGAAAAGGGTACACTGCAAAATAAAATCCAAAGACTTTTAATGAAACTCAGGCAATCCCCTAATTCAACTGGTACATCAGCATATCACCTGATGTTTGGAAGGAGTGTACGAACAAACCTCGCAATAATTGTTCCAACATTAGAACCGAACAAATATCAGAAGAAGGGAGTCCAAGTCGGTATAAAAAGGAATTTCAAAGTTGGAGATACAGTGCAAGCGCGGGAATATGTCAATGGTTCGTCCAAATGGTATTCGGGCTATAAAACTAAAAAGCAAGGACATGTAATGTACATAGTTCAGCTAGAAGATGGACGAATAATAAGACATGTTGACCAGCTGATTCTTCGTAAAGTGCCGCAGCACAGTAAATAGAGGAGGAGGTGTTAACATATGTTTTATTTAGGGATGGTCAAGTCTCGAAATTTCGGGAAATTTTCAATCTCGTTACACGAGACGAGATTACTTTTTGGCCGAGATTTTTATCGAGACAATAAAAAAAAAAAAAAAATTAAAAACGCCTGCAGAAAGTCAATGCAATACCTGCAATACAGGAGCGTGTTGTAGTTGCGTTTCCTTTTCGAAGGCGTTCTTATTTAATTAATTCTTTTAATGTAAATATTACTTTCATTATTTTAATAATATTACTTTAATAACATTTGAGAAGTTTTGTTAAGTGTAAGCAGTGTGAGGAATGTTTTATTACTATAAAAAAAGTCAAAACAAGTAACTATTTTATAAAAATTAATATTGCTTTTATTTTATGATTTATTTTATTTTAGGATAAGTTTAACTCTTATCCTAACTGATATCACCATGTTTCCTAATCGTAGGCATTTTTAATAAGTTAGGCGTGATTAATAAAAAAATGTTATGCTGATGTTATTTAATGAAAGACTGTATATATTCTTGCCTATTATCATTATTTTAGTATTTAAACAGTCATCTAACAATGTTACAAAATCAGGTAAAAATTTTGAACGTGCATTTCCCGTTGTGTATGAGAAGAGAAATCTCGTCTCGATCTCGTCTCGAAATTTTATGAGAAATAAAAAATCTCGTCTCGTCTCGTCTCAAACTAAAAATCCAATCTCGTCCATCCCTAGTTTTATTTACATTTTATTTCTAACATGTGTTCAAATTATTATTTTGTTTACTTGTTGAATTGTTTTTGTTTACTTACAGATTGTGAAAAACTTACTTTCTATTTTCTTATACAAAATGTGAACTTTTATTAGTAAAATTAGTGGAATCAACAGGAACCTACTGAACAAGAATATAGTACCCTAAGACCTAATATCTGTAACCTAACCTAACCTAAGTATGAAAAAATAACATTTTTTGCATACACGTCAATGCCCGAAATTTCACATTTTTACTTTCAAACGCGGTTTTCCGAAAGTTTGAATTTTAACAAATTTTCTGACAAAAATCGACATATCTTGAGAACCACTTGAGATAAGAGTTCATATTTTCACCACATAGATCTTTTACTAAATATTTAGGTAGAATTAGACTTTTATGTAAATACGTTGCTTAGGAAAAATAATTTTATTTATATGCATGTCTTTTTAAAAAAAATCCAAAGTTTCCTCTACGAATTTTTATAAAACACTAATGCTACCATGATAAATCCACCTAAATATTTAGATTAGATCATTATTTTCAAAATTAGACCATGAGCAGTGCAAAATGTTGCATAGTTTCTTAGATATTTCACTTTGAAATATGGTCTAAAAAACGTGCAAAAAACCAGTTTTTATTCGCTGTAGGTTGTATGTGACAACCTTTTGGCCGTTTCAAATTTTTTTTATTTTTTTATTAGCTCACTACGGTACACACTAGGAAAAATAGTTAGGCCATTTTTATTGCGTATTTAAAAAATAAGTATTTTTTCAGTGGTGAATCCCCTTAAAGTAATATTTACACGTAAAGAATTAATTAAATGAGAACGCCTTCGAAAATGAAACACAACTACAACGCGGATTGCATTGACTTTCTGCAGGGGTTTTAATTTTTTTTTCTAGTCTCAAAAAAAATCTTGATCAAAAAGAAATCTCTTCTCGCATAACAAGATTTAAAATTTCCCGAAATTTTGAGACGACCATCCCTAAAAAAATAAGTACCGGTAGCAATAGATTGAGTAAAACTAATAACTATTTTCCTGTTGCAGGTATTAAGTTTTATAATGCCTGAATTTGAAAGTGATATTTGAAAGTGTTCGGTTGTTGCAGAAGTCAAAATTGGTCAAAATTGGCTCAAGACGAATCCATTCTATGATTTTGTTGAATTTTACGATGCTGTGAAGGCTGACCCATGTTTTAGTTTGTATTCAGGTATGTGTCACAATTTAATTTTTTTTTTTTTTGCTATAAGTGCATGGTTTACTGTATGGAGATTAACCAAATTCAGCATGGTTTGCAATGGTTATCATTTTATTGATATATTTTGATTTTATATATGTTTTAGCATAGTTTTTATTGACGTTACCTATTATGAACACTGAGCGGTACAGCAAATCTTTTGAATCTTTTTGACAGTTTCAGATGACATGTTATATTAAAAGCACTGATAGGCAATAAAAACCGAGATCATTTAGAAGTCTTTTAGGTAGGCTAACTTGAATTACTGTACATATGAAAACAAAATGCAAATCTGGACCATTAGTAAAAGCTGCAACTTACCCATGTTTTCAAAATCGATTGAGTCGGCAATACACTTCTTGGTATCGTCAACTGCAATTGCCTTTTCAAAAGCTATCTTTTTAACAATTTTGTTACATTCTTGATATTTGAGACGAGCGTCATTGTCTTTTGGTCTTGCTTTCACCACCTAAAATAAGATTCAAAGTCATAAGTAAACAGCATTTAGGCGAATTTCCCATATAGCCTATGGAATATTAGCGAATTTCCCATATATGGAACAAGCTATTACCGTAGTACTCATGGTAAGACCTGGACCCGGGACCGATTTAATTTTTCATTTTGAGGTCCCTAGAGGCCAAGAACACCATCCGTTCAAATTCATATATATATATATATATATATCTTACTAATATTATAAACCTGAAAGTTTGTGAGTTTGTGTGTGTGTTTGTGTGTATGTTTGTGTGTGTGTTTGTTGCTCAATCACGCATAAACTACTGGACGGATTGGGCTGAAATTTGTCATGATGATAGCTCACATTCCCGATTAACATTAAAGCATATTCTTATCCCAAAAATCCTTTCGGGCTCCGCCCCAGTGGCTCTGTAGTTCCCCATGTTAACCTTATGATTTTTCATATCTAAAAGGAATTAATGAATCTTAACAGCTGTTTCAATTAAACAAGTTGGTTCTGTTCTATGATGTTCAATAGCATAAAAGTTACAAGGATTACCAACAGGGTGCAGCACTATTATTTTTTTAAATTTATGACAATAGCTAATTTTCAACCAAAAGGTGAGTGAGCGAAGCGAACGAACTTCAACCAGGACGTGAATGAGCCATGCGAATACTTATGAAGTTAAACGGGGCAAAGCCCGCGGGTACATCTAGTATTAAATATTTAAGTAAATAAGTACAACTGAGCACCCTGAATATTATATTTTATAAAAAGAAGTGACATGTTTCGGACATTAGTCCATTTTCAAACTTCAAAATACATTAAACACTTAACTGTTGTTTATATTGTTTGTTTGTAAATAAATATAATTTTTCTATACAGATGATTTATAGAACTAGACAGGATTTGGAAACACATTTTTGTTACTGATTATTTAATTTTCAAATTTGGTCAAAGATTGGGTTTCTTGAAGGAATTTGGCTATTTAAAATATGATTTGGATTTTTTAGATTTTTTTCGTATATGAAATATTCTTCAGTTGAATCCATTCGATTTCCTTTGTTTAAAACTTTTAGAATTTTCATGTTTTTTAAATTTGTGTAATTGTGGTTGGTCGATAGAAGGTGTTCAGCAAAGTTTGATTTCATGGATGTTCTGTTGTTACTCTTAAGAGCTTGAATGTGCTTGAGCACATTTTCTTATATACGAAGAAAATTTAAAAAATCCAAATCATATTTTAAATAGCCAAATTCCTTCAAGAAACCCAATCTTTGACCAAATTTTAAAATTAAATAATCAGTAACAAAAATGTTTTTCCAAATCCTGTCTAGTTCTATAAATCATCTGTATATAGAAATTATATTTATTTACAAACAAACAATATAAACAACAGTTAAGTGTTTAATGTATTTTGAAGTTTGAAAATGGACTAATGTCCGAAACATGTCACTTCTTTTTATAAAATATAATATTCAGGGTGCTCAGTTGTACTTATTTACTTAAATATTTAATATATCAGCAGCCCTATTACGTGAACACCTAAATTAAAATATATATACCGTATATATATATATATATGTGTGTGTGTGTGAGTCCGTTAGCGCAATAACTCAAGCAAAACTGATCCGATTTTGATGAAATTTGGTACAAACGTGTAAACCAACGTTTATTCCAGCGAGTTCGCGATCCAGCATAATCGGACCATGGGAACGGGGGTTTATGGGGGGTTTTATGGGGTAAAAATAGGTTTTTCCCATTTTTGATCCTAAAAACAAAAAATTTTGCAATTTCTTTTTAAACCGTTTTGTAGAGCTTAAAAAAAGAAATAATTTAGTATATTGAAGCGCTGTTGTATGCCTAACGGTCACGGAGAAAATTCAAAAATAGTGTAATTTAAAATTCCCATGTTATTCTTATGGAGAAAATGAAAATTGATGTAGTTTACTTGTTTATGGATATATATTGATAAAATTTCGCAAATGTATTTATTTCATCCTATACTATTGACGTATGGTAAAAAAACAGTTTTTACCTTCCCCGTAGCAGCAAACCTAAGCTCTCGTTAAATTTAATGTTACTTAAATAGGGAATAAATATGTCTTATTTATGTAAATATTTTGGTAAGAATGTAATCAGACAAGTTAAAATTCGCTTAGTCTGCAGGTTTGCTGCGGCGGGGGTATTAACTTCCACCTTGACATCATTATTGTCACCCGCTATACCAGGGAAATAAAAAACAGCTCCTGCATTCGGAGGGACATTATCATATCGTAACTCGTGATTGCGACAAAATCACAAACAGTTGAAATAAATAAAAAATCCTTAAGCCAATTACCAGGGTGTCTATTAAATTCTAGATAAAAAATTCATGGACAATTCCCGTACATTTAAGGACACTTTGTCGTAACCTTTGTCGGTGCGATTACCAAATATATTTTCCTGATTTGTCAAACTGTATTAATCTTGTTCTTCACTGTGATGTAATAGAGATAAAAGTAAATAATAATAGACAGTTGAGTTAAATTTCAAAATATAAATTTATTAAAGTAAAAAAAAAAACATAGGTAGGTATAGGCCTACTATAGGTAAAGCTATACCTAGTTAGTGTAACAAAAAACACAACCAACGTCTCCCGCGACTAGCGATAAAATGCTAAAAATATCTCCATCGACCATCAGTCACGGAAACATTTTCATACAATATCATATCCAATCTAGGCGGATTAATTTGGCATGATTCGCCTTAGCACAACGTTAAGTTCTCGACTAAGTTATTTTAGAAAAAAAAAAAAACTTTAATGCACGTATTGTAACTCGGTTCTTGGTACAAAATCTGTATGGTGAGCGGCTACCAGTAAGCACAGAGTAAGATTATCTTTTCATTTGCAAAGTTAACATCGACATATGACAATCATCAGTTTATCTTAGACTCAATTACATTTTCTTGGTATATTTTACAGCTCTTTCAAAGAATCAAAATACCCAGGCCTAGACCTAAGTATTTAGGAACTGAGGGTTATCTATAGGCCCTAAGGGTCAATGTCACAGAATGGGATAAGTTATGTCTCAGGTATAAATAAAAAGTAAAACTAAATAAAAAATAATTAAATGTGTGTACTTACTTATTTACCTTATTTCCCAATAATATATTCCTTTATTTTAGCAATTACATGCATAATTTAAAAGTTTTATAGGTTACAGGCACATATTTACAGTCCGGTCACTTGTCTCCGGTCACTAACCTAAACATCAAATGAGATGTCAAATATCGAAAAAACTCTAAAAACACGACAGAGCTTTGAATATATGTTCTACGTAATACTTATTATTCGAATACGTCATGTGTTCAATCTTACAATTGGTCGGAATATTGATTTTTCGACCTCATACGTCAGTCTCCAAGTGCCACCGAGATATGGACTGTGAAAATGACGTAGCCCGCCAAAGCAGCAAAAAAAGTTGTAAAGCGCGGCAAATCATCCCAGCCTTGTGAGTACCTTTGTAAAGTTGCTGTGAGTTGAAGTTTTCGCCAGAAGAAGTGTTGATTAAGAAATTATAATCAAAACAACAGGTAAGAAACACATCGTACCTTAATTATGTTACAGTTTGGTCACTCACACTAATCCGATATATTCCAATAAAAAACTGGCAAATCAAACGTTGGACTAGCTGTAGAATTGTGCACAGAGCATAACCTGAAAATGAGGCCTAGTCTCGTCAACTAGCCTAGGAGCTATATAAATAATATAGTTTAAGGATTACAGTCCGGTCACGTTACCGGAGCTGTTTTTCCGTGACCGGGCTGTAATATAGTGCCAAAAAGTATAATAAACGCAGGTTGCGTTTATTTTATTATATTTTTTGATATTCTAAATTTAACTAACAACAAAAATATTAAATTTTAACTAAAAATACCTAGTTTAAAAAAAAAAAAACTAAATTGTTATAAGAAATTTGTTTCCAAAATATCCAGGTATGAATGAATTTCCGTTTTAGTTCTTTGTTATATATTTAATATTTGTCGTTTACGATTCTATGGTTAGTTTTTAACCATATGTAGGCCTAAGCACAAATATTCGCATAACAGGATGGACGCTTACTCAAAATCTTAGTTTTAGTCACGGCGGCGGCAGCCTGGTCACGGTGGCGACAGCCTGGTCACGGCCGCGACAGCCCGGTCACGGTACTGATTTATAAAAATTAAGAAAAATGCATTGGTAATTTATTTTTTTTTTACAATAGGTAGTTTGTAAACTAATTGTATTTCAATGTTACTGAACTTTTTTCAAATACAAGTATATACAAGTAGTTTTTTAATTAACTATGATGGATTTTGTTGACTTTTAAGAGGAGTTTCTATTTAATTTCACCTTTATCAATCACTTTTCATGAAAAAAAAAACTAACATTTAGTCTTATAAAACTCAAACTACAAAAACCAGTTGAAATAGTGTTATTTCCTAATTATCAAAAATTTTGTTTTTTTTTACTGAACAATATTTAGTGTTTTTTTTTTTTTTTTTTATATAACAATAGGTGTAACTTAACCAGACTTGGTGACCTGAAAAGAAAAAAAAAACTAAATAAAGATTTTAAGCTCTGCTGCTGATTGATTTGTATTATTTCTGAATGGTCACTTCTTATAATAACTTAATATTAACAAAATATTTTATAAAAAAGTAAAAAAAAATTGGCAAATTATCACATTTAGTGACAATGACCCCTAAACTGAGTTTAACAAACAATGAGGTTATTGAGGTTATAATAGCAGGCAAAGTCACTATGATCATCATTCTAGTTCATAAGATTTAGATTGCTTAAAGCATAGCCTATAACACAAAAAATAAATATGGGAAACAAAAAAACGTTGAAACCTGAACAGGCAACAATATAAGACAAAGATACATAAAATGACATTGATTTGAGACCAATTAGGCCTGCATAATGAAAAAAAAATTAATGGAAACAACAATACCTACTTGTGGTTTTGTCAATTGAAAGATAAAATATCATTAAAAAAGGCTTTTACTTACAAACCAAGACTGTAGATTAGTTACAAGTTTAATATAATAACCATAAACAGTTTTATGGCAGTAGGCAATGGCCGGGTAATTGAATCTTCAAGATGAAAGTACATACAAGTAATAAGTAAAATTCAACAGCTTTATAAAACTATTATTTCCATGATAAAATAGGTTTGGGATCTAGGCCTAATAATAATTAGGCCTACCCTAGTAATAAATAAAGAAATTGTAAAGGAATAAAAGTGGTACACAGCTTTTATGAGCTAAGCTACTGAGTTATGGAGTTCTTGGAAGTAGGGTACACAGTAATTGACTTGGCACTTGATTGCAATGACAAAATATTAATGGGTTCAACAACGCTTGTGGTTTTGTCAATTCCTCTACGCAGTTCTTTATCACACAACTTGGACCGCGTAAGCCAGCAATTTTTTAATATAGCCTATTTTTCAAGTCCGTTGCAGAAAGTTTAGAAAAGTTCTGATTTAGGGGTGTGATTTAGGCCTACCTATGTAAAAATGTATCTAACTCCTAAACTATTCAAATCCTCACATACAAATCAGGTATAAAATGAATTTTTCAAACATTATTTTAACCTAACATTCCCAATGCTGAAAATAATGCGTATCACCTTGAATTATCAAAATTATACTGCCCTGATCCTTACAACCCACCTACTACAAGTGGGGTGAGTTGCGACCCATAATTTGCCAATATCAGACAACTATATTCTACAGACAACTTTGAGACGTACTTTACTTCTACTACCCTACTTACTTACCGCTTCAAAGTCTCTTAGAGCTTGTTTAAACTTCCCAAGACACATGTGAGCGGCAGCTCTCCTGTAGTAACCCTTGATGTAACTTCTGTCAATTTCTATGGCTTTGGTCGCATCATTTAGGGCATAGCCATAGCACTCAGTCTTGAGGTAAGCAATACTTCTATTACCATAATATACAGCCACATTTGGATTAACTTCAATTGCAGCAGAATAGAGTTCTATTGCTTTATTGAAGTCCCCCTCTGTATTAGAAAATAAATAAGTTTATAAATTGCACAAAAGTCATGACATCGATAACAAAGATAAAGACATTGGACTTTACAATAATGTAAGGGTAGGGGAGAATGGGGCACATTTGAACGGTTTAAATTTTCCGTCATGTTTATACTCGCAGGCCATTGGACCAGCTGTAAAATGTAGCCCTCAAATCGGACAACAGGTTGCATTCATCTCCCTCCATTTCTGATCAGTTCTTAGTTTGTTGTTGGGAAAATAAGTTTTAGAGCGCCACAAGAAAACTTTTTTAGGAGTAGGGATTTGTAAATTTTCCATAGAAAAACTTCATTACGGATAAGTTTGATCCATTTACCTTATGGCTTATACATATTTAGATACAATTATGCATTTCAAATTGATAAATTACAATTCAAGAAAACATAATTTAACTTTTTGCAAAATTGTGCCTAGTGGGGTAGATTTGAACAAGAGTCTGAGGGGTACATTTGAACACCATGTTTTCCTCTGGTAAGCATGTTGTTCAAATGTACCCCAACTGATTATATTTGTTTCTCATACAAAACAGTAATGAATAATAATAATTTAAGACTATATAAGCTTCCTCAACCAACAATGAGTGTAAGAACTGCACGTGTAGCGAACGAATATAATTTGCTATTAACTTTGCAACATTTAGCTACAAATAATGTGAATCTAAAACATTAAAAGAAGAGTTAGTTCTAATAGAAATAAGAACTGTTTTTATCAACTCACATGCATAACAATTTCTGTAAAATAAAAATTTTCATTTTACTTAATTCGTGTGTTCAATTGTACCCCACTTCTTGTTCAAAAGTACCCCACCAGTGGGGTACTTTTGAACGATTTGCATACCTTTGCAAAAACGGATATTGCACATTAACATGTTAACTTGGAGTGCTTAAAAAATAACTAATTTAAAGCTAAGATTATGTTACAACTAAATCTAATAATGTTTTTATTAAAAACACGTAAATTCACCTATTAAAAAATTAAAGTTTAAAAAGTGTTCAAATGTACCCCACTCTCCCCTACAGTTTCTTAACTGGGCTACGCTAATATTGATTGAAACTATCAAATTGAAAATATTGATTAGTAATCAATATTTTTAAATACAGTAGAGTCCCACAAACTCGGCGTAATGTGGACTGGAAGGGTGCCAAATTATCGGGAACTAGGGTTAAAAATAAGAACAATACAACTTTGACTTGAGAATGATTTGACTTGAGCTGGCTTGTGTCCATGTTCAACTCGGACTCAAAATATCACTAATTTTCTGAGCCAGGTGATGGCCGAGTTATCCACAATGCCGGGTTATCGAGTGCCGAGTTTGCGGGACTCTACTGTATATCTATTATAAAATGAAACTATCATAACCTAACCTAACCAACCAAACTTGCTGATGGTGAAAACATTGCATGAAGGTTTACTAATCGAATCGATAGTTTCAATCTATATTAAGTTAGCGTAGCCCAGTTCAGAAACTGTACCCATAATGGAAACTGGATACTATGGAACAGTTTCAACTAGGCTAAGTTAACCCTCCGAGGGTCACGCGTCAAAAAATAGACGCACAACACACTTTGTGTAGGGTCACGCGTCGAGTTTAAGACGCACAAACATCATTTACGGCGAAGGCTCTATGACTGACTGAATCGGATTGAACTGGATCGAGTTAGGTATCGTTCTTTCCGTAATATTCTAAGCTTTCTCCAGAGGCCTGTCTCTAAGCGCTATTCATTTTAGTTCCGAAAATATTGTAGCAGACAGCTGACGTGCGTGTATTTGTAAACAGCTAGGTTCCCCCGGACCGATGACTGATGTGTTTTATTACGTTTATCATTGTTTTAGTGTTAAAAATCAAAAGTAGTGATATACGTGGTGCATTATAAGAAGATTTAAGTGGTTTTGAAGTGCTGGTTGATGATCCTGAAGAAGTAGGTAGTGATATTGATGTAAATTATCAGCCAGATTCCTAGCTGTGGTTAGGCTATGCATTCTTAGCTAAACGCTATGGGTGAAATCCGTTTTTCGCTCATAACTTATTTATTTGATAACTTACCTCGCTATATGATTATATATTTGTAATCCTCATTAAATTTAGAACAAAGTGGCTATTTTCAAATATTTATAGGCCTATAATTTATACAATTTCATTGAGCGCAAACTTATTTTTTTTTTGAAAATTTTCGAAATTATATTTTTTTTTACCTAAAAATTTTTTTTTAAAAAAATGTTCCTTATGTTTTATATATAATATTGAAGCCCATGATTTTCCAAACAAAATGGTATATAGAACATTAGAATTAACATTGTTTTAAGCTTCTCAGATCCGTTTTAATAAAACCTTGCAAAGGGGCCAAAAATAGGTGGACATTAAGGCCTAAACTATGGACACTCGGAGGGTTAAACTATTTTAAAATCCAAGCTTTAACTAAACTTAGGCCTAGTCTCATTAAAGCTTCCATGACAAATAGATTAAAAGTTAGGCCTATCCAATTTAGGCTAACTTACTGATGTAGGCCCTATTTTGTGGAAACTTAGGCAGTACGATATCCCCAGGTTGTCCCCCGGAACCAGTCTAGTGCACTTAATTTAAGTTACTTATTTCATGTTATAAGTTAAAGGTTCTAAGTTCAAACAAGGGCAGTGTAGTCCAACGTCTAGTAAAACATTGTCAATGGGATAGGCCTCTTCCATTTTCTTTACCTGCCTACCGGTAAGAAAGTTTAAATTTAAACAAATGTACAGGCTAACAGTGCATTTAACAAGATTATAATTTTGACTGGCCCCTTTCAAGATCAAATGAATGGTTTCAAGATAAAATCAGTCGATTGTAAAAACAAATTTACATTAAATTTACCAAAGGCTTAAAACAGGTAGGCCTAACCTAAAAATTGATCTTACTTTTAAAGTACACATTTGCTTCTTCTTTGATCGTTTCGGCTTTCTTTGCATCAGCATCAGATATTATTGAATTACTTGTGACACTCATCTTGTAAATAGTCTTGATTCTTATTCACCGAAAAATCAAATTAAAATGAACATAACTTAAAAACTTTTCAAGTAAGTTTACTTTTACAGGGCAACGGCAACGGGCAAACGGGGAAACGGCAATCAGTTAGACTTGACTTAGACTAGACTAGACTCAGTCCACACTTCAACTTCACACAGACAGTCAGGGGCCTGACCGTCTGACTTAGGGGAGGTACGATTGAGGCATTAGTTCAAAATTCCTCTGTGAACAGCGCTGTAGTAGAGAGCATTTTGGCAATAAAGGTTTACTAATCGCAAAAATAGTTCTGTTTATAAAATAAAATTATAAATGCCTCAAATTCAATTTTATAATTTTTTTATTATAAAATTACTATCATAACCTAACCGAACTAACCAAACTTGCTGATAATGAAGTAATATAAAAAAGTTTATTAATAGAAAAAATAATTATGTTCATTAAATAAAACTAGAAATTGCTCAATTAAAATTTTATAATGACTTAATAATAAAATTAAACTGTCATAATCGACCGAACCAAACCAACCAAACTTGCTGATAATGAAAAAATCTTAGTCAAAAAGTTAGTGACACCAGCGGGATTCGAACCCGGGACTCTCAGCATATCAGCTCGGCACTCTAACCACTAGGCCACCGAGGCTGATGGCTGAAAACCCGTATTGTTACGGTAATGGTGTTCCCTCTGCTAATGAGAAGCCCACAGTTGTCATCGTAACCTTATGCTCATCTATACCTCCCCTGAGTAAATACCGACAGTCAGTTGTCAGTAGTGAGTCAGTCCAGTCGATTAACGAAGAGCGCAGCAGCAGCGTTCTAAAAGTTACTAGACTATACAACAAAAATATCCAATACCTTTTTGCAGGGCCGGGGATAAGGGCTAGACCACTCCGCTGGTGTACCTGCATCCCGCTCGATTCACCCTGTGACGTCTCGTGGTTGTCAGCCGCGCCTGTGCTGTAGTGGGACCGCGCCGAACTTGGACAACGACACACGCGGACAACGTTAAAGTTGGACAGATTAAGTTTCCAGGGTTGTCGTTTGCGTACAACGTTACCCTTGGACACATTTGAATGTGTCCAGATTCGTCGTGTCGTGCAACGCCACCCCTGGACAACTTAAAAACTTGTCCAGGTTCGTCGTTTGCATGCAACGTTAAACTTGGACACATTTGAATGTGTCCAGTTTCGTCGTCTCGTGCAGCGCCACCCCTGGACAACTTAAAAACTTGTCCAGGTTCGTCGTTTGCATGCAACGTTAAACTTGGACACATTTGAATGTGTCCAGATTCGTCGTGTCGTGCAACGCCACCCCTGGACAACTTATAAATGTGTCCAGGTTCGTCGTTTGCGTGCAACGTTAAGCTTGGACACATTTGAATGTGTCCATTAACGTCGTTGTCTGCTTTTATCGTTGTCTGATTGAGGCGGTGTCTGCTTTTAACGTAGTCCACGTTTAACGTTGTCCAACTTCGACATCGTCCCGCTGTAGTATGATGGCAATGCTCGGCAGCGCGCGCCCTGTTTCGAATTAAATTTCCCCGCTAAATTTAAAGACCAATGTTGTTAACCTCTGGCATTCTTAAAAGGAAAGTAAATTGTCTATGGAGTGGTGTAACTTGTTCATAATGAATATTATTATTTACTATCTATATATTAATTTGAAACTGTTTTTCTTTGTGACAGCTATTTTGAGAGAACGGCTGGGCGTAAACTCGGTAGAGGTGTCTTAAGAAAGGTCCTGGTCTGTAGATGAGCCATCAAAAGAGAAACATGGAGAATTCCCTCGGGGCTCTGCCTCAGTGGCCTTTAAATTCCCATCCCATGTTATTCTTATGGAGGAAAACGAGGTTTTTGTCACAGCTAATTTGAGAGAACGGCTGGGCGTAGAAACTTGGTAGGGGTGTCTAAAGAAAGGTATTGGTCTGTAGGTGAGCCCTCAAAAGAGAAACGATGTAAATTTCCTTGGGGCTCTGCCCCAGAGGCCTTTAAAGTTCACTCTGCAATTTTGTTTACATTTCGACCATATGGATAATTTTACACTACTTTTAATGAACCAGCTGTTAATATTAAAATTGTATTCAAAGGTTTACTGAAACTGTCAAAATTAAATGTTTACATTATTATTTACCTATTATTTTTAATGGATTCTCCACTGCATGGCAAGTTTTTTATAGTTTCAACAAAATGATGATTTTATGATACGTTTGAAATGTTTTGTTCAAAAATCTATGCTTTATTGCTCTTAGAAAATTTTAAATTATGAAATAAGTGTGACTTATTAATTTCAAAGGAACATATAACTATTCCTTTTTGGGTTAGCTTATACATATTGTAAGGTTGGCACTTGCCTTTTTTCCTACTTTCAATCACAATTTATTTTTAAATTCAAGAAAGAAAACCTGAGATTCATTTATTGGTATAACAGTTTTTGATAATCGGGTTGAAAATTGTGTCATAGATGAGTACGTTGAGGATGAGAGCTGTGTTCAAGTTTTGGAATAGACTAACTACGGAGTCTATGGTTTTGGTAAAGTAGGTGAACTAATGTCAATTCAGGTATAAAAAAAAAAATTGTGTACACAGTTTTTACTTTGATGTACACATGTAGCTAGGTTGAACAACGCATCTAAACCTCACGACATACAAAACATTCGGAAACACAACAGTATCATCACATCTCATCGCATTTGCATAATTTGTTACCAAAGCTGGACTAGGTTATGGATTTGGTTCCGCAAATGTTCAAGATTTGTGATAAAATTTCCTACAATTATGGTTCATTCCAATCCACGAAATACATGCACAGCTTTATGTGATCTATATGGCCAAGGCAAAACTACCCCATAAGTTAATGAATTATCAAGTAAGAACAGGATGATTAAATAAATACATGGGTCGATGTGGCAAGAGAAGGATTTAAAATTGCTGAGATCGAAGTAAGAATGTTACTGTCTTCTGGAGAATCAGATATTTTTATCAAAAAAAAAGATGAAGATTTACCTCTTTTAAGATAAATCCGGATACAATCTGAATGATTTTCCTAAAGCAGATGGAATTAGTGGTTAGTAATAAAAATTGACTCTTTCCGTAACATGATAGACTAATTATATGAACTCATTCTCCCATATAGTGAAAGTGGCTTTGGTATGAAACAAACTCATGAACAAACAATTATAAGACTCCTAAAAAACCTTTTGGGCAACCTAAAGCCGGTAAAAAGAAAGGTAGGAAATATTGTGTTTAACGAATTCATCAATCACGTTTTTTAGGGAACACAATCGTCATAGGCCTACTTATTATTGCTTATCCTCCCTTCATATAACTAAGATTTTAATGATTTCACTCTATCCAACGCAGTTAGCTGAATTTACATAAAACCTCAAGATTAACCGTCAATTTCGACGGGGTTCCACTAGTTTATTATTGAAGATCAAATTACGAAGAATTGTCCTAGACTTTGAACATGTGGTTACTTTAATTATGTTTTTGAAATGAATATGAAATATTTAACCAAATAAACAATTTATTTGTGTTCCTTAAGGGTTTCTCGAAATAAAAAAAAAAACATATATTTAGCCTTTCTGAATACAGTAGTAAGATTTCTATTCAAAATTATATTCAAGTTTATTTATTTTTAAAATTTTTAAGGCGAGCTTACTAAAAAAGGTTAAAATAAAAAAAAATATTTGGGTGGCGATCCCTAAATATTTAATTAGAATTTACTATCATGTTCTTAAACTTTTTTAAATGTAAAATAAACTTTTGTAAAAATGTAAAACTCAAGCAGTTTTAATGATTGTTCTGTGACAATTTTGATTGTTTCAAGAAAAATATTTATCGAAAAACCTCAAATAACTAATATATAACAAATTATACAGTCACTGAAAATCATAAAATAATTTATTCTTGTAAAAAAAAATACAACCGACTTCAAACGCTCTAAAAAGAATAAAATAATTTCAATAAAGTAAACTTTTGTATTAGTCAAGCTCACGTATTTCAAGACGGCTCTATCTGCAAATATGAATTAAATAAAAGATTGAGAGTGTATTTTGAAAATCAATAAATTGTAGCTGGATAACATAAATATATAAAAAAAACCTACTGAACTGTTTTGTTATAAACAAAATCAAAGGAAGTATTTTCTTGTATTTTATGTTTACTTCAGAATGAATGCACTACGAAAATAACACACACAAATGTTCTGTATGAATAGGATAATAATTTATTGTGATATTATGATATATAGGATCTTTTTTAAGATACGCATTAATACCACTATTAGATTATAATTTACTATCTTATTAAAAATTATTAATCTTTAATCTATTAATTATTAATCGTTTTGTATTTGCATAGGAGTCATATTTTTCTCAGCCCACTTAGTTATAGCTACAGTAGTAGTATTAGTAGTGTATTAGTTTTTTACAGTTTTTGTTCAAAACACATACTTTCTAAACACCTACAATTTCAATATTTTTAGGCCCCTATTAGCCGTGAGCAACATGTGGCGCAGCTAGCGGCGCCGCAGGCGGAGCCGCCGGTGGCCCACAGTGTTTTGGAACCTGGAGACTAGTCGCGCGACACATTTGTAGCTCGCTCAAACCGCGGAATTCACCACAACACTCTAGTGTCAAACATGGCTTTGAGCAGTTCGGAGCTCCTTCTACTTGTTCTCCTGTTAAAAAAAAAGAGGCGAAGAGTCAGGCAGTTTAGGAGACATCCCATTCTAGTGCCTAGGCTCAGCAAAGGCATTTATTACACTCTGTTCGACGATCTTTGTGCTCACCCCAGTAAGTTTTTCAACTACTTCAGGATGTCTAGGGCCTCATTCGACGAGTTGTTTTCTTACATCGAGAGTGACATCACTGGACGTGATAGTGAACTGAATAAATGTATTCCTGCCAAAAATACATTTATATATAATGTGTATAAATGTATAAACATGTATAAATGACACAAAAAGGAAATAATACACTGTTAAAAAGGTCACTGTTAAACAAAGTGAACATAAGTAACTAATGAATAGACCAACAATATGGCGATGTACGTCTCAATCGACTCAAACCACGATGTAGACTGTGTGGCATGCTCCGTTTTCACGTTTTCAGCGCATGCGCGCGCAGTCAGTGGCGTCGCATGTTGCCCACGGCTAATAGGCTCCATATACTGCAATGCCCCCCGACTGCCTGGACACTAAAACAGTCGCGACGCATGTTGCCGGGCAAAATCACTCCCGGCAACACCTCGGGCAGCTTTTTCGGCGGCGCCGCTAGCTGCGCCACATGCTGCTCACGGCTAATAGGCACCATTTGACTCCATGCCCCTCTACACGTCCGACATCGGCGGTGCCGCTAGCTGCGCCACATGTTGCTCACGGCTAATAGGGGCCTTAGAGCTGCAAGATATTCTTATGTTTTATGCTAGCTAAAACTTTATTTTTTCTTCTAATTTCATTTGCGATTTTAAGATTACTACTTAAGTTTGTAATTTTTCATTAATTTCTGTTTTACTTTTAGTCTTTGCAATTGATCACATCGGTTATTCCATCGAGATTCATCTCTGTGCCAGTGCCACATTATCCGAGATTTCACAAACAATAATTCCATAGGAAACAGATGAAAATCATAAACAAACTATCAGTCAGTAACATATTATTTGACTTCAGAACACTTCTAACCACAGCTAACATTAAAACTTAACTCCATACTTAGCGCATTGAATGCAAACAAACAAGGGGTTCATTGCAGGAAGCGCTGGGCGAGGCAACCACGTGACGTCACGGGGCCGCCGACCACTACCTGGCGTGGCGGCTTCTGCCAAACATCAAAAGAGTGGTCTAGCCCTTACTAGCTACTATCCCCTATTACACCTATTTGTTTATTTCAATTCATTATTGTCTTATTTTGTTAATGTTTATCAGTATTGTTAGTTTTTTTAGAGGTTAACTGTAAGAAAGGACCGTGAGGTCCTAAGTTCGCCTCAATAAAGAAGGATTTTCATTTCATTTCATCCCCGGCCCTGCCTTTTTGTGCCATCGAGCTCGCGAGGACTCCGACTCTGGCAATGACATTTTTGGCCTTGAATTTATTTTCCATTCAAAAATTCAGATTGGACTAAAGCGAAAGTCTAAATCCATCCCTCAGTGTATTCACTGTCAACGCTTTGGACTGGACACACTAAAAACTATTGCAAACTTGATCCCCGTTGTGTTAAATGTACAGTAAACCATTTATTTTCAGATTGTCCTAATAAGAGAGAAGATCCAGTCCAGTGTGTTAACTGTAATGAGTCACATACAGCTAATTATCATGGTTACCCTTACTACCTCAGTCTTAAGACACGAGCAATCAGCAAAAAATCAACCAACAACCAATTAAACGGGAATCAGCCATAATCAAGTTCAATACAATTCAAGTAGTACTCATTTTCCTGCTTTGTCAACGTCAACCAAAAATCGTAATCCTCCAACAAGTTCTCCAAGCGAAAACTTTGCTACCCCACATAAAACTTATGCGAAAATGTTACAAAACGGATCGAAACATAAACGTACTGAAACACAAACTCCCCATCCTGAACCTGAAAACTCAGAACCAGAACACGACTCTCTTCACCCTATTTTAAAATCACTATTATCTCTAGTTAAACCTTACCTCCCTCAAATTAAATCGTTCATCTCTCAGTTAGTGTCATCTATTTTCCAGAATGGATTTTAATTTACACCCAGCGAATAACTTAAAAATACTTAATTGGAATGCGAATGGTTTAAAGGAAAAGCGTTCTTCATTTATTGTTTTTCTAGCTCAAAATTAAATTGACATCGCTTGTACCTATCACAGAAATCCATCTGATCAACGGAAAAATTTACAGTTCCAGGTTATCTCGTTTACAAATCAGACAGGGATGCGCCTAGAGCGTCTGGCGGAGTTGCCAATATTGCGGTTAAAAGAAACGTTGCTCATCACTCATTTATCTACCTCACATGAATAACCTAGAAATTACAGCCATAAAAATAAAAATAAACAACGATGATATTTTATATTCTGCTTATCATGCTCCACGGTACAATTTTCAAAAACGTACATTGAAAACCTCTTTTCAGATAATACTCCTACTATTTTACTAGGCGATCTAGACTGTAAGCATGGGGATGCCTGAAGACAAATCCTAATGGAAGACTACTCTTAGCCGCTACTACTGCCTACGGAGTATCAATATTGTTCCCCCAAATGAACCTACTAATTGCTCATTTAACCACAATGTCAGGCCAGACATTTTAGTCATTGGATTGTTTAGAAATATGCCTCGCCCAACACACATGACATCACTAATTGACCTTGATCCCGATCACCTACCAGTCATTCTTTCATTTGACGAACCACCTGAAATAGAACTTCCAAACGAAAAACTTTAAAGGAGTAATAGACTGGGAAAAGTTTAAAGAATGCTTTCATGACAATTTTCTCCTTCCTCGCTAACTAAAAGATAAAACCCACCCTAGTAGCACAAATATGTATTTTATAAATATTTTATATATTTAAATTTGTATTTGATAGAACCTCGATTAAAATATATAAATAATATATCTTTAATAATAGTTTGATATATTCAAATATATATTTAAAATATTACCAAAAAGCAATGCAAAATATAAATTAAAAATAAGTTTTGAATATATAAAATAGATTCATAATATATATTGATAAAATAAGTATAGAATCTATAATAGACATATTTTATATGTATATTTTTCCTATTAAATATTAAAAAAAATATGTGTTGAGAATATTTTAAATATATATAAAATATTTTTGAAACTATATTATATATTTAAAGTATCTATAAAAATATTTTGAAACACGTCAGATATTTTTATTAATAAAATAATAATATATTTGTAGAATATATAGCTTATAATCTTTTATAATTAGCATAATCTTTTTTTTTATAATCTTTTTGTTTTTTTATAGTGTCTATCAATTTATACATGCATTTTTTGTATTATAATTGCTATTGTGGAAGCGTTAAAATTAAGTAAATAATAATACATAATCTGAATGGTGTCACTCTATCATGCACGTAAAGAAAAAATTACGCATATAGTTAAGAGGCAGTATACATGTTCGAAAGCTACATTTGGGTTAAACGAAAAAAAAGTTTTGATGGGTTTTATTTTTTTAATTTTGTGACAATGAATTTGATCATAGAAATCTCAAATGATTGGCTAGAAAAGGGTGCCAGTGACTGGCGACCTTTTAAGAAACTAATTACGGTTGTATATGACGTTCTAAAAATAATTATTTGATTTACATATGACATAAATTACATAATATTTTTCATAGTATTTAAATTAATTTTTGTAGTTTACTGTATTTGTATTCGTGGAGACTACTCACTATTCACTACAGCACTATTCAACTCAACTACTTGATGCCAAAACAGATTAACAGAATCATATTACTGTATACTGTAGTATCCAAAATATTTCAAGTATTGCAACCATTGCAACTGACGGCCACTCTTTCACCATTTGAAACCTAAGGCTAACAACAGTCACAAATAGCTCAGAGGTAAAGTAAGAGGCTCATAAGTCGAAGGACCCAGGTTCGAGACCCACCACGGCTGAAAAAATTTTATCCAGTAATTTTTTCAAAATTTGTTTTTATGAACTATTTAATCAATTTACTCAACTGTGTGCTTTTCATACTAAATCTTTATTATGTTGTGTTTTTATGTTTAGGCCCCATGGGATGTTTGGAAGAGATATTAAATACATTTTTTATTTAAATATTATTTGCTAAAATATATTATTGGAACATATTTTTTTAATATTTAATAGATTCAAAAACATATTTTTTATATATTTAATATATTTTAAATATGATATAAAATTGACATTAATACACACTTGAGATATATAAAATAGATTTTAAATATATTAATTCATATGTATTTAATATATATTTGTGCTACTAGGGCAAATAGTTGATGAGGCTATCGATTATAAAGCTCGATTATAAAGCTTCTAAGCTCGTTAATGAGCTAGAAAACGAAATCCCTCTCACCAACACACCTGCGCATGAGTTGCTGGGGGAGCCCTATAGGACAATTACATTTCCAATGGAAGGAGGTATCATGGCAAGAAGTTAACAATGTTGTAGCTAATTTATCAAATTCAAAAGCTATGGATCATTACTGGTTTTCAAATTATAGTATCAAACAAATAATTCATTTTATAAGTGAGCCTCTGGCTTTTTGTATTAGTAAATGTTTGAAAATTGGTTATTTCTCTGACCTTCTCAAAATTTCTAAAATTATTCCAGTATATAAAAAAGGTGATAAAAATCTTCCTAGTATTATCGCCCTATTTCAATAGTGCCAATCTTTTCCAAAATTTTTGAATGTCTCATGCATAAACAAATGAAGGAATATTTTGAAAATAACAATTTATTGACAAATTCACAGTTTGGATTTCGAGAGGGTAAATCAACAACTACAGCTGTCTTAGAAGTAATTAATAAATCTTTAAATCCATTTGAAAATACAGAAACTGTTTCATTAACTTTATTTGATCTTACAAAAGCTTTTGACTCTGTACCTTTTGATATTTTATTCAAAAAACTTGAATTTTATGGTATTAAAGGTGAAACTTTAAAAAAATTTTTAAATCCTATTTAACTAATAGAAAGCAGTATGTATCTGTTGGAGGCAGTCAGTCTAGCTTAAGATTGGTTGAAGTAGGTGTTCCACAGGGCTCGGTTTTGGGACCCTTCTTGTTTTTAATCTCGATAAATGACCTGCCGAGGAATGTTGATGTAGACACTGGTGTATATGCTGATGACACAACTTTGATTGCAACAAATAGAGATATCCATGAGGAGCTTGATTTAATTACTAATGAATCAATTACATCAGCACTCAATTGGTTTTCTTCAAATAAATTGACGTGTAGTTAAGAAAAAACACAGAAAATTCTTTTGAGTCTATCCCCACTTGACAATGAATTAAAATCTGTAAAATTATTAGGATTCCAAATTGATTCAAAATTAAATTGGCAAGAGCACATAGAAATCACTTGTAAAAAAATTTCCAGAGTAAATTATCTAATTTGGAAACTCAGAGATTTTGTTAGTAATGAATACCTTCGGATTACTTATTTTAGTTTTTTTCAATCTCATATTTCTTACGGGATTATACTATGGGGACACTCCCCCCACACCCATGAAATTCTTTTATTACAAAAAAAGTCATACGAACAATCTGTGGGGCTGGCCCTGTGGATAGCTGTCGACTTCTTTTTACAGACCTTAAAATTATGACCGTTGTAAATTTGTATATTTTTCACATACTCCTCTACACTAAAGCCAATCTCATGGCCCCCACAAGGGTGGGGCTGGTGCAACTCTGGTCACAGGGCCCGGGGCCTCAGGGGGCCCGGGCCTACCCATATTTTTTTTCCCATTGAAGATCACTTTACAGCAGATCATAAATTGAAGATAAAAAATAATATATATATTTTACAAAAAACAAAGTTTAATAATTTAAAATGCATTAATTCTAGATTCTAAGGTAGTTTATATTTAAATACTATAGCTGCGTAGGAGCGTATGTTCTATACAACAGCAGAACAGCCAGCTTGGGCCCCAGTGGCCGGCTCCACAAACTCCCTCTACCCTTTCCTCCCGCCAGGCGCCTAGCCCCTCCTACCTCACTCTCCCCGTAATAAACAAAGTTTGGTTTTATAATTGAACTGATAGTTTCAAGAATGAATCCTTATAGTTATAAGTTAAAATAAAATTTGTAAAGCATTGAAAAATTGACATGTACTATGTACCATAGCTAAGGTGACCAGACGTCCCGTTTTAGGGGGACTGGTCCGTCCCGACAAATCCTCTCGGGACGCGTATTTGTCCCGTTTTATCAACATTTGGTCCCGGTTGCACTTTTATGTATGGTATTCCATTTTCCATTTTTCAATTAATGATTGCAATCTAGGTTATTTGACACAAACTTAAAAATTCTTTACTTTTGGAGTTTTAAAAATATGAAAGATTGTAATAATTTTTACCTAAGTTTTCTTACTAATTCGCTCGGTATAATATTGTACTAAAGCATGGATTGGATAGCATCGGCATCGACAGCATCGGTCATTCTCGGCGTTACTCGTGCACATTCGTTTTTCTCCGTGACTACTCGCGCAAGTTCGGCAGCTCAGGCATCCACTCCCAAAAAAATGTAGTATTGTTAAAATTCTTGATGAAAATTGTCACTGAATAAAATATGATTTCATTGGTGTAAGCTGTTAAACTCGATTTAGGTAAGTTTTTCCCTACTCCATATTACAAAGTACAATTATAGCAGTTAAGATAGCCAAACCCTTTTGCAGGGAAATAAAAAAGACAAAATATTAATAGGCATGGAGCTTTTGTGTATAGATATAATAGTTTTAATTGCTGAATTCCTGTAATTTTAAGTCTTATAAAACTCATTGAAGAACTCTTTTCTTCCTTAAAAAAGGCTGCAAAAGTGCCATTTACCACTCACAAATTTAATACCTAGATTGCCTTAAAAACTCACTAAAATAAATGACATTTTCAACATTTTCCCGGGGGAGAACCCCCGGACCCCCCGTCTAGGCTGGGGGGTATTCCATACCCCCCCGACCCCCCGGTTGGTAGGGGGGCCCGAGCCAGATCCTGGTAACAGGGCCCACAATTAAATGTGGGGGCCATGGCCAATCTTCATCAATTCACTTGTAGAGAGAGTATACACTCTTACAATACAAGAGGCAAATCCAATCTAGATATCCCTGCCCATAGATTGGCCAAAACAGATAACTGCCATAAAATAAATTGCATACGGTTTTTTAACAAATTAGGTCTGGCAGCAAAACAGGTTCCTTTTAATAGGTTTAAGTCTAAAATGTTTGAGTGGCTCATCCAAAATCCATATTACTGTATAACAGAGTACTTAGTTTCTGATGTTAATATTAATTTTTAATTTAGAACCCACTGTATTTTATAGCCTTAGTTTTTATTTCTATTGTTGACTATGTCTATTCCTTGTAAAAGGTCAATGACAATAAAGATCTTGATTCTTGATTCTTGAACCAAAAATCACCTTCCAAACTAGATTCCTTGCTATCAAACATTCTACATTCCAAGAGAAATTGTGAATCCTAACCTTTATGGAACATTGACCCATGATATCTATGTTGTTATTTATTGCTGACTTACAACTGACATTAGCTCCCCTTATCTCCTTCACTAAATTATTTGACTTTAGCTCCTTGTAGGCTACATATCTTCATTAATAAGACTAACACTACTTCCTGAATCTAGTAAAACATTTTCAGTTAAACGCTTCCCCATTTTTACCTTCAATGTAGGTAGCATACATAATTTTGACTTTTGGTTTTTTACTGGTCTTGATTTTTCATACTTATTTCTTCTACTTAGCTTATTAAATCTTCTTACCTCATTGCAATTTATTCTCCTTTGTATCTGGTTTTTGTTGTAGAATATTCTACTCTTCCTCTGGGGAAAACCTACTTTCCTATTTAGATCTATGATTTTCCCCCACTTACCCCATTTTTTGGAGCAGAAGGTGGTTCGTCTACTTTGCGGTCCAGGAGGTGGTCCGGAAGGTGGTCCATGTTAACGGTTTTGAATAGCAAAAGGTGTTCCATTGTAACGGTTTTGAGGAGCAAAAGGTACATTGAATCTGTTCTGAGGTACCGGTACTGGGTTTACCTGTCTCCTGAAGTAGTTCCTTGCAATGTGTCCTAATTGCAGTTGAAACATTTGACTGGACTACTTATATTATTTACCATCCTACCTTGGGTTGTGTTGTGTATCCTCACGGAGCGTCGACAGTCGTCCTCGTATGCGACATTCTGAGCATACGTAACTATCTAAGTCATCAAAAGATTTAGGCATACTATAAAATACCAACTTTGATCTTCATTCCTATTGTTATTAACTCTACCAATCCTTGTTCTGAATAGGCACAATTTAACAGCCTAGCATTTTCCTCGACTCGTAGCATATAGCAATTGAAAGCTTCCATTAACCCTTTGAGGTCTGTTTACAAGGTTTCTTTTCAAATTTTCCCTTAAACCTACAGAGGTATAAAATAGGATAGTAATCCCTGATGCAGCACATTTAAGCTTACCTTGGAACGCTTGAACTCTAGCAATTTTATATGCAGTGGTCCTGTTGAGTATCCTAGGCTTAAGTCTATTACCTGATCATCGGTAAGCTCAGTTTCATCTTTGAGTTTAAAAATATTACTTATGAAACCTAATAACTTATTTACATCAAGTCCATCACAAACATGAACATTTCTTAAATGTATTTGGATGGATTGGGTAGCTTAGCAAAACTACATTTTTGGTCCACTTGTACATTTAAATTAGATTGTGATACTTTTTCTATACACTTTAATTTTTCTGTAAAAACATTTTCGAGTTCCTCCTCTCCTAAAAATACTCTCACTTAGTTTACGCTCTACTGTAGCTTTTTCATTTGCAGCAAAGTTGAGTTAACAAAAGACTCTTTTACTGTCTTTAACTTGTCAATCAACCCCTCTACTTAAGCTTTTTCATCCATGCCTAGCTTAAACTGACTTAAATTATTTACTCTTGATCCATAGTGATTAATTTTAATTTCTGCTCTAATAAAACCATTTATGTCTCTACTCACTTCAAGATCTTGGATTTTGTTTTCCAAACTTTGCAAACTATTAGTTAAAGTTTGAATTTCGTCAACAACAACTAACTTTTTTGAAAGATTAAATGAGGGTTAGGCATTACATTAATTTTTATTCCTGCTCTTAATAACTTTCTTAGCCAGACACACAGTCATTGGAATCAAACTCAATCCCTCTTACTGTTAGTTCATATTGAAGTTCTTGTTTCACTAAAAATTCTACTTTTAGTGCCATTTTAAGTTACAAAAAAATACATTTTAAATTAAATTAAAGAATTTATATCTTACATTTGACAACAAACTTTACAAATCAAGCAGAGTTGCGCATTTTGTAGCGTACTAGGCCCACATGATCTAGTTTTTAATTAATTTATTTCAATGTCTTGAGTTTTAAAAATTTGTGTGAGTGCCAAAAGCAGGTAAAGATAATATTCTCTTAAAAATGATTAAACAAAACTTTTATTTAAAATCTTCATTTTTCCATAATATCATTTAACTTAAATTCTTGTAAATAAGTTCTGCTCATCAAAATTATATTAAGTTTCAATCTTTAAAAAATTCTCCTTCATACACACTTTCAAAAAATTTAACTTTTTTTAAGTTTATAAATTCCTTCTTAATCATGAGCCCTAAAAAAATAAAATTAATTTGAATCTTTGTGAATAATATTTAATCAAAATCCGAAAAAGAGGGGACATCTGTTATCATATCTAAAATAAAACTAACGAAATTTAACATTTTAAAAAGCCTTACCCAAAACGTGAGGTAACTGACCAAGTGAACTAACAAACTAATACAAGCTAATACTTTACTTTACAACTGAATTAGCACAACTGAGCCCGGACAAGAAGGGTGACAAGTTTTTTTCTGACCAGACCAAGGTAACCCTGTGATTGGCTGAAGACCATGTGCTACAAACAATGACTGACTTACCCTGGCCAATCAAATTGTCGTCTCTTTTCCTTACAGGATCTTGCAAACTATTAAAATTTCTGGTTTAACTGACAAAATTGAATTGACATGTTTAGAATATTTAATGATTGAGCAGAGCTAAAAAAAAAAATACTAACTTGAATTTGTTTATAAAGTTTGACAAAAAATACAAAATATAAAATGCTACATTTGTTTTCTTTCAGTTCTGGATACTTTTTATTAAGTAAACAGTTTGATTTGGACTGTGCGTTGAATTGATCAACAAGAGTTTGTAGGAAATGTGAACTCATGATTTATTTTGTTCGTTGATGTTGCTAGCTTCGAATCTAGAGTAATAGCCTACTCATGCATTGTCAAGGGTTGCTCGTCGTATTTATACCCATCGCTACCCCCACCACTCCTCTTTGGCCCCAAAAAAGTGGCTAATGGGTATACATTTTTCAATGCACACTGCGATTGTGTATGTTGTTTGTTCTTTACTAGTTGACAAATATTTTCCTACTTGGGAGATTCGAAACTCTTATCCAATATCACATCGTAAACTTGATGAGTCGTATATGTTTGTATCCAATTACGTTTTTCTAATCCTCTTGTGTATGCAGTTGTAAATTCATTACAAAAATGATACATAATATTTTCGAGACTCTTGTAGTTTGTAAACCCTTCACACCAATCGATACAATGGAAGTATCTCGTAGTCCATTTATTGGTTCTTTTCGTTTTGCTGTTAAGATTAGTAAATGCGAATGGAGGTTCAAATAGAAATGGAAAGACAATTCCTGTATTTAAATCTAGGAATACTAGTTCCTTTATGATATATTCATTTTTGTTTCCTCGAAAAGCTTGAAATTCTACTACACAAGGTCTTCCTTGAATCTCTTCAACTTTGTCAGTGAAGGAAGTCTCCCTCTCCATATCGGTTTAAGATAACAACTGGTTTCCACACCACGGTAGATCCCTTTTTATAGATAAGGCCGTACAGTTGTCAGCGCGTTGGTGTATATTTAACGTGGGCACCTTTCCCAGTAGGCCTACCCCATGTGATGTTCACATATTTGCTGTCCTGTTTACATTGGCTACAGCTTATCTGTTGTTTCCTTTTTTATTTCTTCTATTTTTCTCCGTCTTGCAAATTCATTACACCTTTAACATCACTAGTCTGTTCTGCTTCTGTTGAAATAGTTTCGTGGTTTTCCTCCGTTACACTCACAGAACTAGAACCTTCTATCTTTTCTTCATCGATGTTTTCCCTCTGTTCCAACGCGTTAACTTGTCTCCACATTTCCCCCTCTTCAGGTATCCGGTTGAAAATTGATGTATCCATAGGTCCCTGCAATATCTGAACGTCTGGTTGTTTTTCCATCGTTTCCACTAAGTAATCTTTCACGACAGGGGAAGAAAAAACTAGCTGCCTTATGTATCTTGTTATCGATGATGTTGCACAACTCAATAAATAAAATTCAGAATTGGTAAGTAAAATTCTTTCATCATGTATGGTTAGCTCTCTAAATCTAACTTGCTGCTCGCCTCGCAGTTTAACAACACCTATCTCGATGTCGCAGTCTGAGAGCCTGATTGCAGTTTTTCTTCCAAACAGATTATTCTCCAAATAACACTCTATCCAATGCAAATGTCTAATAAACCATTCCCAAGAACTTTCTGAAAACAACAAAAGTTCAATTTCCATGATTTAAAAAGACAGTTGGAGAATAATCCAATGGTTTGTACATATTGATAGATATAATTTTTGTCATACATCTTGAAACTGGATATGATATATACGAAGAAATACTTCTATCAACTTGTGTAGTGGCATTTCCTCTACTTGTTTCCTCTTCCTTTTTCCGATTACTTCGTTACGTTGTTGGTGTTTACATCATTTTCTGTACGTGATTCTTCTTCGTTAAGAGATAAATAAGTTCTGCTATTCAGATTTTTGTTTTCTTCATCTTTTAATAACATTGTTGTTGTTGTATCCGTTGCACACTAATATGATCCCATCTGGGAAAGCGATGTTTCCTAGACTGAGATTAGTGACAATAGGAGAAAGATAAGTTACTTTAGGCACGTTTTCCCCATAAGAATAACATAGGGATCATTTTTTAGCCACTTTTTCAAAAATCCTGATCTTTGCCTGTACACCCCTATATAATTGTTCAATACCATTGTATAACTCCTTTAACATTTCAAATCCACATCCTTTCACATGTATATTCTCAAAATCGAGCGAGGTTTGTATGCGAACTCGGGCGCGCTCCCGGCTCATGGCGTGCTCCTGACCCATGGTCGCGCTCCCGCTTCTCGCTCCCGACTCATGGTCGGTCTTCTCGTCTCTAGTGGTGGGGCTGTGAAATGGTATCTTTTGCGGAAATCCATGAATTCTGGCTACTAGGGAATCCAAGCCATTTGACATACAACAAAACACCCTTCCTCCAAATTACCTTCTCTACCAAATACATGTCTTCATACTTGGTCTTTAACAACTCCTCTGTGTAGAACCCTCCTCTGATTATATTGCCATTTTAATCTTTCAAAATATAAGTCACAGGATTTGTATTCTTAACTTCTGCTATTGTAAATAACTCCCCTCTGTCCAATTTGGGGTATAACCTTTACTAAACACATGTTTATACTTGGAAATCCTTACACTATCACCTACCTTATATCTTGGCTTCTTAACTTGCACTACTTTAGAAGTTAACCTCTCATGCACATATTTACTATTCTTAATATTCACTTGGTTAGGCTTCATTCCTATAGATCTTTGCACCTTATTATTATATTTTCGAATTAACTTTGGAAGTAAACCCAACCATTTATAACTCCCCTGAGCACTAAATTCCCTATATCCAATACCATATATTATTAACCAATACCATATTAATTATTTAACGTATACCAATTATTTAAAGTTCTCTGAATCCTCTCTACAATTGCAGCCTTAGTTGTAGAAAAAGTGTGATAGTGATTAATATTTAATTTTTTCATTAGTTTGCTAAAATATTGATTAAAAAATTTTTTTCCATCGTCAGATTGAATGTTTTTAACCCCCTTTGGTAGAATGGTTTTAATGGCTTCTGTAACCACCAACCCTGTCTTATTCTTTAACGGAGCAGCATAAGCTTTTTTAGAAAATGTATCTATTAAAGTTAAAATATATTTATTGCCAGAATTCTCTCTAGCATAGTTTTGCATACCAATTAAATCTATTTGTACGGTTTCGTTTATACCTAATACTTTAAAAGACCTTCTAATGAAATTATTTCTTGCAGGCTTATGAAGTTCGTATGCAATTTCATTCATTTTTTATAACATCACTCTTTCCTTTAACTCTAAATATATCACCATTAGCCCCAATCAATAGATTATCTTCCATTCTTTTAAATACATAGTTTTCTGGTATATATGGTCTATTATCTATATACTTAAATCCACTCAAAGATGTGGGGTCAGCAACTAATAAATCTGAATTGTATTCCATCAAATTAATTTTTTTTTCTCCATATACAAATTTCGATCCATCATAATGCATAGCTTGTGACATTAGACAAATATCATCCAGAATTCCCCCTCTGGTAGATTCCTTATAAATAATTTTTAGGCATCCCAACAATATAGTTTTTTATAAGTTATAGTCTGTTCTTTTGTAACACAGTCAGTGTCATCAATGGCAGGTTTAACACGTACTAACCTTTTATTATTAAAATTCCAATAGCCTGCTTCCATTTTTGGAACTTGTGAAACATTCACTCATTCACAGCATCTTTACTATCTGTACCTTCTATCAAATCACTAATTTTCAGTTTTTTAGCATTCCAAACACCATTCTCTGATTCTAAAAATTCATAATTATTATCGTCTTGTACAAATTTACCATCTTTTTGTATTAAAGTCTGTTGTAAAATGGGCACATCATCTAAACTTTCACCTTTTTTCACATTAGTAATTTTCCGTTTCTTAGCATTCCAAACACCATTCTCTGATTCTAAAAATTCATAATTATTATTGTCTTGTACAAATGTACCGCCATCTTTACGTAATAAAGTCTGTTGTAAAGTGGGCACATCATCTAAACTTTGACCTTTTCCACATAAGTAATTTTCTGTTTTTTAGCATTCCAATTTTTATTCTTAGATTCTAAAAACTCATATTTAGTTTTACCTTGTAAAAAGACATCACCTTTTCTAGTTAATGTTTGTCCCAAAGTCGACACATCATCTACAAACTCTCCATCTTTAACATTACCAATTTTACGGTTTAAACAATTCCAACTATCGTCTTGTAAATTTAAAGTAGGTTCATTACTAGCCATAGGTTCTGCTGGCTTATTATATGGATTATATAAACGATAAAATTTATCTATAAACATATTTTTATTTAATAAATAATTCCACTTTCTCTCAATTCTTCGATAATGGAATCTATTTCATTATCCACTCCTGAGTTACCAGCCTGGCGACTTAGCCAAAGAAGTCTTAACCTATCTACAAGCTCATTAGGATCATCCCAACAAATATAGTCTATTTTATTATCAGTCACTTGTCTCAAACCTTCACCAACAGACTTAAACAGAGGTTTAATTATATTAAGATATTTAGTATGTCTATTACTTGAAATTGGTGCACCATCTTTGTAACTCTTTAAATGTCCATTTGTAGCTTCAAAAATGTCTTTATAATTTTGCAAATCAGCCGGAGTATAATCCTCCGGTTCTTTTAAAGTTAACAATTCCCACAAACCTTTTGTTCCGTTGTAGGTTTTATTTGCAATTGTAACATCATCATTGGCAATTTCAACTTCCTTATTTCCAATAAAAAATGTATTTGCTTCTCGTCTAATACCATATGTAGTGTCTGTCATACTACTTTTACTGAGGTAATTTCCTAAATAGTCTGATGCTAAAAGACCAAAATCTAATTTCTGTGGGGTGGATTGCTGTAATCTTGGTATCACAGGTATTCTAGATGGAGTCATTGGGAGAATCTCCATTCGAGGCCTCTCTGTTTTTGTGGCAATAGTGCCAATAGATGTGATTTTTTTTAATTCTTGTAATGGCTCTATTAAAGGTTGGCATGTTTGGAACCTCTCTTCAGCCTCTAGAAACTTGCCACGTTTTAAAGCTCTATATTTTTCTCGAATTTGATTTGCAGAGTCAACCAATTCTTGTTGAATGTTTTTCATCTTTTATTTACATTTTATTTATCTCATTTGTCAAAGGATTGTACTCAAACACTTTATCGTGTATTATCAAACAATATGCAGATGTATTTGCTGGCACATTTTCTGCAGTTTCAATCTCTAATTTAATATCAACAATTCCTCCCTTCACTGTTTCGTTCTGTCTAGAACAATCTATTACAATTAGTGGATATTTCTTCATAAACTCAGCCCTACTTATCATAGGATCTGGGATAGTATTGTAGTAAGTCTCTCTAAACCTAATAAACATCTCATAAGCTTTAGAGACATCTCCATTTTCAAAGTCGAGATTTAAATCACTATAAGGATAATATTCAGAGTTTAGAAATACTTTGTGATTTTTTAATTTACAGTGATCAAATTCATCAGTTCTTTTTTGTGCACTATTATCCCTAGCTGTTTGGAAACCAAATATAATATACCTAGGTTTCTCCAAACTTGAAGACGTTTTACTGAACATGTATGTCTTGTAGTATTAGGATATGATGGAAGTTCATGCAGCTCTAAACTTCTAGATGCAATTTGCAAATTTTTATTTTGCAATAACATCTTTTGTAATTGTAACTTCTCCCCATCTGATGGTATCACATGTGGCATTACCCATTGGATTGAGTTAAGTGTAATTTCGGGAATCGTATCAGCAGTGCCACTGGCTGGAGCACTAGTGGTTGTTAATATACAATTCAAATCATTTTTGGATCTTTTCAACACCAATTCTTGTTTGACATTTACTAATACCTTATTAAAATCCTCAAATACACCCATTACCAACTCGAATGGCAAACATGTACTAAACTTGCCACCTTTATGGAACTCTTTTAAATTTTTGTCAGAATCAAATGCCACATTTGACAATTTAGTAGTTTTATTGTAAGAGCTCAATATTTTCATAAGACTAGAAATTCCTGGGTTTCTTATAATGTCTATTTCTTTACCTGCAACTTCGTATCTGATTTCATCAAATAAGAACGCAAATGCATTACTGTATTTATAAAATGACCTTTATCATGATTTTCAATTTCTCCCTAAATATACAGATAACTCCTACATGGGAGAGTTAGCAAATCTTGATTATTAATACATATTCGAATTTCATCAGAATTATTTATTGCCAAAGTGTTGTGTGGAACATAGGAGTGATTTGTAATTTTAACCAAACCATTGTCGAATTGGGATTTTCCTGTTACGTCTAGAAAATCTTCCATTTTTATTAATAGAAAATTTTAACTTTAGTCCTATTGGTTTTAGGAACCTAGCATTTTGCACACTTATAAATAGCTGCACACTCTTATAAATTCTCATATCTTTTTTATATGACAAGTAATTGTAGTTTCTTCTCCGTTAAAGTCAATTGCCTTGTCGTGCTGATCGGCAAATGTAATACTGACAACATCTAAACTTCTCTTATTTACAGGAAAATATATAATATTTCTTGGAACTTCAATAATTTTGTAGCCAGGAGGAGCTTCTGGATAAAAGCTATGTATGGTGTGTGATTTGTTGCCATTTAAATAGGACCCATTTGCAATATTACATTTTACTCTAATAACATCTACATTAATAATGTTTATTTTATTTGTAGATTCGAATGGAACACCAAGATTAGAAACACCTTTAAATCCCAATAAAACAGACCCTAAACATGGTTTTGTAAAACCAAATACGTGGCTAGAATGTAATGTCGCTTTCATAGTTTTATTATTAGCTGTGAGTATGATGTCTGGGATTTGCTTTTGAATTTCCTTAGAAAACTCAACCACCTCATATGTTCCATCAGAAATTTCTATTGTAACTGGAGCATTGTGGTCAGAATAGAAAACATCATCACCTTCACCAATGGTTAATTTGTTGCCTTTAAGTTGATTTAATTTTGGAATAAGCCCTTTGAATATAAGTTTGGATTTAGTATTAATTAATGCCTCTCCATTTTTATTTATTATAACTTTAAGTTTACCATCTAATAAATTGTTAAAATCATCAACTAAGGTCTCTCCTTTTGGTAAAGTTTTTTTTCTCTACTTTGTATTATGTTAAAGCATTAAGTGGTTTTTAACATTAAATATAGAATTATAACTTTGAAAATCTACCAATCCAATTACATAATCATCATTTAATTCTATGGGAGGTAAAAACAATGACTTTAGCTCTGGCTCTGTACCCGAAAATGTTATAGTAAATGAATCCATTTTTATTAAAGAATATATGAATTATAAACATAAAATTCCACAAATAGAACTATTTAAATCTTGTATTTGATCGGTTGTATAGAAGATTTTATGTCCCTCAAAATATTTAATTACTTATTTTGGAGGCTGGATTCCAAATGGGTCAAAATAAATTTGCAGAGCGTGGTTGGTCCAATTTACTGTGCATTAGTTTGAATTAAGTAGTAAAGAAAAAAAAATTGAGCACAGTAAATGAAGCTGGTATTTCTTTAATTGAAATTTTGTTGAGGTTAGGAGGACATGGCATCGTGTAGTCATAATGGTTTATTTGTTGGTTATGTTGGTTAACTGTATAAATTAACTATTCCGCACTCTTTTACTCTTGGTGTTAGATTTTTTAGCTCGTTTTTTAGGTACACCCCCCGGAAGTGAGGCACGTCTTTTGCGGCCTCTAACAGCTGGTAGTTGTCCATCTTTTTTATTAAATTTTAATCCCATTCCCATTTTTGCTTTTGCCTTCATCAAATTTGTCACGGCATAAGCAGCTGCTTTTTCAGCGAGATTTGCGTCCTTGGCCGTAACTCTAGTCCAAGCTAAGTTTGCTAATCTCATGTCTAATTTGTTCCGAGCAGCGGTATCAGGATTATTCATGTAGAATATGTCATGCTCTTTACAATAAGAGTCTAGATTATTTTTTGGAGGTACATTTTTGGCTAGATTTTCACGTATATTCGTAGCTGGCCCACAGTACCAATATGATTGTAGGTGAAGTGGGAATGGAAAGTTATTTATAAGAGTATTCAATAACCCTCGACCCCTGTACGGCTTTAAGAATAAACCTTTGCCCTTTTTACATGTTTTCTTATAATTTTTTACCATTTTATTATATAAAAATGTCTTTTATTCAACAAAAACACAAATTTAGAATAGTAAATACTAAGGAAAATATACCAAAGAAGTTGGGTCTATTTCCTACCAATATTCGATGTGTTATTTGTGGTCCAAGTGAAATTGGAAAGACGGTTGTAATTTATAACTTAATTGTAAGAAAGGAAGGATTAAAATTTACAAACTTATATTTAATATCTTAATCTTTACAACAAGAAAGTTATAAAAAAATAATTGAAATATTTAGTTTGTGTGACAAAGTGAAATTACACACGTTTACTGACTGTGAAATCACACCAAATGATGTCGAATCACAGTCAGTTGTTGTATTTGATGACATAAGTAGCCCAAATATTACACAATTTGCAAGACAGTTCAAATAATGTTGATGTCTAAGGAGATGTTTAACTGTAGCACCATCGGCTCCTTTAGCTTTCTTCACCTCTAAAGCTTGCTTGTCTTCTTCATGTATCCATTTTAGAGGAATGTAAGAGTATAACTTTGGTCTTAAACCACAATATTCATACATAATATGACCATCTAATCGTCTTTAAACTTGCCTGTGACTTTTTTTATTTTTATCACAGTATAAGAAATGGTCTTTACTATATCCAGAGGTATCAAAATAGTGCAAGTCACATTCTATTTCCTTGTAAAAAGTCCTCTGTATCTATAGAATACATTAAAGAATCTGTATATGTTATAAGAAATCTTTTGTTCTTAAATTTAGACATATAATTATAGTAGAAATCATACATCATTAGTTTACTTATATCCAAAATGGTCATTCCTAAATATATAGGTTTATTAAACTTTACAACTAATTTATTTAAATGTATAGCATGTAAATTGTTATCAAACTTTTTGCTAAAATCAAACCTTGGATTAGTGACATATTTTGTTAATAGTGACTCATCCTTGAGATATATATCACGAAACTTGCGTTGATTCATAATTGTTCGACCAAAGAGACTATTATTTAACAATTTGTAAAAGTCTTTTTCGAAATAATTTTTAGCCTATTTTAGTTTTTCAATCTTAAATTAATATAGGGCGCAAGCCATTTAGACTGTCTAAATTTTAAAATTCTGTGGTATTTCGTAGCAATCAAACCCAATTCATCATATTTTTGTAATGTAAAATATATTTAGTTTTGTCATTTAAATTAGGTATTAATTTGCCATTCATTTTCTGAGGTGCTAATGGATATAGTCATTATGTAAATCATGTAAGCTTTTATCATATTTTAAATCAACTTCTAAAATGTATCCAAACTCATAATTTTCATTATTTTTGTAGTCTATCTCATTATCCAACGAAATCCATCCACGGGCAGTGGCTTGCACATTGCTGTGTAGTATAGTGAGTTACAGTCTAAATATATTAAATACATGATGTGTTTAACTGATGTACTGACTTAAGACCATATGTGTATGTGAATTAATGATCACCTGTTATTTTTCATGTGTTTTGTTTGTATTATTTTTTTCTGTTTACATTAAAGTATGAGTTTGATTCAACTGAACTAATTTAGTTATTATTTGAAAATGTAACATTGGCGACGAGGAAAACGAAGAATGGATGGACAAGAGTTAAATAATCTAAAGAAAGCACGAGCAGTAGTAAAAGGACAGTTGAAGAAGGCAGAAAGATTCCAGTCTCAAGGTAGTCTTACAGTGACTGAGTTGATTAAGAATGAATGTTCCAACACTAGGTCTACACCACTTCACCCAATCAGCAATCCATCTGAGGCAACACATAGTTCAATTCCCGGGTCCTCATTGTCGGGTAGTATAAATTTTACACCTTTTCACCCAGAGGAAACGGTTACAAATTTCATAAAGAGACTTGAAATATTCCTACACCTTAAAAATCTAAGTACAGATGGTAATGCTAAAGTTTACATGCTACTACACGCTCTTACACCCCAGTTACACCAACAACTTTATGATTTATGTGCACCTGAAAACCCACTTACAAAAGACTACAGTGAGTTGGTTCAGATACTAAAGGATTTTGTAGAACCACAGCCAAGTCAATGGGCTTTACAACACAAGTTTATTTCACGTACTCAACAAGAACATGAATCCATAAATGAATTCTCAATAGCACTTAAGAAATTAACTAGCAACTGTGACTTTAATTGTGATTGTGGAAAGTCGGTTGCAGAGATGTTTCTTAAACTTCAGTTTATTCGTGGTTTGAATGACATAGATATTCGAGCCAAACTTCTTCAAGGACGAGAGAAACGCACGTACAAAGACATTGTTAACGAAGCATCGGCAATGGAACTAGCTAAATCTGAGAGCAAAACTGTATGTCGCAAAACAATGGAACACCTTGATTTGAACAGGGTGGATTCCAATAGTAGTGATAGGAACAAGCCAAAGAAAATGTTGTATCGACAAACATTTCAAGAAACCGGCACGAGACCCAACACAAAATTTGACAATCTAAAAGGGAAATGTTACAGATGCGGTTCACCTTCTCATCGAGCTAACAAATGGTAAATTTATAGATGCTGAGTGCAGAAAATGTACTAAAATTGGACACATAGCAAGTGTATGCTTACAGGAAAAGAACCAGACTAACAGAAATTTGAAGCAATACCAGACTCAAGATGGCTCGGAGAAAGGCAGTGAGTATGAACATGAAATTAATGTACTAAGTGACAGACAAAAAGGTAAATTCATTCTTGACATAACGATTGAAGGAAAAACTGTACCAATGGAATTGGATACAGGTGCAGCCCTTAGTACAATGTCCTATGATGATTTTAAAAAACTGAATGTACGTACAAAAGTATTTAAAACCAACATCGAACTTATAACGTACACGGGTGAACCTATCAAACCCAAGGGTATGGCATTTGTACATTGCTCATACAAGATGCAAAAGTTTGTTGGAAAACTCTACCTTATTGACCAAAATGTAGATGCTATATTTGGTAGAGAATGGCTCAGAGAAGTGACAATTGATTGGGCTGAGATAAAAAATGTGAACGCAATACAACCTGAAAGTCTTGATACCATCCTCAGCGAGTTTGAGGAAGTTTTTGATGGTAAAATTGGAGAGATACCTGAGTATCTGAATCTGGGACACTATAGACTTATAGACGATGCTACACCTATATTTGTAAAACCAAGACAAATACCCTTTTCCCTTAAAAGTAAAGTTGAAAATGAATTAAAAAGACTTGAGGACTGTAACATTATAACAAAGATTGACCATTCTGACTGGGGAACTCCCATTGTACCAGTGGTAAAGCCAAACGGACAAGTACGAATTTGTGCCGATTACAAAGTAACACTGAACAGAGTAATAAAAGATGAGAACCACCCTATTCCAAGAATTGAAGAAATCCACTCTCAAATGAACGGAGGAAAAGTATTTTGCACGCTAGATATTTCTAGCGCATATCTTCACATGAAAATGGATGAGGACAGCGCACACATGCAGACATTGAGTACACATAAAGGTATGTACAAAGTTAACCGTTTATTGTTTGGTGTCAAAGTTGCTCCTTCACTTTGGCAACAGTTTATGGACAAAACTTTACAAGGTATTTGCGGAGTGCAATGCTTTTTTGATGACATCATTATACAAGGTAAGACATCTGAAGAACTCTTGAAAAGATTAAAGGTTGTCCTAGAAAGATTAAAAAGTAAAAACTTAAAATTGAACAGAGAAAAGTGTAAGTTTTTTCAAACTAGTCTGCAATATCTGGGACATATAATTGATGCTCAAGGTATTCATAAAACAAAGAAAAAGGTCTCTTCCATCTTAAACAGCAAAAGACCAGAAAACGTAACAGAACTTCGCAAATTTCTTGGATTAACAAACTACTACAACAAATTTATAAAAGATTTAGCAACAATTCTACACCCACTCAACCAACTACTTAAGAAAGATGCACACTACAATTGGACCTCGAAATGCGAGAATAGTTTTCAAAGGGTCAAATCAGAACTTGCAAGTGGTCGTGTCCTTGTACATTATAATCCTGATTTGCCTCTGGTACTAGCAACGGATGCCTCTCCGGTGGGTCTTGGTGCTATTCTTTCACATCGTTACAGCGATGGAAGTGAGAGACCGATAAGTTTTGCCTCACGCAGTTTGACAAAATGTGAACAGCACTACAGCCAAATTGACAAGGAAGCCACTGGCATCTACTGGGGGCTTAAGAAGTTTTTCCCGTACTGTTATGGACGGAAATTTACTCTGATTACTGACCACAAGCCACTCGTATCCATATTCAGCCCCACAAAAACACTACCATCAATATCTGCTACTAGATTATTTAATTATGCACACTTTTTATCTGGATTCGACTACAAAATTGAATACAGAAGAACATCAGATCATGCTAACGTAGATTTTTTATCTCGGTTCCCAACTGAGCATGCTTCAACTAAAGGCAGGGGCAACTGTGACCTTTTTCAACTTAGTCAGCTCGATTCTTTTCAAATTAGTAGTTATACAATTTCTAAGTCAACAGCCCACGACAAAGACCTTCAACCAATACTACATGCACTTGAAGAAGGTAAATCAGTGGAAGCTTTTGGATACCATGACAATGAATTAACACTTCAAGACGGATGTATATTCAAAGGATGTCGAGTTCTAATACCACAATCCCTTCGTCGGAAGGTTCTTGATGAACTTCATATCGGGCATTTAGGCATGGAGAAAATGAAATCCCTAGCCAGAAGCTATTGTGCACGGAAGAATATTGACAGAGATATAGAGCAATTGGCAAAATTGTGCAAACAATGCCGTTTAAAACAAAATAAACCAAGAAAGGAACAAAATCATCCATGGTTAGCTCCCCAGGGACCATGGGAAAGGTTACATATAGACTTTGCTGGCCCAATGCAAGGACAGTGGTACTTTATTATTGTGGACGCCTTTACTATTTATAAGTGGATTGAGGTAATACCAACTAAGAATACTTCTACAGAATTTTGCACAAGAGAACCTAGAAAATTATTTGCTACATTTGGTCTTCCCATGATTTTGGTTTCTGACAATGGAAGTCAATTTACGTCTACCGTCTTCGAACAGTTCCTATCAGAAAACGGGGTGGTACACGAAACAACTGCTCCTTACCACTCTTCGTCAAACGGGCAGGCTGAGCGTTATGTTCAGACTGTGAAGAAGTCCCTAAGAGCAATGGAAGACGAGGGAGGGAGACTAGACGTCAAACTCTTCAGAATGCTTATGCAGTTACGCCAAACCTCAAATTCATCTGGCTGTGATGCATATTCCTTGATGTTTGGCAGGAAGATTCGAACACACATAGCTCTTTTACATCCTACACGTAAACAAGAAACTGAACATGTGAAACAAGCAACACGATATTTTAAGGAGGGAGACAGAGTACAAGCGAGAAATTATTCAAACTCAAAAGACAAGTGGAGTTTTGGAAGAATATTGGAAAGGGAAAGCAACCTTCTGTATAAAGTACAAATGGACGATGGAACTGTCTGGAGGCGTCATGTTGACCAATTACTCAAATGTGAAATAACGTTACCAAAACATTTCAGAGGGGAGAATTGATGTGTTTAACTGATGTACTGACTTAAGACCATATATGTATGCGAATTAATGATCACCTGTTATTTTTCATTTGTTTTGTTTGTATTAGTTTATTCTGTTTACATTAAAGTATGAGTTTGATTCAACTGAACTAATTTAGTTATTATTTGAAAATGTAACAATACACACTCTCTTGATTGGGGTCATAGTGTTCACCCGTATATATATTATTGGCTTTAGCATAGCGTGTGGAAATCATACTGACTCTTCCTCTGATTGCACTTTCAATGGACAAATGCATGTCAATATCTTGAAATAATTGTAATTTTATACCAGTCATTCTAAGACAAGCCTCCCATGTTAGTCCAGGAAGTGAGTACATATGTACGTGGTCAAGTTTGTAATCTTTTAAGCATAGGTCTCGAATACATCAGCCAGTAGCAATACATCTGTTTTAAGATATAAATCATGATATTCTTGCAAATTCTTTATATTAAAATGGGTCCATACATGTTTTGCATGTTCATATTCGTTGGGAGAAATATGTTCTTTAGTTAGAGTACTATAAAATGCTTCTTTTGGAGGGAGAGACTCTGCAAACTTATCTGGTTCCGTCATGTATTCATATGGAAATACACCTTTGCGTTGTAGTAGTGGATTGTCTATGAATCTTAATGTATTTAAATTGGAAGCTAATTTGTATAATGGAAGGGACAGAAAGTTATAAGAATCTAAAAATATTAAATCATCAACAGAATATGAAATGTACTTTTCCATATCTTTGGCTATGCAATTTAATTTACGATTCAACTTTGCAAATTTTGCCAAGTGTTGCATTATTAAATGATCGTCATAATTTTTTAAGTTATGGAAGAATACTGGTGTTTTCTTTGTTACTTTATAGTTTAAATTACAATCATTGTGAGCAGCTCCACGGTATTGGTCATTTGAATGACAATGATCTCGCACCCTATCAAAATATAGGGGCTTTTCGCAAAGGTGACAATGCGTTGAGTTTTGGAAAGATACCTCTTGCTCTGGAGTCATCACAATGGGAATATATATTGCCATTTGATTTTTAATATAATCATATTTCTGAAATAATCTTTAAAAAACACACCCATAACATTTGTGCCACTATATAACTCTTCAGAAATAATTTTTGAATCTTTTACTACAACAAATGCAAAACCAGATGGAATATGTATATTAGATTTTATAAAGCATTCAAAATCTGTATAAATTACATATAGGGCTTTAAGTTGATATTTATAATTTAAATTGTAATGTATCTTGTTTAGACATTTCCATTCGTTGGGCATCAAAGTTTTTACAATATGTTATATGACGTTCTAATTTATCGTTAGTGTAAAAATGTTGTAAACACAACTTGCAAAAATGCTTCTTATGGTCATCTTTTGTAGAGTGGAACATTAGAGTGGTTTTTTGTCGGTTTTTGGAGCGGCGAGCGGTCGGACCGAAAACCCAACTATCCAGCTGTAGTAATAATAGAGATTGATGCCTCCACCTCAGCAATATTGTGCCGGAATCCCACCATTGAATATTAAAATCACAAATTAAACAATAATGTGATTTACGACCTTCTTTTAATAATAATAAATCTATATGAGTATTACTATCTAGCTTAGTTGTTTTTAATGGATATATACATTTCTGGTCTTCAACTCTAAACACATTGACACTTATATTATTCTGTCTTTCGAATTGGATATTTTATATTTTTCATATTTAACTGTGTTTCATAGCGTACATAATTAGAGACCCTATTAGCACTTTCATTTTGTGCATTCCTTGGATACGAAGCTGCTAAAATTGACCAAAGGAAGCATTTATTGTCGAAATTTCTTATATTTAGAACTGCTTTTGTCAATTGAATGCTTTTTGGTGTGGGGATATATGACTTTGGAGTTAGGGGTTGTAAGGTACCAAATTTTAAGGGGGGTAAAAACGTACTGCGAATAAATTAACACCAGAACTTACCCGATTTTTATCCACAATAGCCTACTCCTAGGCCTATGTGTTGGCCATAGCTTGGACTATGGGCCAAAGAACGTAGGCCTATTTTTAATCACAGTGAAGTCCATACACACACCCACAACTACATATTTATTCATAATAGCACTTCGTTTCACATAATAAAGTAAAACCGACCGATTTTACAGATATTTAACGCCGCCAACGACATAACCCCAAACTGGTGTTTATTTGTTGACAGAAGACAGACGAAACTAGACCAGCTCAACAAGTGAATTTGATCAGCTGTCATCTAGCAGTACCAAAGTTCGCCGCTTGAGCGCGTAAGCCTCGAGAGGGCAGGAACGAAGGATTTTACTCCAGGACAGGATTATTCGTTCGTAATTCGTATGCCGTCTTCGAAGTAACTTCGTCGTTACATTCGCCCGTTGTCAACGCTTGCACGATTTGACGATCGCCGATAATTCGTTTACCGAAGGTTAGCTATATTAGTTAATCACATTGCTACGATTAACGTTTAAATTTTCGTTTAACATTCGCATTCCCGTTTCCAAATTCGATTTTCAATAACTAAATTTAATAACTTAAATTTCGCCGACTTCATTCTAGACCCGCCAGTTCCTGCCTGCCAGTGACTAGCGGTGATTATCGTTTGGTTTGATTTAAATCAATTGGTTTCCAAATCACGATTTCTACGAACGATTATTACGTACGTTTATTCTAATTAATTCACCGTTTTAATACCTCAAGACTTGTCGTCTAAGTTCTAAACCCCGTCTTTGGCGGGTGAAAGAATCAAGTCTGGGAGTAGGCTGAGTTGAACAATCAGCTACACGGATATTAGTGTGGGTATTAGTATAAAATCTATCTTAAACTGTATCACGATAAATTCTCCATTCGATTATATTAATTAGGCCCCGACGACTCTGTAGGAATTGTTTTTATCTTATATTCGATATTATATCAATTATCAACGTCCTTAACCATTTGTTTTGAAGTTGATTACGAGTATTTAAATCACATTGGCTTAAGATTGAATACTCGTTGGCCCTGCAGAGTCATTCCAAAAATTAGGCAAAATTCTCCACAACACGTTAGCGAAGGCTGGGATGATATTGCTCCAACTGGGCGTCTGGAGGATTTCCTGAGCGCTTCTAGAGCTCTGAGCCTTCGATTAAATTTTAATATATTTATCAGTTAAAGCCGTGACATCTTCGTATCGACCCCTGGATTTTTCTCGGCTCCTTCTGAGCACTCCGGGGAAGAAATTTGAGTGTGGCCGGTTCTAGGGTAGGCCTAGCCTGACTTAGGTGAATACTAGTTTATCCCCCCCCCTAGAATTTTGCGTCTCAGGGTTTATACTTGTAAACATGCAGCTGCCAATATTTAGTATGGTCATATATTCATCCACTACCTTGGGCTTGATATTTGTGCATGGATGCATCAATCTTTAAAAGAGCATTTTCAAGTTGAGGCTTTAAATCTCTCTTCTCAATCACAACAATTTTTTATAATAATATGCATGTACATACCTAAGCTCCTTCATACCATAGCATATTTATATTCACATATATATATGCTACGTTGCTTTAAGAACATCAAATGATGTTGGTTTTTTGTCGGTTTTTGGAGCGGCGAGCGGTCGGACCGAAAACCCAACAAACAGCGCGCGATCCAGCTGTAGTAATAATAGAGATCGATGCCTCCACCTCAGCAATATTGTGCCGGAATCCCACCATTGATTTTGCGCTTCCAAGGGCTTCACCCTTTTGATCAATGGAGTTGGGAATTCGGTAACAAATGGTAGCAGAGCGTGGTTGGACCAATTTACTGTGCATTAGTTTGATTTAAGTAGTAAAGAGAAAAAAACTTTTGAGCACAGTAAATGAAGCTGGTATTTTTTTAATTGAAATTTTGTTGAGGTTAGGAGGACATGGCATTTGTGTTTAGTCATAGTGGTTTGTTTGTTCTTTGTCTGTTAGTTATTTATTTGTTTTTGTGGTCGTCTCATGATTCTGATTTTTGGCCTGTTGGTGGCAGGCTGATTTTGATTGTTGGCCCCGTGGTTGTGTTCTCATCTGTGAATTAGAGGCCTTAGGAAGTTAGTGATTGTTATTTGTCGCATCGTTGTGTCTGAATAGTGTAACATTTTTTGTATTAGGTGTCAGAATGTCTAGCTCTTTGATTCCCGAGTTCCTGCTCAAGGACGAGCTTGTGTTCGAGGTGAAGGCTAGGGGAGCTGAACCTGCGACTGATGTGAGCTCTTTGCGCACACAATTGCGAGGGTTGACAGCGAGCAAGTTTGTCACATCGTAGCCACCCACCTTAGTGGTCACTGATGAGTTGGAAGCTTGCAGGTCAAAATTTGAGGAGTGGGATGGTCGTGTGGAGGAGCTGAAGGATGAGCCCTTGACTGGTAGGGTGAGGTCCCGAGCGATTTCTCGCATTGGACATTTGAGGGGACGCGCTGGCCTGTTGGCTACCGTAGGCTCACTCAAGGGGGACGACCTTGCCTGGCTCAAACAAGTTTCTGGTAGCCTAGATGAGATGTTAGCGGCTCTTGGCCCTAAGACTCAACGCACTTCGGAAGAACCGAACGTGGCGACCGAGGTTACTCCGGTCAGTCGCAATGAGGTTTCGACCGAAGTCCGAGCTCCAGCTTCTAGCTCTCCCATTCCGTGCGCTCCGACTCAACAACCCGAGCCAACCTCCAAGAGTTCTGGCTCTTTGGCCTCTGCCTCGTACAACAAGCTTCCCAACCCTTTGGCGCCTCTTTTGCAGGCGCTGCCTTGCGTTGATGGATTGGAAGTCCACAGTTTATTGAAATTTTTGGCAGATTTGTTTCGAATTAGGGTAATTCCGGATGTTGATGACTCGCTGCTTCTCAGTTTGTTGATTCCATATGGCCGTAATCCACTTTCTGATTTGCTGAATCTGGTTCTGTCCAAGAAAGGAAATTTCGAGGAATTTCACAGGCAAACGCTTCAAACTTTTGTTCCTGGGAGGATGCGTGAGGACCTCAAATTGCAGATGTTTTATAGGTCACAAGGGCTTCGTGAAAGCCTCGCTGCCTATTGCACGGAGGTTCGCAGTGCCAGTCGTGTGTTGCGTTTGGACCTCAGTGAGGAGGAGGGGGTTCAGGTCATTCTGGACGGGATAACACCGGAAGAGCGTTCCCGCCTGGTGTTTTGTTCCAACCCTGTCACCTTTGCGGAGCTCTAACAGCTGGTTGTCGCCACCAGAAACGTGCAGCTCATCGACCAATGTAGGGTGGAAGGGACTAGGGAAGTCAAACAGCGCACGTCTCGTGCCTTGGTGGGCCAGGTCTCTATGGGAAGTGGAGATGTGCCCCGTCGCCCTGTTCTCATATGTTTTGGGTGTGGGCAACGTGGTCACATCCGCCGTTTTTGTCGGCAACAAGCTCCCGCCGTTCCAAAAAAAACGGGGATGCCGGGGGTTTGCCTCGGTAAACCCCCGCTCTCCACCACCTCAGCTGCCGGGATCTGTTCCGCCTAGCGAACCTCTAGCCAAGGGCTTCATCCTTTTGATCAATGGAGTTGGAAATTCGGTTACAAATGGTAGCAGAGCGTGGTTATGATGTTTGAAATCGAGCATACATAAAGTACACTGTATCTTTTCATGCCAAACGAAATATTCAAATTAACGTAAGGGGAAAACTGGGAGTTTAAAATAATTTTCAATTCGTTAGTTTACAGTGATCAAATGTGGCGGCGTCTCCAATTATCACGTTTCTTTTTTTAGTCTGTAACCCGAATATCACGTACCTCGGTTTTTCTAAATGAGTTGCAGTTGAAGTCTTCACAGTCCAGGTGTGTCGATTTGTAACAGGAAACTCTGGATATTCGTATAATTACCAGATTCTAAATAGTATGACTATGTAACAATCAGATTCAAATTGTTTTAACAATGTTATTCTATGTTGATCGGCCAACCTAAAATGCGGTACTCTCCAAACAATCTTGTTTAAAGTCAACCGCCAATCTAAATTTGCTTCAGACGTTCCGTCAGCAGCTTTGATAACATCTTTGTCAGTTGAAGATCGTAACACCAATTCTTGTTTTACATTTATTATGATTCTTCTGTAATCTTCGGCGAATCCTGAAAACATTTTTAAAGGTATGTAAAAGTCAAAGTTTCCCTTTGGGTCAGGCGTTACCGTATCACTTTCGGGCGCGACCCATCCTGCAGTTAGTAGAATGTTCTTCTGGTTTTCAGTAAAAGGCACTAAACCCTTCGCCTTCATTGTAGTCGCGATTCCCAGTTTTTTTGTAGAGTCCACTGTAACACCTGAAATTCCATATCTTATTTCCTCAAAGAGAAATGCTATTGCATTATTGATAAAAGGTACTGTCGTTCCTTCGGATCCATCCTTTTTTGTAACCTTTCCTTCTATATACAAATAGCTCTCTTTCGTCAGCGTGTAAACGCGTTGCTGTTGTATAGGACTCCGGATTTTATCATTACTAGGTGAAACCCGTCGAAACCGACGGTTATTTTCAAGGATTACGCTAATTCATCTAACTGCGATAAATTGAGTGAATTTGTACATATTTTGAGCATTTAGCATTGTTTAAAGATTAATAAGTGTAAAAACAATAATGATAGTTACCAAAATATGGTTGATCATTCAATGAATAAAATATCTCACATACTGTACGTCATCGGAGTTATTAGTATATTATCTGGTATCTCATCGTTTGGATTAAACTTTAAATAGTATTAAAATCGTATTGGTGGATCTTTTGTAGTTAAACACTTCCGTGATTTCATCAGTGTAATGCAGATTAATCTATGATTTTATTTGAAAAAAATATCTGTTTGTTGGGAAGACACATTCTAACTTCAAAGGGAGATATCCATTAAGTGTAAGTTTGATTTTTCCTTCGTCACGTCGCGTCAGTTCATATCGTACTTCTGTGCTAATGAATAACCCTCTATCACAGTTTTGAGAAATTTGTTGTGGGGTTACTGTTAAAGCTGGAATTCCTTGACATGGGGGATGTCAGTTAGTTGTCTCAGCCATATCAATTACATAAAGTTGTCAATATAATCTCTCCACGGAATGTGAGGTATAGTGGAATATACTTGAAGTGAAGTTGGCTTTTATTCTTAAACTGTTAGGGGCCTCCTAATTTATATGCGGCTTCATTGACAACAAATAATGCAAATGACATAGCAATGGGACATTTCAAAAAAGCAAAAATACTGTAAATTTGCTGTTACGTAAATATTGACGTTTACATACATTGTTAATCAACGTATCTTATAAAGGATGATGTGATCTAGTTTAAAAGAAATATGACCTTTCTTTCATGACAGTAGCTGTTTAAATATTATTTACTCATTGGGCCATATTTACGGAATGGGCACACGGGAGGGACTAAGGCTAAAGGTGTACTGACGTCATATCTCTAGTGGCTAATGTCTTCTCTTGAGGCGACACGATTACCGTAACGAAATGATACGATTTCAGCGGCGTTCGTGGCAAAGTTGGTAGCGATTCGGAAGGTCCCGGGTTCGAATCCCGCTGGCAGCACTTAACTTTTTGTCAACAAATTTTTCAAATCAGCAAGTTTGGTTGGTTAGGTTAGGTTATGACAGTTTAATTTTATAATACTAAATTTTAAAATTAATTTTATAATTAATTAAAAATTATAAGTAATCATTAATTAGATTTTTATCTTATAGTTTTTATATTATCAGCAAGTCTGGTTGGTTAGGTTAGGTTATGACAGTTTGATTTTAAAAATTAAAAATTTATTTTATAATTTTAAAACAATATTTTATAATTAAAAAGTTAATTTTATAGCTAAAAATTAGAAAAAATAATTTAAATTATGTTCAACTTGGCAGTTCTAGCGGCGAACGCTGACACTACAAGCATAGATGAAGTATTATATTACTTCATCTATGCTACAAGATATGTTAGCCTTAGTCCCTCCCGTGTGCCCCACCGCCATATTTACAGCCAAAATGTTGTGTTATTTCCAATAACATATGGGTAAGTTACATAGATTTTTTTTTCTGCTGATCAGTGCACTTTAAGAATATATATTTTGGAGATAAATTAAATGGTTTTTGTTGCAAAGTAGCGCTAGTAAACATGCACAACCCTTTTCGTTAGTCTAATAACATTCAAAGGCTCTCTAAGAATTCAAGTTCTTATTTGTATAGGTACGTATCTATATTATGTTTTCACTAAGCTGAATGAATACATCGAAGTAACCTCTCTGAAAAGTCTGCAGTATATTGCAGTTTTCCAGCTTAATGACTTTTTTATCATGCAAATATTTCTACATAAATATTGTAAAATGTTTTATCCAGTTGCTGTAAACTACTATTAATTTAACAAAATATGGACATGGCTCAAATAGGCACCGTGCCCTTCTGCACTTGTAGGCTATTATTTTGCATTGTATTACACAATTTAATATTTTTCCAATGATTGAAAACATGTATGACAATAATCTCATGAACCTATGATGATCTGTCTAGAACAATATGATAAAAATAAAGACAAAAATGGTGAAAAGGGCAGTCACCAGCCCGTAAAATAGATATAAGGCCAATAAGAAATAATTTTAAGAGTTACTGTGATAAAAGGATTTTCCACTGATTTCGTCATGGTATATATTGCAAAACATAACATGATACAGAAAAAAATTAATTTTAAAATCAGAAAATAACATTGCAAATGCTTCTTTTGGACAATTCAGTAACTCCCAATTAATGTGTCTTGTTTAAAATACAATTTACAAATTAACAGCTGTTTCATTAAAAAGTATTATCCACATGGCCAACATGTAAACAAATCTGTAGAGGGATCTTTAAAGGCTTCTGGGGCAGAGCCCTAAGGGAATTTACTTAGTTTTTCTTTTGATAACCCATCTACAGACCAAGACCTTTCTTTTGACACCCCTACCAAGTTTCTACGCCCAGCCGCTCTCTCAAATTAGTGGAGACAAAGTTTCCAATTAAATTTTTAGATTCCCCCATGTTAATCTTATGGGAGAAAATGCAACTTTGATGGAAGATCCTGCCCAAACTAATAAAGATGTCAAAGAACGAAAAACACTTTGCAAAACTACAGATCAGGGCAATTCTTTTGACATTTTAATCATCAAAATCGGTCCAAAAATGAGGGAGGAGTTCTGTTCACAAAAATTGGCTTAGCGTATTATATATATAGATTATTTAATTTCGATGAAGCGTAAGGGTTGTGAGTGTGATATTCCTTTTCCCATAAGGTCTCGTTGAATGTCAGACCGTGAGTTATATCCAATATGTCCATGGTTGACAACTTTAAATCCGAGCTTCTGCAGAAATCGTAGGTTATCACTTGTTAACTCTTCTACTGCTCTTGAACTACTGACGAGTTCTGGCGATGCGGATTCTTTTTAAAAGACAAACCCATTTCTAAGATGTAGATGTTATGTGTAACCTTACAGTTATAGGTTCCCCTCTACCGTATACGATATTGCCGTCTTGATCCAATATGTTCAGACCGATGTCTGATATATAACTGGTGTTTAACGGTAGGTACACCAGATTATTAGGCCTTTCGATTAACTTGAACCCTGGAGGAACAGACGGGTAGAACGTATGCAATATATGTCTATTTTCTCCGTTTCTGTATGATCCCTGTATAATATTAAAAGTAATATAGATTGTGGTTATTTTTAAGATAGTTACAGTTGAATCCCCAGTATGTGGCTTGTTAGCTTCTAATATACTCGTACCTCTTGATTTAGTGAACCCTAATAATACACCTATAGTCTGCTCCTTACTGAAATTTCAAAATTACTTAAAAGTAATGTCCGTTTTCATTGTGTTGTTGTTTCATAATATCGCAATATTATCTTTCCCCAAATTATTCTTTATTAAGTTGTTTATATCATCGATTTCGTAGGATCCTGTAGGGAGGGAATACTCTTCAAGGTAGGAATATTCATTTTTATTGTCCTTCGTTTTGTAGTAATGCAATCTGTTGTTTATACCCTCAAGGATGTTAGGAATAGAGTTATACGTAGTAAGATCTAACAAAGTCGCTTCCCATATTTTATACTTCTGCAATCGTAACGCAGGAAAAAGTATACATCGCATTGTAGACGAGTTACTCGTTATCGAGACAGTATAGGACGACCCGACATCTTAGGTGCTACTAACACTTTTTGCTAAAAACTCCAAATATAAATGCCTACAAATCGATGTATCGTCAGGTTGTTCTCTTTCATAATTGTAAAATACATTCGTTGCCGTTCGAAAATATCGCTGCAATTCATTTTGGTGGAGGTAAATTTCCAAAACTATCGAAATAATAGACGGATTTATTGACTTTTTTGTAACAATCCCAATGTGTACCGGGTCCATCACTATTACCTAAATTTACTATTCCTGTTTCATTTTTCCACATTTTATTGGGTAGCCCGTCCTTCATGAAAACTCCTCTAAAAAAAGGAATCTTTAAACAAGATGCGTATTGAAATAAGTCCTCATTAGTCAACGCTTTATTAGGAATGATTAATTGGTTCTTTTTATTTAATACGCACGATACGGCCTTAGATACAGTCCTTGTGCTTTTTTAACATTGACCATAGTGGTTGTTTGGATTTTCTCTTGCTGGTGTTAGATTTTGCTTCCTTCTTATATTACCTCCACGTTTTTTTAGATGTTTTCTTCTTCTTCCACCTCCAATTGCTGTTTTACCCCTCATTGCTGCTGTGACCGCTAACGCTGTTGCTCTTTCACCAACACTGGCGTCACTCGATATTACTCTTTGCCAAGCTTTTTCAGCAAGTACTCTATCAGCTATCGATCTGTTTGCGGAATCCGTAAACTTTGAATACGATATATCGTGCTGTTTACACGCTTGATCTATCTTGTTTATTCCAGGATCTCTTCTTGCCAACCGTTTCTTCAGTTTAGTACCCGGGTCGCAATATTGATAACAATGAATGTGCAATTCAACAGGCAGTAAATCAATTGATTTATTAACTATAGATCCGAAAGGGATATGTCGTAAAGGCTTCGTCAGTAGGGATAGTGCTGAAGACACAACTCTTCCTCCTTCCTTATATAGCTCTGGATGTGTTTAGTACGAGTAACCTGTATTATCGCTATTATAGCACAATAGCGATATATCACGTACAGTGTACCATACGGGTTCTTTGTAAGGAATGTTTAATTCTTGGTGATCTCTGGTTGTTTTATATTTAATAAGAGGTTCGGAATTTCATCGTTTTATGATCAATAAAGTACTTTTTCACAATATACGTGTTGATCCACTCTTTTTTTGTTTTTTTTTCAATCTTCGGTTTGTTAACCAAAAGGTTATAAAAATCAAAGAATATTTCACTTAAGACTGTTACAATATAGTTTACGTTAACAGCGTCATCAAAATGATCAATTGTCAATTATACATTTTTAAGATGGGGACGCCACTATGTGCGTATTTTAACCCAAATATGAGTGAAGGATGAGTGTAGGATGAGTGGCGCGATCTTGTAGTCTTGTAGCGTGGTCTTGTTAGTGACTAAGGCCAACATGGTCCTTAGACACAGCTGTTAATTAATAGCCCGTACAGCTAATGGCAACTAAGGGACCTACAGTTTATTGTGGAATCCGAACCACATTTTTTTCTCGTAATTACGAATTGGTCAAATTATTAGGATAGTATAAATGTTCCGGAGGACCGACTTCTGTTAATTTTCTACTTCTACAGTTGTAATCCTTACCATCGTCAAGTTTAAGACGGTTTGAGGTTTCCAGTAGTATTGTGTGTAGATTGACAGCATCTTTACTCTCAATAGTGTCGTTTACAAATTGTAAACGCTTATTACCGATATCGTAGTCACCATTTGGTGTTACAGGTAACCCGTCTCCTTTAACACAGGACCTCGATCTTATACATTGATCGGAATATCGTCCTACTTTATCCACACTTATTTTTTTACTGGCTTGTATTAACTTATGAATCTATATTTATAAAAGAGGAAGTTTGTAAATATATATATATATATATATATATATATATAAATTTGAACGGATGGGGGTTTTGGCCTCTGGGTCTCTCAAAACAAAAAAAGTAAATCGGTCCCAGGTCTAGGTATTAACATGAGACCTACGGTAATAGCTTATTCCCTTATGGGAAATTCGCTAAAATTGTAAATTTAAAATTACTATGTTATTCTTATGGAGAATAAATAAACTGTTGTAGTTTGCTTTTTTATTGATATATTTTAATCGCATTTGGCAATTTTGTTTATTTCATACTAAGCTATCAACATTTCAATAAAAAAAACTCATTTCAATACTTTTTCTGTAGCAGCTAACCTATGTAGAGTAAGGGACAGCCGAGTTGGCGGAAAGCTCTACTACCCATTTCGCCTGCCAAATGTGTACTATCCCGCGTGAAGACATTGTTTCACAACCACTGTCTCTTGACCCTTTTCGTACTGTACTGTACTACGATACCTACAGTAATTATATTTACACACAAGTAGTTTATTCGTACTATAACAATTTATTTTAATGTCAAAACTAAATCGAGTAAAATTTAATATTTGGTCTAATATTGTTTTAGAGTCTATAAAATAAGTAGTTTTATGTATCTGTTTTAATCGATATTTGAAATTCTATCTTACTTAAATGTAAGCAAAATGCAGTATTATAATGCTACATTAATAACGGAATACTGCATTATATATAATATTATGTTTCAACAGTTTTTACACTATTAAAGTACAATCACAATAATAATTATAATTATTCTTAATTATATGCATTATCATTGAATCACATCCAAACGAGGTCCCATAGCGGGGCCTTGGTCGGAATCACATATACTGTTTACTGCCAGGCAAATCGCCTCAACTTGCCAACTCGCACAGCTGCTAGACGAGGGACCGTTTTACAACTTAGTGAGATTTCCTAGTTTCCGGGAAACGCTTAACAATTGGTCAGGTTTTTAAATTCGTCGACTCGCTCCTCAGTTGCATCTTGGAGAAAGTGTCGAGTAGATCGTTTCGCAGTGTTGAGTGACGATAGTGGGTTTAAGTGTAAAAACTTTATTTATCTTCCGTTGTTTTTTTTTAGTTATTAAGTGATAACCTATGAGAGAAGTGTTTTTAAAGTGATAAGTTGTGTTAGTCAATATAAATATTCTTTTTCGATAATGATGGGTAAATACTAAACAAGACCTTACTTTAGGATTAGTTTTATTTTTTAACATAATTTTTGTATATGACCGTGATAAAAAATGTCTAAAGTTGGGGGAAAAGGTAAAATTCTACATAGCCAGGCACGGGAAATCGTTCTCAATGTTTTTAATTATTTTCAAGGAAGTGAACCAAATATGCCAAAATACAAAGCGACTGAGAAAGTTCATGTAGCAACAAACGTGGCCCCTCGAACAATAGAAAGGATTGTAGCTGAAGCAAAAAAATGTGAAAATGTTTTTAGACCAAACTTTATTTCTCCGAAAAAAATTATAAAGAGAAAGAAAACCGTCTGCTGCCTTGATTCATTCGATCTAGATGCGTTGAGGCGATTAATAAATAATTACCACTTGATCCACAAAAGTCATATTACAAAAAAAAAAAAAACTAATGGAAGAAATGATTGCATCAAATTTAAATTTCAAAGGAAGTTCAAGGTCTTTAAGAAGAATTCTATACAAAATCGGGTTTGCATTGAAAAAGACTGAAGATAACAGAAACATTTTGATTGAAAGACATGATGTAAAACTTCTTCGAATAGCATACTTACGGAAAATAGCAGAGTATCGAGAGCAGAAAAGGAACATTATATACACAGATGAAACATACATTCACAGTACACATACTAAATCAATGTCATGGTCCGACACAAAAAATAGAAATGCTGGCCTCAAAGAGCCCGTGTCTAAAGGGAGTAGAATAATTATTGTTCACGCTGGATATAAAGAGGGCTTCATTCCTAACGCTAAATTAATGTTTAAATCAGGACTTAAGACTGGAGATTATCATGATGATATGAATGCTGTAAATTATGTTAAGTGGTTGAAAGAGAAGCTGATTCCAAATTTACCTCCCCAGTCGATCGTCAGGACAATGCATCTTATCATAATAAGTTACTTGAAAAGCAACCTACGAGCAACTCCCGAAAATCTGAATTGATTAAATGGCTGCAAGATCGGCGGATAACTTTTCCTGGAAGAGACAATGAGAACAATGAGAAAAAGTGTGTCAGCATGTATAAAACCAGGAAATTAAGTACATGAAGGAAGAACACATGTAGGACAATATAGTGGAGCAGTTTGTAATCAGAATTGAAGATGATGATGATGACGACGACCCTGATTACGACGATTCCGAATCCGAAGACGAGATGGACCTTGGTGTAAACGAGCTGCCACCCGAGTTGGATTAAAGTGAGTTGCAAAATTTCATTTAAAACACTAATACTATATATTTTAAAGTGGATTGACCATAGTCATAAAAACAAGCTTCCATGATACGAACGATAGGGGTAATAATGCTCCGGTCAACTCTTAGGACAAATAAGTTTTTATTTATAAAGTAAGTACATTATTCTGTAACTTATAATTATGCCTTGGAAATATATTATCCTAAAGTTGTCTATTTCATGACGATTATATTAGTAGTTTTTATGCTATAACATGTAAAAGACGACCGTTGTTTGAGAAGTATGAGAACATGAAACCGCTTAAAAACATGAAAATAAAACAAATAAACGTAGAATCAAATTTGTAAAATTTCTATCTATCTATACAGGGTGATTGATATAAGTGTGCCAGCCGTTTTATTCGAAAACCATAAGAGATGTCAAAAAAAGTTAAATAGTAAGTTCCTTGGACTTTTTATTTAAAAAATTGTAGTAGAGTCGAAAAAATTATTTTAGCCGCCATTTTTCCAATATGGCTGCCAACTTTGATTTTTCTTATGGAACACCCTGTATTTTATGATATATTCTGGTAGAAAATGTAATTTTAAGACGATTTTATTCTTGTAATTTTTTTCATAAACCTAACCGTTTCAAAGATAATAATGGTTTAAGTTGTGAAATTTTTAATGGTTTTCGAATAGAACAGCTGGCTAGGCCTTTATCGAAACTCTTTCTCATGTAGAAATTTCAAAACTTTAACCATTATTATCTTTGAAACGGTTGGGTTTATGAAAAAAATCACAAGAATAAAATTGTCTTAAAATTACATTTTCTACCAGAAAACATCATAAAATACAGGCTGTTCCGTAAGAAAAATCAAAGTTGGCGGCCATATTGGAAAAATGGAGGCTAAAATATTTTTTTTACTTGACTACAATTTTTAAAATAAAAAATCCAAGGCACTTACTATTTAACTTTTTTTTATATCTCTTATAGTTTTCGAATAAAACGGCTGGCACACTTATATCAATCACCCTGTATATTTATAGGCAAGCATGTTTCTTTAAAACCTTTTTTCTCAGCTCGTGTGTATCGTAGGGAAAATCTACGCATACCGTTAGAAAGCTATTTTCCTGTAGGTGTGCAGAATCCCTTTATAAATTAAAATAGGCTCAAAAATAAGCACAAAAAATGAATTTGAAATTTTAAAAAATTAACATGGGTTTTATGGGTTGCTATGGTGATGACAAAATAACAACACAATATAAACAGAAAATCAAAACAAATGGAAGACATTCCAATCACATGTTTTATTTACAGTGTGGGATGAAAATAGAGAAGTTTGTACAATACATACTTTTGGTCGATTTTTCGACCACAGGGCGTGCTCTCGTCTAACTTATTGAGCGGAGCGAGCGAAGCTCTTATACGTCGACTCTTATGCATTTCGTAATACGCAAACTCCTCCTAGACGGCTGAATCAATCGTTTTCAAATTTTGCATAGTGATAAAGACTATATCGGTGAGTGCCAACATCTATATGGCGTTAAATAAGTCTCTCAGGAATCCGCCCCACTGGGTCACAAAGTTTCAATGTAATCCTTATGAAAGCAGTATTTGACACATAAACAAAAACACAAGTATGATCAGCTGTTGACTTTTGAATGAAGTAGATAAAGAAATAGCTGATAGCATTAATTCACAGATAAAACAGAAACTGTATGGATCATAAATATAATAAAATGACGACACTAGCTTGAAGTCCGTGACGTAGGAAGTGGTGAAGGAAGTAGTAAAGGTGAGCAGTCTGGAGTGTGGAAACTGTTTGTGACAATTAGATTTAGGTATCAGCATTCCTAAAATGATATGGGAAGGGAGGAAAACGGGTCCGCGACGTAGGAAGTGGTGAAGGAAGTAGTCAAGGCGAGCTGTCCGGAGTGTGGGTACTGTTTATGACGATAAAATTAAGGTATCTGCATTCCTAAAATTCTATGGGAAGGGAGGAAAACGGGTCCGCGACGTAGGAATTGGTGAAGGAAGTAGTCAAGGCGAGCTGTCCGGAGTGTGGAAACTGTTTATGACAATTAGATTAAGGTATCTGCATTCTTAAAATGATATGGGAAGGGAGGAAAACGGGTCCGCGACGTAGGAAGTGGTGAAGAAAGTAGTCAAGGCGAGCTGTCCGGAGTGTGGGTACTGTTTATGACGATTCGATTAAGGTATCTGCATTCCTAAAATTTTATGGGAAGGGAGGAAAACGGGTCCGCGACGTAGGAAGTGGTGAAGGAAATAGTCAAGGCGAGCTGTCTGGAGTGTGGAAACTGTTTATGGCAATTAGATTAAGGTATCTTGTTGGTGTTTTCCTCCCTTCCCATAGCATTCCTAAAATGTTATGGGAAGGGAGGAAAACGGGTCCCCGACGTAGGAAGTGGTGAAGGAAGTAGTGAAGGTGAGTCGTTCGGAGTGTAGGAACTGTTTATGACGATTAGATTAAGGTATCTGCAATCCAAAAATGCTACGGAAAAGGAGGGAAACAGGTCCGTGACGTAGGCAGTGGTGAAGGAAATAGTAATGGCGAGTTGTTCGGAGTGCGAGATCTGTTTATGAACAATAGATTAAGGTATTTGCAATCCAATAATGCTAAGGGGAGGTAGGGAAACAGGTCCGAGACGTAGGAAGTGGTGAAGGAAGTAGTCAAGGCGAGTAGTCCAGGGTGTGGGAACTGTTTTTGACGATTAGATTAAGGTATCTACAATCTTAAAGTTCTATGGGAAGAGAGGGAAACAGGTCCGCGACGTAAGAAGAGGTTAAGGAAGTAGTCAGGTGAGCAGTATGGAGTGTGGGAACTGGAAACCGTCTGTAGCAGTTAGATTAATGTAATTGCAATGCTGAAATGCTTTGAGAAGGGATGGAAGCACGACATAGAAAATGGTGATAGAAGTAGTAAAGGCTAGCAGTGCGGAGTGTGGTCAATGTTTGTGGCAGTTAGATTAACTTATCTAAAATACTAAAATGCTATGGAAAGTGATGAAAACAGGTCCACGATGTAGGACGTGGCTCAGGAAGTAGTAAAGTATGAGCATAGTGGGAGAACCGTCTGTAGCAGTTATATTAATGCATCTTCAATCCTAAAATGCTATGAGAAGGGAAGGAAACAGGCCCCACGACGTAGGAAGTGGTAAAGGCAGTAGTAAAGGCTGGCAGTGCAGAGTGGGGGAACCGTTTGGGTAGTTAGATAAATGTACCTAATACTTGAATGCTATGAGAAGGGAAGGAAACAGGTCTATGACGTAGGATATGGTGAAGGAAGTAGTAAGGCTTGCAGTGCAGAGTGTGGGAATTAAAACACACAGTTGTTCTTTCAGTTTGTCTTTGGCAATTACATTAATGTATCTGCAATCCTAAAATGCTATGGGAAGAGAGGGAAACAGGTCCACGACGTAGGGGGTGGTGAAGGAAGTAGTAAAGGTGAGCAGTGTTGAGTGTTTGAATGGATTAATGTATCTGCAATGCTAAAATACTATAGGAAGAAACTGTAGACTGTAGGTTAAAATGATTACGAAGCACGAATCGATACATATTTCGATACATGCAACCGTTTACAATAGAAATTTACAACTGAGTAGACAACAGCTGAGTTATACTCCATAGAGGCTACAAACGATGTTTACTCTATAGACGCTAAAAACGATTTTTACTCCCTAATGAGTAAAAATGCTACTTTAGACCCGCAACGCACGCATTAAAAACGACTGTTTTTACTGCAGTATGACAAAAACAATATAATATGAACCCTTGATGGCTCCGCTCAATTTTGTGGATGCCTCTGCGAACGCCACCTAGTATTTTTAAGTCTACTAGTTACGTTGCAATAACAGCTCAAACTCAAATAACTACACTTTTTGACCCGAGAATAGCGCTACGCGAAAGGGGACGACCGTGACCACATGAGAAATGTTTTTAGTAAAGACGGGCCATGAGCCTAGGTGACTTTCTAAAGCCATTTTTAACACTTAAAACCGTGCCCAATTGTCCATTAACTCCCATTTCACCTGTTGTTTGTCATGAGAAAATGAACATTTAAAAAATTAAACTATGACGATTGCATTCATGAATCGCAAAACACACTGTAGACTACGTCCATATCCTCCTAAAAGCCGTTGGGTGACTTTCTACAGCCAGTTTTAACGTCTAGAACAGTGTGCAAAAACCTCCTATTTCCCCATTTACTTGTCATGGATAAGTAGACATTTTTAAAACTAACTATGACGATTGCATTCATAAATCTCAAAACATATTGTAGGTTACGGCCATATCGCCCATATCCTCCTAAAAGATGTTTCCTGACTTTCTAAAGCCATTATTAATGTCTATATCAGTGTCCACCTGTCCAAACCCTCCCATTTCACTTGTTATTTGTCTTGAGCATGAGCAAGTAGACATTTAAAAAATCTAACTATGACAAACTTGCATTCATGAATTTCAAAACATAGGCCTATTGTAGAATATGAAGCCATATCTCCTAAAAGCCATTTGGTGATTATATAAAGCCTAAAACCTTCCATTTCACCCGTTATATGTCATGAAAGCAAGTAGACACGTTTTTTTACCTTACGTCTTTCTACATTTCATAAATCTGTCACAATATGTATAGTATCACATTCATTAATAGCATTGTCTATATAATCTTTAACACTAGTGTTTATATAGTCAATGGTAATAGGCTACTGGTGCTACCGCTGATTGCTGATTGATGCTTGTGTAAAGTGGCTAGCAGACAATTTAACATTATAACCACAGACAATATAATATGTCTGTGCTATAACTATGGAACATCAGGAAATCAGCTGTTTCCCCGGCCTCGCTCGCACGCTCGGCGCTCGCCTTTGCCCTAGCTTGTTTTATTTCTTGTGCTATTTTCCATGAATATAAGAAGGTTTAAACTGACTACAAGATCACCCTGTACTTAGAACGGACACACAGCTAGTTCTTAATATTTTATGAATGTGTTTTTATTGCTACTCTTATGCTGTATCACCTTATATTTCGTTATTAGATTCCTTAGGTGGTCTATTGTGGATCATTAGGATGGTCATACATCTGCTAAATAGTATCATAGGCTAACCAACACAAGGAAGTATGTTTAATGTATGTTAATATGCCAAATTTTATAAATTTGTTAACACTTTATATACATAGACGACTCAGTCAATTACGTGAGTGATTTTTCCTTGATGTTCTTCCGGCTTGATGTGTTTGTTGAGGAATTTCAACTGGGCCAAACATTCTTTTATTGGAACTTCTTGATATTCTGAAAACCATATTTTCGAATAAGTAATTTTTGCCAGATTTTTTACGATTTGTCCAACGAAAGTGAGTATTTTAAGCAACTACATCACAGCTTTATGTGATTTAATTTCTAAACAAATACATATTTTAAAATTTACAAATTAAACAGTTTTATAATTGTATGAAAAAAATATCTGTCTTTACAATTTTTAAAGTGTTGCTTAGGGAGTAGATTGCAATGAAATCCATCTTTTCTTGATGTATATTTAAAAGGTAGGTGTTTCGATTGCTTGATGTGGCGTATATGTAAATAGGTCAAGTTGCATAGGAAATAAAATACGTATGTACAAACTGCGATTGTGCATTATACTGTAGCCTACCCAAATTTAATTCAATGATTTTCATAAGGTAATGTGGCAATAATGTTTTGATTAAGGGGCTACTGTAATTTTAATGATTTACATCACTCCGACAAAAGGAAAAAAATCACTAAAAATATTGCTTAGAGCTTTATTATACTTAATGAACTGTTGAATTTAAATGTTCTGGGTTTGTTCTTGAAAGAAAGAAAGATGAGTATCTATTATGCCACGCTATCATCTGATTGTACATTTGTGCCCACAATGATACATGGAATTGTTGACGGACCATGGATGAGAGAGCCACGACTGGGTTACATTCGCAAAATCAATTTACGAATGCGAATCCATAATACTTAAGAAAACTGTGCTTAAAGTTTAATTAAGAGTAAAATACAATTGCTACGTATACAAAATGTCCGTAACTGTATTGCATACTATATCAAACTAAAAAAATAGGTTGATATATTTTTTTACTCAGTGACTCCAAGAAATAAGTTTTAAAATTCCATCAGGGCTTTACTGTAGATTACTTGACAAATCCCTATGAGCTATACAAATAAAGATTTTTGGACCGACGGATAGAATACAAACAATTATTTTGCAAGCTGTATTGAATGGGTTTTCTCACCTTCATCCTCGCACGCGTTTCGCCGAGATAAAGCACAGCTACTGGAGGCGACAGCATATCGTTGTCTTCCATGGTCAAACCCACAGACAAACTCAGATTGGTGAGGACAAGACCTCAAACATGGCCTCAACTTTTGGTTATACCAATCCTTCCAGCGAGCAAACATTTCTTGGCTCGTGTATCCATCCATGAGTGACACTAAAAATAAATTTAAAAAGCAAGGATAAGTGTAACACATTTATTTATTATTTGAGTTGCGTAAAAGTGAACAATACAGTCATATTAAGTACTTTCGTTGAAAAACTCAGCAGATCAAGCGGAATTTAGTTACTTCCTAATAAAAAATTATCAGAACAAAACAAATTAAACATAGGTCACGCCTTATGCTAATGATATTATTTACAATGAGTACGTAAGTTTGTTGCAACAAAGAGCACACAAATGCAAATTCTTTTATACAATTTTAATCAACATAACCACTCAGCTACGTACCCATATAACAAATCCATCCTGAAACAAATCAACATTTATAAATAGTTTACTCCCTAGGGTAACACAAGACACAACAGACTGCACTCTGACACGTACTAAACTCTTGGTTTTTAACAACATTAGAATTGAATATTGAAATTCATTTAAAGCCTTTTAACTATTTTAGTTTTGAAATGGGTTTTCTTAGTTTTGAAGCTTAAACAACTTGTTGAAGTTTAAAACCTACCATCTTATTGTCAGATCGGACTGTTTTGCAGTCATGTAATAGATTTTGCTCTACAGACTTATGAAGATATTAATTTAAAAATAATTTTCAAAATAAATAAGTGCCACAAACAATAATTTTGGAAAATAAGGAGAAACAGAGTTAAACTTTCAAAAATGTAGTTTTTATTTTTCTTACAATTTTAAAAGATGATTTACAATAATTTATAAAAACCTGTTTTCGCGTTTAAAACAAATTAGATAAAAAATAAAATTACAAAACCAAATCTAGACAATACTCGTGCAAAATGATCTAAGTCCAGATAACTACGTGCTTTTCAACCATGATGCAGTATTGTGTGACCGAGTCGTCTGCTGGCACTTAGATCATTTTGTACTACACTGCCTGCTGGATTTACACACTGCACATTCTGTAGGACGCAGGGAAAAGTACGATGACATCAAACTGGCACATAGATCACTTTGTAATACATTGGCGAATAGACTTAGATAATTTTGGAGTGAAAAATAAAAAATTATACAAAAATGGCACTTAGATAATTATGAAATGAATCATACTAATAATATAAACTAGTGCACTATAGCATACCGTAAGTTTAAAGAACCAAATATTACCAAACTGTGTCCTCCCCCATTGCAAACACAAAGCTTGAGTATAACTGCAATAAGCATTTTATACTCATATGCCAACCCTGTACGAAGGACGGGTACTCTGCTAGTATCTTCATATAGACACATAACAGTTAGAAAGAATTGTGGTTTTATATTTTGGAGACCCTAAAATGAAAACTTAAAGTGTCCAGGACCAGACCCAGACGACATTAGTAGGACAGCTTTCTTGCAAGTTGATTTGCTAAAAAGATCTATCCATAATTAACACGTACGCGTGGACTGTTGTTTCTAATAACATTATAAGATAATACGAATTATAACATAATAGGATAAGTGGAAATAGTTAAATATTTACAAGTAAATCAATTTTTTATATTTTTGTATTAAAGAGGTTGGCGGCCTCTTTTAACCTTGCATTTGCCTGTCCACATATACTACAGATCTGTGCGTGGAACGTATCCAGCAAAGCAAGGGGTGAGCCGGTACATTACAAAGGTGAACTGTACTGATAAAATGTTTGCGGCAGTGACCAAGATCCGAACCCACGATATCGATGCCTTTGGCACGAAGTCCGCGACGCACGAGAAGCACAGAGTCGGAGTCTAAATGGAGCTATGGAAACATCAGAATTTACTATTGATTCTGTGTTCGCTGCAAATCATATTGTTTACAAAAGGTAACGAAACACTTTGACAATGTTCCGCTAGAACCAATAAACAATCCAATCACCTCCATTTTTAAATTTTGACATTTTGCTTGAAACATTCAAAGGTAGATTCATAAATTTGTTTCTTTTCTTCATTGACTTCATTAGGTTGATTGCATATAGAATTGTTGGATCGAGAATTATCCCTTTAATAGTTTTTTATTCCAATCAACAAAATATCCACTCTCCTCATGCTATCCTCAGCGGAAAGAAAATACAGGGTTGGGCAAATGTGTGGATACCCCTAGTTAACTTTTTAATGGGTGACACCAGGAAAACTAAACTCCACATGCCTTCATAAAAAATAAAACTGCACTTTTTGGACGGTATCCCAATTTTTCCCGGGACCCCAAAATGGGGTATTTTGGGGGTAGCTCCAAAATTTTAAAAGTAAAGCTCCATCGAGTGACACTTCATTTTAAAGGCCTTTATTAAAGAAGAATATCAGCGAAAACTAGAGGTCTCTAGTACGACATGGTGGTCATTTTAAATTTTCATCAGCCTGAGAGAAACTTTTAATGAGGTTAAATTGTACGATGAATTTTCAAATCGCAATCGTGTAGTTCGGGTGAAATTTCATCTCTACTTCTAAGAGAAACATACAATATAGTCTCTGCTCCATTGACCCACTCGATCAATTACAGTACTAGTTGAAGAGGGATGCTTTCCACCTTCCCTAAAACTCGCCATTTTTAGACCCATTCATAAAAATGGAAGCAAACATGATTGTGGTAACTATCGGCCAATTTACTTAATTTCAACTTTCTCCAAAATATTTGAACGTCTGTTTCTTAATAGACTCTTGCTTTTTTTTATGAAAATACATTCCAATCTTACTACCAGTTTGGGTTCATAAAGGGGAGATAAAACCTCGATGCAGTTTAGCAGATGCAGATGCATGTTTTGTCATTCTTATCAAGAGCCCTAGATTCTGGAAAACAGGGGTTTGCAATGGTTTCAAAGCAACAAACTTCTTTTAAACTATAACAAAACAAAGATGCTCCAATTCCAACAGCTCAAAAAAGCAAGACCAGTTAACTGTTTTGCTAGGGAAAGAAGAGATCTCTTCTTGCAGTACTGCTAATTTTCTTGGTGTGATCTAAGATAGGCACTTCAACTTTCATGACCATATAGAGCACATACCGTATCCAAAGGAATAAGCTTAGGAATTTTTGTAATAAGAGGTCTTTCCAAGTTTACCGATTCCTGTGTTACCTTGAATGCATATTATAGACTGATTTATCAATTATTGACGTATCAAGTGACAGTCTGGGGATGTGAGAGCGTTCGAACAAGGTTTGTCTCCCGTCTTCAAAAAAAGTTTTAAGAGCTGCCTTAAGAATATCTCGTCGCACTTCTTACAAGCCTCTCTTTAAGGAAAACAACATTCTTACATTTCCATTCATATACATTCTCAGTTGTGTGTCGTTTTTAAAAAGAAACTATCATATTTTCAACCGCAGCATCATCCAATGCAATTCACCCTCAGGCAAAGGAACAATATTCAGCTACCTAAGCACAGGACGAAATTCTTTGAAAGACACCTCTTTTAAAATAGTATCAGGTTATTAAACACGTGCTGCCTGAACCCCTTAAAGACGAGGAAGACACCCACAAATTTGGGAAAGTGGTGAAACGCCTACTAGTAGAACGAGCTCCCTACTCTATCAAAGATTTTTAAGTTGTCGAACAAATTAAGGCATACTGTTCTGTTAATTTTAGTATTTTTGAGGGCTTTATATTATAAAGCTTTATAAAGTTTTATTTTTATAATCCTGATTTATAAACCTTGTGATGCTATATAAGACTTTCGTGCACAATAAAGATATTTTGATTAGATTTGTTTTGCATACTCACCTAGACATACAGACACTACTAAAATTCGGAGGGACAACATTGTACTTTAGCTATCCACAACGACACACCATCACAATGATATCACAGTTGCAGGGTCAGCAACTTGCTGTCGTCCCGTACTGAATCACTCCCTAATGGCTCCATTCACACTAATATCTGATCAAAACTGCCATGTGCCAAGTGTTGCCAATTGTAGACTTTTTGACTGTCAATTTAGAAGCTAATTATCACAACAAATAATGCAGTCCCTACTCTCAATAGAACGTTGGTTTAATGACTTGCCTTAACTCGTTAAATTGCCATATAAGGAAATTATTTGTTGGACAACTATACTAACTATACAATGAATTGTGTTATTTATCAATAGACACATGCTTTTTTAATCAGTAACAATTAAAATAATAAACCATATACTCTATTTTGGAATTTGGCATATTTTCCAGAAATCTTGACTTGATTGTTGTTGGAGCAACAATTTGTAAGAGGGGACCAGTGTGCAAATTGTATATTTGAATAGGGTTCAAAATTAATTGGTTTGTCCCTTTTACCTTTCAAAGGTTAAGTTCATTTCAGACAGTTATTAGTTGAATAAAACTACTAACCTAGAATACATTAATTTGTATACAGGGTGTCCCGGAACTCCCTACCAATATTTTAGGGCATTGTTCCTGGGTAAGAAACATACCTAAATATCATATTTAAATTGTCCGGAAGTCCTTGGTTACTCATACAGCCGCCATTTTGTTTTTTTTTCAGTTATTAATTTTTTTCTAAAGAATGGTTAAACATACCAAATGGAAACTTTGCACAAACTTTTATGACAACTAAACAAAGCTACCAAAAAATTATGACCATTTTTTAAATTCATAAAACAAAATGGCAGCCGTTTAAAATTGTGGTAAAATCAACGGTTTTCGAGTTATTTAAGAAACAACATCTTAAATGGCCGCCATTTTGTTTTATGAATTAGAAAAATTGTCATAATTTTTTAGTAGCTTTGTATAGTTGTCATAAATGTTTGTGCAAAGTTTCAATTTCGTATGTTTAACCACTTTTCAGAAAAAAATTAATTAGTGGAAAAAACCAAATGGTGGCTATGTGAGTAACTAAGGACTTCCGGACAATTTAAATATGATATTTAGGTATGTTTCTTACCCAGGAGCAATGCCCTAAAATATTGGTAGAGAGTTCCGGGACACCCTGTATAGTAAATCTACACCATAAAGAGTTACTGAATTTATCTACCTCAATCAGTTAACAATCATAATCAAAGAAGGCTGCTAAGAATTCATTTTTATAAGCTTAACTGAACTTTTCATAAACAAACATTGTTTTCCCCTCTCGTATACAATTTAACTTTACTGTGTTAAAAATTAAACTGAAGTATCAACAGCTAAATTACAATTTACATTATTTTAAAACAGTTCTATAGAAAGTTGACTTGAAAGATTTGCATTAAAATTCAGTATGTTATACCCCTTTTAATTTTGACAATACAGTATAACCCACATAACTGTACAATTTTGTGATTTGTCCATAAAACACTATAAGACAATGGGAAATCGGACACTAATAAAAAACGGCTCAACCAATTTTGATTAAAACATAGTTTATTACTATCCTTGTAACTCAACTCCAAATGGTACAACAGAATCCTGTGTTACGATTGAAAGATTATTTCAACTTTTGTGATTTTATCCATCACCACTGTTACCCACCCCCTCCCCCCCACTTATTCATATTAAGGGTTGTTGACAATCGAATGAGATAAAATACGTGTCAGATTGCTGGTACCATTATATCTGACATTGGAATAATTTACTTAATAAAAAAAAATTACAAACGAGGAAGAAAGTTTGGAGAAGTTTATAGCTATTTACCTTACAAGTGTAGTAAGAGAGTTTTTACATCACACAGGTGAATGTTGTGCAACGAGCGGAAGCGAGTTGCATAATTTACCGAAGTGATGTAAACACGCTCTTGCGTAACGTGTAACGTACAAGATTTTACCTGACCCGACAATATACAGGAGGTTACGAACAATATTTTTCATTATCCATTTCACTCATCTTCTAACAGTAACGTTCATTTACAAACAAAAGCTAGGTTAGGAAAATTCTTCAAAACATAACAATAAAATTCAAGCGCGCAGCTGATTTCTAGCGTTGAACGTCGTTGGCTCCATAGAGGTATATTTTTTAAGTTAAGCACTCAATGTTATTTAAATGGGTTTCATTACATCACCGAGTGAGTTTTTTCCAACTTTACATCACTCGAGAAGTAACGAAGTTATATACATCACGCTTGGGATAGGGAAGTTTAACATGGCGGGTTAGGTAAAATTACAAAACACCTTAGTGTATGACTTGCATGAAGATCCATTATAAAAGTAAAACCTTTTCTTTGTAAATGTGTTTATTGAAACAGTATAGGCTACTGTAGTGATTTGGAAATCATAACAACATAAATAATACAATCTAGAGGGAGAACCCATTCCTGTTATTCCTGTTAAAACTGCTCCTTGACATCAGATCACAAATCACTTAACATTCGTCTTCCATTTCCTAAGATTTACGTGCCAGTTATAAAACATCCTATTTAATGTATATTCCAATGTAAAAATGGTGTTACCGTTGAAAGAATAAATAAATAAATAAATAAATACATCAATTTATGGTTTTTCTTCGAGTAGCAATTAAATAATTTTTCGTTGGTCATACAAATTTATATTTAAGTGTTAGTTACAATACACTGCGTAGTTTACATTTCGTACGGATTTCCTTCAGTTAACAAGCTATCATTTTATTTAAATATTTCCGAACAAAAAATATAAAACTGTACAATATTTTTGATGAAGATTTTTCCTGTTTAATACTCAAATTAGTTTCCAAGCGTCAAATGGTGTTTTATTATATACTAGTTTTTCAATAAATAATGTAAACTAGGTGAAACCCGTCGAAATCGACGGTTACTTTCAAGGCTTACGTTAATTCATCTAACTGCGATAAATTGGGTGAAATATACATATTTTGAACATTTAGCATTGTTTAGAGAGTAATAAGTGTAAAAACAATAATTATATTAATTGCGTTAGTTGCCAAATTTGGTTGATCATTCAATGAATAAAATATTCCCCATACCGCACGTCATCGGAGTTATTATTAGTATGTTATATGGTATATCTTCCTTTGGAAGAACGTTTAAATAGTATTAAAATCGTATTGATGGATCTTTTGTAGTTGAACACTTTCTTGAGATTTGTGTCTGTTACATACCTTAGGATGGCATACTTTGCTTATTTTGAGAGTATTTTGAGATATGGTCTTATCATTTGGGGAAACAGTATAGGCATTAATAGAGTTTTAATTATGCAGAAAAGAATTATTAGAATATTGGCAAATGAATCAAAGTCAGAACACTGCAGACCTTTGTTTTTACAAACTGGTATTTTAACTGTGATAAATCTGTATATATTTGAAGTCATTAGAAATTTAAGAAAAAATATTGATAATTTTAGATTAAGATGTGATGTTCATGAATATAATACTAGATTTAGGGACAAAATAGATATTACTAGATGTAGGTTAGGTAAGGCACAAAAATATCATGATTATTTGGCTGTGATATTATACAATAAATTACCAACTTGCCTAGTCAATTTAGAGTCTGATAAAATGTTTCTAACTAAATTTTACAAATGGCTACAGGAAAATCCCATGTACTCGGTGGATGAATACTTTGAGCGAGAAATTGTGATAGTTTAGGCTTGTTTTGTTATTTTGTTCTGAAATGTTTATTAATTGTTTTGTCTTTAAATTATTTATGATTCATGTTTGTTTAATAGTCCTTAAGCCAATACCACACTGTACCTGACTCGCCATAATTTCTTAATTTCTTATTTTATGTAGCTAACTTATTAGGCCTATTTTTAAAATTGACAAGACCTATTGTATTTTGTATTTACTTAACGGTCAATAAAATGTCTTATTGTCTTATTGTCTTGATTTTATCAGTGTAATATGATTTTATTTCAAAAGAAAATTTTACGTGCCAGTTATAATACATCCTATTTAATGTATATTCCAATGTAAAAATGGTGTTACCGTTGAAAGAATAAATAAATAAATAAATAAATACATCAATTTATGGTTTTTCTTCGAGTAGCAATTACATTTTTCGTTGGTCATACAAATTTATATTTAAGTGTTAGTTACAATACACTGCGTAGTTTACATTTCGTACGGATTTCCTTCAGTTAACAAGCTATCATTTTATTTAAATATTTCCGAACAAAAAATATAAAACTGTACAATATTTTTGATGAAGATTTTTCCTGTTTAATACTCAAATTAATTTCCAAGCGTCAAATGGTGTTTTATTATATACTAGTTTTTCAATAAATAATGTAAATTGCTCCTATTAAAAAAAGGCCTAATCAATTTTACGACTGGTTAGGGTTCCATTGCCCAGTTAAGTTATCGAAACCAATCACGAAAATTCTTTTCACAGCATCTTCGACATGCATATTTTTTGTTTAGACTTAAGATACGACTAGTGGCTTGTAGGGACATAAGTCCCTAAAAAGCTCAAATGTTATTGTAATAGGTACTTAAACAAACTCAGAATAACAATATCTATGTGTCAGGATAGGTATCCCTATGTACACCATATCTTTTGTGTAAAAACAGTTGTTTGTCCGTTTTTGTTTGCTTTATTTGTTGATGTTATTTTCAATAAATAATTTGAATCATTCCAAAGGTTTACCATGAAAAGGGAGCAACATAACATTGTTTGTGAATAAATACTGGTTTACTAAGGTAGCTTAGGTCTTGTGTTTAATGAGGATAAATAAAAGCTTCCCTGATAAAAATTTTAGAAATTGTCTTCGTCAAATAAATATGAAAAGGCAAATATAGGTGTTTTGAGATAAGCTTATTTCTTGGTCAAAATCGCAAAATTATCTCAGTTGTTATTTCTAAGTTAATACTCCTTTTGTTAAGGTTTAACAAAATTAGTGTAAAGCAAAGGCATCCCATTGATCAAACTTAACCCTAGATTTGTTTCTAATCAACATAAAAAAACTACTGGAAGATTACGTGGTGGTATTCCTCCTGAAGGTGCGATTGACTTTACATATGCTATCAAAATAGGCCTAATCATCGGCTGACTCCTACTTATTTTGCGACTGGTTAGGGTTCCATTGCCCAGTTAACGAAATCAATCACGAAATTTCTTTTCATCTGCATCTTCTACACCTATATTTGTGGTAAGTTTTAAGAAACGGAAACTACCTCTAGGTTTTACTATTATATATGGATGATTCCGTTACCACCGTGCATGCTAGGCTATATTATTTGAGCTTTTTTGCTTGGAGCAACAGGCAGTACCTGGTTGAAATATCCTCCAAACAATATTGTTTTTCCGCCCATTGGAACTTGTCATAGTACTTACTTAATGAACAAATACATTGCCTATACGAACCTATTTCATCTTTATTCCCAGGTTGGTTTGTAAGAGTGACCGTTGAGGTTATTCCGCTTCATACAACATTTTGATTAAACTATTTATCTCAAATTAAAAATGTTAGTAAATATACAAAAAAGTGTACAATAAATCTTTAACATAAAATGCGTTAAAATCAAAACAAAGCAGAATTTTTCCATTTAATCTTGAATCCTTTATTATTATTTAGTCAATGTTGTTATTACATGTTAAACATTCCTTAAACACAAAAATAACCTTCAAATGAAAAGAGATAAACTTCGTTATTTTTTCAGCCATTCTAAGCTCAATTCCTTCTATTACTCTACTACTTATCATACGCATAACTAATTTACTTAAAAATAACAAATTTACAAATTGCACAATAAAATAATCGATTTCAACATTCTAAGACGTAACTAAAAAGGCTTAAATATTATAGAAAACGTTATCCACGGTTTCATAGTATACAGTACATTGCAGAATTGACTGGAAAATGAGTGATCCAAATGTAATATTGCTTATTTGCTTAGTGAAAATCACGATCAGCTGAATTGAAGTAAACGAAATATCAGCAGTAAATGGCTTCTAATGCTATTCTTATGGAGAACATTTTTCGTTATATCTAATTTTGTGTTAAAATTTGGGGGATTTCACTATTTTTCCCGCCGTCACGGGATCGAGACCTTTAATTTGAGCCCTCTCCCGTCGTTCCACGACTTCCCAGTCGCCCACAATTTTGATGCAAAGAAACGGCTTACGTAATTATGGATGGATGCTCCCATTACTACTGTACATTCTAGGCTATATTAGTTGAATCTTTTTTGCTTGGAGCAGAAGGCAGTACCTGGTTAAAAGCTCCTCCAAACAATACAACTTTCTCACCCATTGGAACTTGTCACAGTACCTACTTAATGAAAAAAATATTGCCTGAACGAACCTATTTTATCTTTATTCCCAGGTTGATAAGAGTGGCCGTTGAGATTATTCCAATGGATCATCTTCAAATGGTCCAAAATCGTTTGGTCCAACGTTTATATTGCCGTTCGTTTGGTCCAAAATCGTTTTATCGAATTTTATTTGGTCCAAAATCGTTTGATCCAACAGTTAAAAACTCGTTCGTTTGGTCCAAAATCGTTTTATCCAACACTTTAATACGAGTTCGTTTGGTCCAACAGTATAAACTATTGCGTCCCTCACATTGAAGGCGTTCAAATATCCGCCGTCGTATACAATAATATTATTAATACAATTTTTGCTTTAAACAGGCCGACTTTCTATGTTTTAAACGTCAAATACACCATGTTTTGTAGTATTCAAAACACTAAAGCGTACATAAGCAGACTTAAAGCTCAATAGTGTATCATACGGTTGGAGATCTTATAAATTAACAGTTTTTATCACATTTGGCAATCTTCTAATATACAGAGTGTGATAAAAATATTAAAGACAGACAAGACAAAAATTAATAGGACTTGACAAAAGATGTGTATTTATTTGGACACTGTTTACAAAAATCATAATAACTAGTGGCGTGTAGGGACATAAGTCCCTAAACAGCTCAATAATATAAAACAAATCATTCTAAGTTAATATTTAAACAAACTAAGAAATATATTATCTATGTGCCAGAATAGATATCCCTGTATGCCATATTGTTTGTGTAAAAAACAGTTTGTTGTTTGTCTTTGTTTGCAAGTTGAAGTTATTTTCAATAATCATTCGAATCACTACATAGGTTTAACTCTGCTAAAGGCAGCAAAACAATATAATTGTTTGTGAATAGATACTGGTAACTTTGGCCTTTTGGCTAATGGTGATAAAATAAGACTTCCCTTATTGGAATTTTGGAAATTGTCTTCGTCAAATTTGAAAAGGCAAATAAAATGTTGAGGTAAGCTTTCTTGGACAAACCCGCTAAATTAGCATCCCTACCCAGTTAATATTACTAAGTTTACACTACTTTTGTTAAGGTTTAACAGCATTAGTGTACAGTAAAGGCATCCTGACCAAACTTAACCCTAGATTTTTTTCTGATCAACATAATAATTAATAAAACTACAATAATTAGGGTAAGTTTATGTGGTGGTATTCTTCTTAAAGGTGCGATTGGCCGTTACTTATTCTATCAAATTAGGCCTAATCATCGGCTGATTCTTAATTCTTTTGCGAGCAACACAGACAGTATCTGTTTAAAATCTCAAAACAATTTTGTTTTTCCTCCAATTGGAACTGGAACTTATCATAGTACTTACTTAATTAACAAAGTACCTGGGGACCGAGCTTTGCTCGGGGAAAATTATTACTTTACTCTGAAAAGTATTGCAGATACATTAATCCACTCCCAATCTCCACACTGCTAACCTTCACTACTTACTTCACCACTCCCTACGTCGTGGACCTGTTTGCCCTCCTTCCCTATACCATTTTAGAATTGCAGATACATAAATGCCACAGACAGTTCCCACACTCTGCACTGCTAGCATTACTACTTCCTACACCATTTCCTACGTCATGGACCTGTTTTCCTCTCCTCCCTTCTCGTAGCATTTTAGGATTGTAGATACCTTAATGTAGTTCCCATAAACAGTTCCCAGGCTCCAGACTGCTCGCCTTTACTACTTCCTTCACCACTTCCTACGTCGCGGACATGATTCCCTCCCGTCCCATAGCATTTTAGGATTGTAGATAACTTGATCTAATCGTTATTAACAGTTCCCACACTCCGGACTGCTCACATTTACTACTTCCTTCACCACTTCCTACGTCGTGAACCTGTTTCCCTCCCTTCCCATAACATTTTAGGATTGCAGATTCCTTAATCTAATCGTCATAAACAGTTTTCACACTCCAGACTGCTCGCCTTTACTACTTCCTTCACCACTTCCTACGTCGCGGACCTGTTTCCCTCCATTCCCACAGCATTTTAGGATTGTAGATTCCTTAATCTAATCGTCATAAACAGTTTTCACACTCCAGACTGCTCGCCTTTACTACTTCCTTCACCACTTCCTACGTCGCGGACCTCTTTCCATCCCTTTCCATAGGATTTTAGGATTGCAGATTCCTTATTCTAATCGTCTTATAAACAGTTTCCACACTCCAGACTGCTCGCCTTTACTACTTCCTTCACCAATTCCTACGTCGCGGACCTGATTCCCTCCCTTCCCATAGCATTTTAGGATAGTAGATAACTTGTTTTAATCGTTATTAACAATTCCCACACTCCGGACTGCTCAGCCTTGCTACCTCCCTCACCACTCCCTATGTCGTAGACCTGTTTGCCCTCCTTCTTTATACTATTTCAGAATTGCAGATACATGAATGCCACAGACGGTTTTCACACTCTGCACTGCTAGCCTTACAACTTCCTTCCCCATTTCCTACGTCATGGACCTGTTTTCCTCCCTCCCATTACATTTTAGGATTGCAGATACCTTAATTTAATCGTCATAAACAGTTCCCACACTCCAGACTGCTCGCCTTTACTACTTCCTTCACCACTTCCTATGTCGTGGACCTGTTTTCCTCCCTTTCCATAGCATCATACCGTAATCTAATCGTCATAAACAGATCCCACACTCCACACTGCTACCCTTGACTATAGAATCTAGTGATTACTGAAGATTATACTGAAGATTTTCAGTATAATCTTTGCTCAATGGTAACAACTGATGTTTTTCCTTTTGTACTGTATTTTGTTTTGCTAGTATTCTGTGGATAGACAAATTACAAGCTACAAGTCTTTTGTTTACTTTTTCCTTGTTATTTAATTCAGCCAACATGGTTACCTAGCAACCCATAAGACTAATGTTAAAAAAATGTGATTTTCAATTTCATTTTTCTACGTAATTAGATTTTTGATGGCAGTTCTAATTGCAGTAAACTCGTTTTTAGGCCAGAAATAAACTATATACAACATTTGAAGAAAATCGTCGGAGCCGTTTTCGAGATCTTGGTGCAAGCATACATACATACAAGCAAACTTTGCTCGTATTAGAGTATAGGATATATATTTTCTGTACGAACCTATTGCATCTTTATCCCCAGGTTATTTTCTAAGCTAAGCCGTTGAGGTTATTTCACTTCATACAAAATCTATAATATTAAAACGAAACAGTGTTTTTTTATTTCACGATTCTGAATCAACCACTTGACGGATTTTTGTGATTTTTGTGTTGAAAGAAAGATAATTTTGAGAACTAGGGAATGTCGAAGCCATAATTTTAGTTTGGGCTTTCAGTTTTTTAGAAATTAAGTTTTAATTTTTAAAAAGTCTAGCAGCCGACGCTAGCAATTTTAAGTATTTGCAATGCTGGTTTAACTAACAGCTGGTTTATAACTGCCATTGAAATGTTTATGTTACGATTTGTTTGTTTACAAAAATATTGTTCTTTGGTGTTTGCTTAATAGTACTATTTCACTTTAAAATGTAGGTAGTTTTCCCTTACCGTGAAGGATCTGCGTTATCAGGTAATGTGTTATTTTGAACTAAACATCTCAAACACTTGCGTTTAATCAAGTTTTGTCGTAAATGCAATCTGTGTAAGTATTTAGATTATGCATTGCAAATTTCAACTCATATTTGGAAATATTTTTTCAGCAGTTTATCGCTTAATAGTTTAAGATATAAGTGGTTTACGTGTTGATACTTCTTTTTCTGTATGTTTGAATGTGAGTAGGTCTCTATAAAACTGTTAAATAAACTGCAGGGTGCAGCAGAAACCAAAGTCGACTCATACCATACCAACTATCCCCATAGTACTGATGATTCAGAAACTTGGACACTGACCAAAGAACCGAAAAACCTTAATGATGGGTTAGATAATAAAGTGCAGAGAAAATATACAGACCAGTTCAAGATAACGGCCCGGAGGTCGAAATAAAAAAGAACAGAGAGCTAAGAGAAATGTGTTAACACCCAAATATAGGGAAGCTTTCCATAAGTAGGCAAGGCTTGGATGGACAGGCTGTGCATAAACTTAAAAAAATATATATTCCAAGGAGTACCACACGATAGACGGGAAATATCTAGTTATGAAATGCATCCTCAGACTGGGATCTAAAAAATTATCGGATTTAAAATACATATCGCCATATTTTAGGTCTATATTCGAATGGAATAAATAGGTGGTCACGTTGCATTTGTTTATAAGGCGATCTTCCCCATTAAAACTGCCAGAATTTGTGTCTATGCGTGTAAAACTAGATGTTCTGAATTATTCCGTTTTAGTTGACAACTGGATTCCCGTACGTAGGACGGGCCACCAGCTCGAATTGATTAAAGACTACAATATAAATCTCAAATTTAAAATAAAGAAAGTGTAGAATAAATCTAAATCATATGTTTTGAAATAAAAACAAAGCAGAAGTTTCCCATTTAATCTTGAATCGTTAATTATTTAGTCAATGTGGTTATTTCATGTTAAACGTTAAAAAAAACACAAATTTGAAAAGTTTTACAGTAAAATAATTTATTTCCACATTCTATAACGTAACTAAAAAGTCCTAATTATTATAGGTAACGTTATCCATGGTTTTGTATAGTATATTGCAGAATGGACTGGTAAATAAGTAGGCCTAATCCAAATTTAACATTGTGTACTGGCTTGATGATAAACCACGATCAGCTGTATTGAAGTAAACAAAAATCAACAGTAAATGGCTTCTAATGCTATTCTTATGGAGAACATTTTACGTTATATCTCGTTTTCTGGTAACCTTATGGGAATTCTGCTATTTTCCCCGAGTCCCTGGGGTCAAGACCTTTAATTTAAGACTCCTCCCACTTTTCTGCGACTTACCAGACGTCCACAATTTTCTGGTAAAATCTTTGTCTTACAGAATTATATATAAGGACTAGTGGCTTGTAGGGGCAATAGCCCCTATATATATTCTATTAATTATTTTGTACAAATTATTAGTCTCATTGGTCACCCTACCTTGAATTAATAAGGCATTAATAAGGCATTTATTCCGTCATTCAGCACATTACAAATTTACCGTTTACAATTACCGTTTAACATTTTTGTATATTATACCGGTAATATGTTTAATAGTTAACTTATTACATACCTGCATAATGCATTTTTATGACTGCTCTGTTTAAAATTAAAATTCCAAGGGACTGTTCATGCGAGGTGTTTATAATACCTATAAACTTTCTAATCATAATACAACTAAAGAGCATTTTCCATAATAATTGTCATGTCTATTAATTAAATATGTATAAATTTCTTTGAATATAGACAAATTCACTTAGATAAAACACATAGAGATAATGTCATCCTCCAAATTTAAAATGCTAATTCTATAACAAAATCTCTCTGTAAACAAAATTTGTTATATAGTATCCATTTTGGTCGATTCTTTGGTCTTTATTTGGTTCTAGTACTATTTTATCATCATCTGACCGCTTTACCCATCTAAAAGCAACATAAAGTTGACCATGAGTAAACACTGGGGTTTTTGAAATAAATGCCAACTTTTGTGAAGGTTTGGCCTTGCGCTTTATTTATAGTAATAGAGGAAGCTAATCGCAATGGGAATTGAATCATTGTAAACTTAAACGGCATATTAGGATCCGTAGATTGTTTTATTTTTGGCATTACAAATATGTTCCCTTTGCCTACTCCAGTAATTACTTCTAACTTCACACTTTTTTCAGACATACCTAAAAAAACAATCGTATTCCATTAACTAATCCAGACCCTTAAAATTGGGAAAAGTCTATTTTTAGCTTTATAATAGTATACAGTTACTGTATACATATTACTGTACATATTACATCATGGTGGAAGGAAAAAACATAGGTGTGCTATTCCCGTCATTACAATCAGTTATGGACCTTCAGTTATGGATCTTTTGTTTGCAATCCGAGTGACGTCAGAATATGATGGGAATATCACACCTATGTTTTTCCTTCCACCATGATATTACATATTATTATGTTATTATGTTATTATTATGTTATAATATTACATATGTTAGTGTATGTGGCTTTAAATAAAGTTAAACCACATGTTATAAAGTAAACAAAGCAGACATGACCTAGATTCCCATGCTATTTAAATGGGAATTATTTTATTCCGTAACAACCTTTTGGTGCGATATTAAGAAATACCCCCGTCGCAGCAAACCTGACAACTAAGCGAATTTCCATTTGTCTGAATTGATTTTCAATTAAATATATTTAAATGAGTACCTAGGTTTGCTGCTACAAGGAAACTAATAAAGTGTGTTTTTGAGTAAAATATTGATAGCTTAGTACGAATAAATAAATTTGCCAAGTTTGATCAAAATATATTCATAAACAAGCAAACTACAACATTTGACAATATTCTCCATAAGAATAACATGGGAATTTTAAATTTACAATTTTTTTAATTTTCTCCGTTACTAATATTCGAACAAAAATACTTTTATATACTAAATTATTTATTTTTTTAAGCTCTTTAAAAAGGTCTAAAGAGAAATTGGGAAATTTTGTGTTTTGAGGGTCAAAAGTGAGAAAACCCAATTTTTACCCCATAAAACCCCCCGTAAAGCCCCGTTCCCATGGTCCGATCGTGCTGGTTCGCGAACTCATTCAAGTTTATCCCGCTTTACACCTTTAAACCAAATTTCATCAAAATCGGACAAAAATTACTCAAGTTATCGCGTTCACGGACGTATATATATATATAAGTATATATATATATAAGTATATATATATATATATACATATATAAAAATTTGAACAAATAGTGTTTTTGGCCTCTGGGGACATCAAAATGAAAAAGTAAATCGGTCCCGGGTCTAGGTCTTACCGTGCCACCTACGGTAATAGCTACTTCCCTATAGGGAAATTCGCTAAAATGAATAGTTTTCCCTCAAAATTCACGTCAAGACCTTTAAAATAAGACCCCTCCCATCCTTCTACGGCCATCCAGTCACTCACAATTTCTTTACAAAAATATGACTTACGGAATTATATATATATATATATTGATGATGATATAATAAAACATATGTTAGTTCAAAGAAGGTAGTTTTAACAAAAGAAAGAAGGCAGGCATGGATTATTACAGTTTCTCTCCCCCCCCCCCCCCAAGAACTGCGACCTTGGTAAGAGGGCGCCGGAATGTACCTTTGGTTGTTTTTATGTCCACAACTCTTATAACGCCATCTTTACCGGGGTAAATGGCTGATATTTTCCCAAGAGGCCATGAATTTCTTTGATTATCTTCTTCTACTATTATAGCCAAGTCCCCTACTTGAGGCGGTTCTATTCTTTTATGCCACTTGCAACGTCTTGATAAACAGGGCAGGTATTCGTGGACACAACGCTTCCAAAAAACTATCCAAAAGTGATCTTACGCGGGCTAGGCCTAGTTGTTTCTTACATAGTCTATCTTCATCAATATTTATTTTGTAGGCTTCGCGTAGAAAGTGGTTTGGTGTGATCGGCTCAGGGTCCAACGGGTCAATTGATACATGTGTGAGTGGACGCGAGTTTATAATAAACTCCACGAGAGTCAAAAACGTCTGCAGTTCTTCATCTTTCAGGTACTGGGCTCGCATGACACCTTTAAATGCTTTTTTTACTGATCTTATCAGTCTCTCCCAACATCCCCCCATGTGTGGCGCACGGAGAGGAATGAAATTCCATTTAATCCCACTCTTTACGACTGTCCGTTGAATCTGGGCGTTATTTAAAGACCTAACAGCATTTCGAAGTTCATTGTCCGTTCCTACAAAATTCGTACCATTGTCAGAAAACATCTCAGAAGGGCAAGATTTCCGACTTATAAACCTTTGAATAGCCATAACGCAACTCTCCGTACTTAACGAATGAGCAACTTCGAGATGAATTGCACGTGTAGAAAGGCATGTAAATATGACACCGTATCGTTTTTATGTCTTCGGCCAACAGTCACTTCAATTGGGCCGAAATAGTCAACACCAGAGTAAAAGAAAGGATACTGTGCCTTGACTACTCGTGACATTGGCCGGGGTGCCATTTCAGGTGGACTTGGTTTGGCGGTGTCAATCCTACAACGCATACAGCTTCTTTGCACTTCCTTCACTGTTGTGCGAAGATTAAGTATCCAAAACCGTTCTCTTGTCATGTTCATTACGGTTTCTATTCCTTGGTGGAAGCATTTTTCATGGAAGTTCTTCACAATAAGTCTAGCTACATGACATTTTCCATCTAAAATAATTGGGTATCTTCGGTCAGTGCTGATCTCAGAAGAATTTCGTATTCTTGTAGACATCCTGATGAGGTCTTTCTCGTCAACGAAATGATCCAATGTGAATATTTTACTGGACTTCGGTAGTGACTTGCTATTTCTTAATAAGGTCTTTTCTTCTTTAAAACTTTTGTCTTGGGAATTCAACACTAAGATGTGTTCAGCCTTACTGGTACATGACTGAGTTCCCAGACCCCAAAATGGTACGTGGAACTTTTGTTAGTTCCAGTTCCACAACTCAACTCGCAGCGATAGAGAAATAAAATCATTTAATTTGAAACAGTAAAAAACACAAGGGGATTTATAGTCTGTAGTTTAGTCCAGAAATAAGAAGTAGGCCTAGTTAGGGAAACACTAAGCTCAATTTGCTAGGCTACAGAGTTTAAGAAATTGAAACGGTAAAAGTTTAAATTGGGGAAAAACTTGATATAAATGAACTGTTCTTGAAGGTAGGCTGAATGCAAACGTTGGAATAATAATGATAACATGGAGTAGATAGCACCTGGTTTGTAGAGGTGAAGAAGGCCAAAGTTCTCGTAGAATGTTTCTGGGTGAAGTCCTTCCGCTGCGAGTTGGTTGTGGTTAGGCCTGGTTTAGTCCGGGGGCGAAGCCCTCGTCTTGCTCCGAACTAGGTCAGGATCAGGAGGCATGATGTGTCCGCTGCTGTCGGTCCAGTACAGGAGCCCTGGCTTGGTGTCAAAAACAAATTTAAAATTGCATTTTATGAAGGTCGAACAAAATGAACTTGGAAAATCTTCTTTCTTGAGTCTCCATAGTGCCGGTAAAATTTGGAACGTCAATCTAGGTGGACGATTTCAAAGAGAGAGAACGTCTCCAAGCAAATCGGAGAAGAAGGGGAGTAAAGACAAAGTGGACTCGCCCACGGCCTTTGGCGAGCGTCGGCGTACAGAGCTTCTGCCGCAATATGTACTATAAGAAATACTCTCCTTTCTCAAACTGAGCCGACTGACACGGCTCAACCTCCCACCCCAAAGGAGACATCAGGCTCAAAATTTTCAAACAGGTAACAAGTGATAACTGAAGTTTCATAATGTTTTCCAGAATAGGTGAACTGGGGTTATCAGCGCTGATAGATGTTTGTATAGAATAGAGAGAGATGTAGAAAACTTCAGAGAGAACGTAGTCTTGAGGGTGATCAGTCCTAAGACACACTATTCTTATTTACTTTCACTTCCTGAAACAAACATTGCATCCCCGGTGTAGGGCTTTAAATGTGAAATATGAGCCTTCCTAAACTTCTCTTCGGTAGTGGGGTCAACCAGCATAGCAGTAACAGGTGACAAAAATTTAGAAATTCTTAGAGGTCCAGTCCACCTATAGCACAGTTTTCCAGCACGTTTCTCCACTGCTGAACTAAGGGGATGGGCTAAGCAAAAAACAAGTTGTCCAATCTTGAAAGGGTTCTCTTTTCTTCCTTGATTATATCGATCCCGCTGTCTCTCGTGGGCTCGCTTTAAATTCCGTCTAGCGGCTGACCACAGGTTTTTGACATCCGGGGTTGGTATGGAGGGTAACAAATCAGTGATTTTCCAAACATTTGACAAAGGGTTATTTGGTTTGAATCCAAACATGAGTTCAAAAGGTACCGCCTTATGGCCTTCATGGAGAGCAGTGTTGAAAGCTAGTTGTAGCCATCGTAGGTTCTGATCCCAGGTGTCTTGCTGTTCTGCGTGATACGCAATGAGCGCTGACTTCAAATTTCTGTTAAATCTTTCTGCATGAGAGGGCTGGGGGTAATATGGAGAAGTGGTAAAATGGTGTATTCCCTGACCGAAACACATCCTCTTGAATAAATGGGACCTGAACTGAGGTCCGTTGTCGGAAACCAATTTCATAGGATTACCAAAATGTTGAAACAAACGAGTTTGTAGAATTTCTATGGTGAGTCGGGCTGTAGCCTTCCTCATGGGGAATAACCACACAAATTTCGTAAATGCATCGACTGCTACAAGAAGAGTAGTATTTCCAGTCTTGCTACGAGGAAAAGGTCCAACATAGTCGATAAATATCTTTTCCATGGGTCTTTCAGCAACTTCCGAAGCTAGTAGGCCTAGTCTGGTATTCTGCGCAGGCTTACTAAGAGAGCAAAGATTGCAGTTCCTAACCCTGTTAGCGATATCTCGGTCCATACCCTTCCATATATATTCCTGGCGAATCTTGGAAATAGTTTTTAATATTCCAAGATGTCCTCCCACTGGTGATTGGTGGAAATATGAGAAAACCATTGGGATGAGATGGCTTGGCAAAACAACTTTAGGACTTCGATTTCCCCTCTGAGGGCGGCAACAAACAACTCCCTTGGACAATAAATACGGTGGATAAACTTCTCCATTTTCAAGCCTATTTAGGATTTCCACAATTTCTGGATCTTCTTGTTGATGTTTTTGAAGTGCAGTGAAAGCTAAAGGGAAATCAGAGAGTAACATATTGCAGGTAATAGTTGTATTTTGAGAATCACCTTTCTCCTGAATAAACATGCGAGACAAGGCATCAGCCACTACATTTTGCGTTCCTCTAATGTGCTGTACTTTGAATTTGAGTGCGGACAGTTTTACGACCCATCTGCCTATCTTTCCTAATTGACGGGGATGAGCAAGTAACCAAGAAAGTGCTTGATTGTCCGTTTCGAGAAGAAATTCTGAGTGTTCCAAATACCTACGAAATTTATCAACGCCAAAAACAACTCCATAACCTGGCTGACTGGGTTCGGAAGCCTAGAATATTGTGGCGCTATCATGGTTCCAGGGAGTTTGGAAGTAGCCTGCACAGTTTGTGATGATGGCTGCAAATGCGGTGGAGGCTACTCAGGTTTTCGAAGTGGATTGTGAAATTAAGGAGGAGAGAACTAAAGAACCATTGTCACATCTGAGCGATGATAGAAGACAGACACTTTCTTTGTTGTGCGATCAGTACCCAGATGTTCTTACTGGTAAATTGGGTTTAACCAACGTTTTGGAGTACACTATACGATTGACTTCTGATAAAATTGTGCGGTCTCATCCTTACCGTTTTGCCCCACCCAAGATGGAGTTATTGCGACAGAAGGTCGATGAAATGTTACGACAAGGTGTTATTGAGCCATCCTCGTCTGGATACGCTAGTCCAGCGTTCCTTGTTCCTAAACCTGGGGGTAAATCACGCATGGTGATCGACTTTAGAAAGGTGAATGCCTGTATCGAAATTGATTCCGTTCCGTTACCTGATCTACACAGTGCTTTCGACTGGTTCAGTAAAGCTCGATATTTCACCATTTTTGATCTGAACTCGGCCTATCATCAAATTCCACTGGCTAAACAGTCTCGACACATCACCAGTTTCTGTGTACCTTGGAACTTATATCAGTACACTCGAGTACCCATGGGTTTGGCTGTAGGCGCTCAAGCACTTACACGTCTACTTGACATAATCTTTCATGACCTTAAATTTAAATTCCTTTTCAACTATTTAGATGACTTGTTAGTTTATAGTGAAACCTGGGAGGAACATGTACTACATATTGAAGAAGTTTTGAAGAGGTTGCGTAAAGCCGGACTAACTGTTAATCCGGAAAAGGTGCAATTCGCCCGTGAAGAGATATCCTTCTTAGGTCATTTGGTTTCTGCCAAAGGTGTGAGCATTGACCCCGCTCGGACTCAAGGAATTAGAGATTTCCCTAAACCACGAGACGCTAAGGGCATCGCAAGATTTCTTGGAATGGTGGGATTCTACAGAAAATTTATTCCAAATGTTGCAGATTTATCAGTACCTCTGAATTCTTTAAGGAAAAAAGGAGCAAAATTTATTTGGGGCAAGGAGCAGGAATCGTCATTTTGTGCACTTAAGGAAGCTATCATGTCTCCACCAGTGTTAAAGGTACCGGATTTTTCACAACCTTTCATCCTTCAAACTGATGCTTCATCTCAGGCACTCGGTGCCGTACTCCAACAAGAAGTGGATGGCACTAGACAACCAATTGCTTTCGCTTCTAGGACACTAAGCCCTCAAGAGAAGAAGGCGTCTTCGATATATGAATTGGAATGTTTGGCTGTTGTCCTTCCGCTGCGAGTTGGTTGTGGTTAGGCCTGGTTTAGTCCGGGGGCGAAGCCCTCGTCTTGCTCCGAACTAGGTCAGGATCAGGAGGCATGATGTGTCCGCTGCTGTCGGTCCAGTACAGGAGCCCTGGCTTGGTGTCAAAAACAAATTTAAAATTGCATTTTATGAAGGTCGAACAAAATGAACTTGGAAAATCTTCTTTCTTGAGTCTCCATAGTGCCGGTAAAATTTGGAACGTCAATCTAGGTGGACGATTTCAAAGAGAGAGAACGTCTCCAAGCAAATCGGAGAAGAAGGGGAGTAAAGACAAAGTGGACTCGCCCACGGCCTTTGGCGAGCGTCGGCGTACAGAGCTTCTGCCGCAATATGTACTATAAGAAATACTCTCCTTTCTCAAACTGAGCCGACTGACACGGCTCATTACGAATTTCATCTGGTTGAAGTTCCAGTATCAATCTGGGGTTAGAGTTCTTCTTCAGTCTGTCTTTGCCATTTCTTTTGATCCTGGATTGCAATATACCAATGTTTTTCAGAACCCACGCAGTTACTCGTGTTACCTTATTCCATGAAGAAAATCTCTCAATATTGATAACATCTTCTTTGTCTTCGTTGAGTAACCCAACAAACTTTTGTTTCACCTCTTCGCTGTTTTTTTGTTTGCAAGGTTGTAAGTTGCTGTGGCCAATGACTTGAGTCGTATTTTAGAAACTCGGGGCCATAAGTCCAAAATTCATGATTACTTGTTGTGAATTTCTGGTTGCTTCTCGTAGCGACATCAGCAGGGTTATATTTTGATGGTACCCACTTCCATTCATCATTTTGTGAAACTTCAAGGATTTCCACAAGTCGGTTAGAAACAAATTAATTAAAGCTTCTCGGATCAGATTTTATCCAATGTAAAACCGTAACAGAATCTGACCAAAATATTTTTCGGACGATGTTGATGTCTAGGTCGTGTATAATTGTTTTAACAAGCCTACATCCAAGGACAACAGCTTGTAGTTCCAGTCTTGGTATGGTTAGTTGGTTGGTCTTGGTATGGTTGTTAGTTGGCTGGTTGAGGAGCCACCTTTGCCCTCGACATAACCAACATAGTGTTGTATCCAGTATTCTCGTTCGAATCCGCCCCACTGGGTCACAAAGTTTCAATGTAATCCTTATGGAAGCAGTATTTGACACACAAACAAAAACACACGCATGATCAGCGGTTGACTTTTGAATGCAGTAGATAAAGAAATAGCTGATAGCATTAATTCACAGATATTAGAACAGAAACGGTATGGATCATAAATATAATCAGATGACGACACTAGCTTGAGGTCCGTGACGTAAGAAGTGGTGAAGGAAGTAGTAAAGGTGAGCAGTCTGGAGTGTTGAAACTGTTTGTGACGATTAGATTTAGGTATCAGCATTCTTAAAATGATATGGGAAGGGAGAAAAACGGGTCCGCGACGTAGGAAGTGGTGAAGGAAGTAGTCAAGGCGAGCTGTCCGGATTGTGGGTACTGTTTATGACGATAAAATTAAGGTATCTGCATTCCTAAAATTCTATGGAAGAGAAGGAAGACGGGTCCGCGACGTAGTAATTGGTGAAGGAAGTAGTCAAGGCGAGCTGTCCGGAGTGTGGAAACTGTTTATGGCAATTAGATTAAGGCATCTTGTTGGTGTTTTCCTCCCTTCCCATAGCATTCCTAAAATGTTATGGGAATGGATGAAAACGGGTCCCCGACGTAGGAAGTGGTGAAGGAAGTAGTGAAGGCGAGTTGTTCGGAGTGTAGGAACTGTTTATGACGATTAGATTAAGGTATCTGCAATCCTAAAATGCTATGGAAAGGGAGGGAAATAGGTCCGTGACGTAGGAGGTGGTGGAGGAAGTAGTAAAGGCGAGATGTCCGGAGGTGTGGGAACTGTTTATGACGATTAGATTAAGGTATCTGCAATCCTAAAATGCTATGGAAAGGGAGGGAAACAGGTCCGTGACGTAGGAAGTGGTGAAGGAAATAGTAAAGGCGAGTTGTTCGGAGTGTGAGATCTGTTTATGAACAATAGATTAAGGTATTTGCAATCCAATAATGCTAAGGGGAGGGAGGGAAACAGGTCCGAGACGTAGGAAGTGGTGAAGGAAGTAGTCAAGGCGAGCAGTCCAGAGTGTGGGAACTGTTTTTGACGATTAGATTAAGGTATCTACAATCTTAAAATTCTATGGGAAGAGAGGGAAACAGGTCCGCGACGTAAGAAGAGGTTAAGGAAGTAGTCAGGTAAGCAGTGTGGAGTGTGGGAACTGGAAACCGTCTGTAGCAGTTAGATTAATATATTTGCAATGCTGAAATGCTATGAGAAGGGATGGAAGAATGCCTATGACATAGAAAATGGTGAAAGAAGTAGTAATGGCTAGCAGTGCGGAGTGTGGTCAATGTTTTTGGCAGTTAGATTAACGTATCTAAAATACTAAAATGCTATGGAAAGTGATGAAAACAGGTCCATGATGTAGGACGTGGCTCAGGAAGTAGTAAAGTGTAAGCACAGTGTGAGAACCGTCTGTAGCAGTGATATTAATGTATCTTCAATCCTAAAATGCTATGAGAAGGGAAGGAAACAGGCCCCACGACGTAGGAAGTGGTAAAGGCAGTAGTAAAGGCTGGCATTGCAGAGTGGGGGAACCGTTTGGGCAGTTAGATAAATGTACCTAATACTTGAATGCTATGAGAAGGGAAGGAAACAGGTCTATGACGTAGGATATGGTGAAGGAAGTAGTAAGGCTTGCAGTGCAGAGTGTGGGAATTGAAACATACAGTTGTTCTTTCAGTTTGTCTTTGGCAATTACATTAATGTATCTGCAATCCTAAAATGCTATGGGAAGAGAGGGAAACAGGTCCACGACGTAGGGGGTGGTGAAGGAAGCAGTAAAGGTGAGCAGTGTTGAGTGTGGGAATGGATTAATGTATCTGCAATGCTAAAATGCTATAGGAAGAAACTGTAGACTGTAGGTTAAAATGATTACGAAGCACGAATCGATACATATTTCGATACATGCAACCGTTTACAATAGAAATTTACAACTGAGTAGACAACAGCTGAGTTTTACTCCATAGAGGCTAAAAACGATGTTTACTCTATAGACGTTAAAAACGATTTTTACTCCCTAATGAGTAAAAATGCTACTTTAGACCCGCAACGCATGCATTAAAAACGACTGTTTTTTCTGCAGTATAACAAAAACAATATAATATGAACCCTTGATGGCTCCGCTAAATTTTGTGGATGCCTCTGCGAACGCGACCTAGTTTAACTTCTTCCAACCATTCTTGCCATTTCTTAGTAAGTCCTGTTGTTAGTACTTCATCTCATGTTGTTTTTGTTCTCCAAATCTCTTGCACTAATATTCGACCTTTGATTGTAGTAGGGGTGGCTAGTCCCAAAGGATCGAAGATAGACATCGCAGCCTTCAAAACCTCACGTTTAGTTGGATAACTTGATTCCATTTTTTGCAACTTTTCTGCATTGCGATAAAATACGAAATACGTATAGGGGAGCATACTTAAAAGTTCATTCAACAAGAGAGAATTTTTATCAAGTACATTTCCAAATCCAACGACTCTGCGGAAGAGGTCAGGTTTAAAAGAGTTGTTGAAAACTCAATAAGCCTGACAGTGTCATCCTCCTTGACTGGTTGGAGCATGTGCGCCTTCTTCAACATTGACTCGACTATAAACTCTGGACGTCCAAAACGCATTTGTAAAGTTTTCATTACTGTACTCAAATTTTTTCCTGATATAAATAGAGGTTTTACCATTTTAAAGGCATCTCCCTCCAGACAATTTCTTATTCTGTCAAGGTTTTCATCGTCATTAAAAAGGTGTTTAGTCTTATTGTAACAGGAATAGAACATGGGCCATTCGTCTGGTTTCCCGCTGAAGGATGGAAGACGCTGTCGGCAAGATACAGGTTGGTTGGGGTTAGATGAATTGATAGCTTTTGAAAAGGAGTCAGCTAGTTTATCAATAGCCGTGGACACGATGGCTGACGATGTCAAAGGAACTGACGGTTCCTCATTTAGCCACCTCTTGACTTTGACATTAGAGTCCTCCTCAACTGTAGCAATATTGAAGCTTACCTTGTCAGGGTCTTCATTATCTTCCAAATGACGACTGCCCAAGACTGAGGCGGACTGACTACTTCCCAAGACCGAAGCAGACTCAAGTTCGGTCCTTACTCTCAGCAGACGCTTCTGTCGTTCTAGTTCTCTTGCTTCAGCTTGACGTTGTTTTTCCATTTCCCTCTCCTCTCTTTGCCTCTGTCGTTCTAGTTCTTCAGCTTGATGTTGTCGTTCCATTTCCCTCTCCTCTCTTCGCCTCTTCGCCTCTGTCGTTCTAGTTCTTCAGCTTGATGTTGTCGTTCCAGTTCTCTAGCCTCGAATTCTCTTTGGCGCTGCATTTCTTTTTCTTCCTGCATTTTTTCTAGTTTGTTCATTTCTTCTATTTCTTCTAGTTGCAGTTGAAGTAACCGGCGCTTGCTGGAAGTTGAAGATGTGGTTTTTGTCTTAGTAGGGGGTTTTGGAGGTTGACTATCTCTTTCTATGAGTTCAATATTCTTGTAATTTACATTTTCTGGGGAATATCTATTTGGAGGGTGTTTCTCTCTCCCTGACATTCGGATTGACATATTTCTTGACATGATTTATAAGTCGGGTTTCGGCACCAATGTTAAAAATATTTAAGACAGACAAGACAAAAATTAATAGGACTTGACAAAAGATGTGTATTTATTTGGACACTGTTTACAAAAATCATAATAATATAATAAAACATATGTTAGTTCAAAGAAGGTAGTTTTAACATAAGAAAGAAGGCAGGCATGGATTATTACAGAGTGTATAGACATTCAATGGACCAACGTGTTTTAAATGTTTATCATACACCTTAATTTTTATTGTTGTATCTATTTACAATGGAGTGTTTATTGATCCTCCATCGTTGTCTATAATTCTGACTCAAAAGTTTAAAATAGAACATGAAAATTACATTAATTAGCCTAATCATATTTTCTGGACGTCCACAATTTCCTGGTAAAAATTTGTTCTTACAGAATTATATATAAGGATCTTATTTTCTTATGTTAAAATTGATGTTCTTCTGTATAATGTCATGTATAGCAATATAACGTTCCATTACGAATAATTGTATAATCTTAATATTACAGTAACTCTTTTAATGATTTCTAATTGCATTATGTTATATCTATTGTACTGGTTGGTGTCTGCCTTTTTGACTCCTTTTGACTAGATGATATAGTTGGTATTCTCGGGACTATTTCTACTTCAAACGTATCACTTAACGTCACGTTCCTTCGATGTTTTTTATAGTCAGTCTGGTTCCGTTGCACAGTTTGGGTGGACCTAAGTTTCACATTAGTATTATTGGCGTTCCTTCTTTTAGTGACAGTAATGTGGCCGGTTTATGACAAATTGCAAGAAATTTGTATATCTGAGATAGCACGCACAATTATTTTTCACGATTTATGTTACATTGTGTGGGTATAGAACAAAGGATAACAATATTTAAGAATTACCATCCCTTTCATTGATTATAATACTGCGATTATAAACAGACCAAACTTAACACTAACTTGGCTTTTGGAGTCAATAGAGTACATAAATAAATACATACCTCATCTATTATATATATATATATATATATATATATATATATATATATATATATATATTTGGCAGTGATAAACTCAGACACCGCTGAACCGATTGCCACGAAACTTGGTACATACGTGTAGAATTTCATGGAATAGGTTTATACACCATCAATTTCGTGATCCGTCCAATCGGCTCCGCCCCAGTGGCTCTGGAGTTTCCCATGTTAACCTTATGAGAAATGGAATTAATTAATCTTAACAGCTGTATCAATTAAACAAGTTGGTTCTGCTCTATGATGTTCAATAGCATTAAAGTTACAAGGATTACCAACAGGGTGCAGCACTATTATTTCTTTTACATTTATGACAACAGCTAATTTGCAACCAAAAGGTGAGTGAGCATAGCGAACGAACTTCAACCTGGAGGCGAGTTAGCGTAGTGAACGAGCTAACCTAAAAGCAAGTGAGCGTAGCGAACGAGCTCCAACCTAAAGGTGAGTGAGCGTAGCGAACGAACTTCAACCAGGACGTGATTGAGCCATGCGAACGAGATCATCTTGAAAATTAAGAAGTTAAACGGGGCAAAGCCCGCGGGTTACAGCTAGTCAATCATAAAAACTATTAAAACTTATGACAAATAATATGAATTTTCCCTGATTTAATCGCATACTGATAACTTATTATAAGCATTAGTAGGAAAATATTGATTTTTTTAATCTTATGAATTAAGTATATAAAATCATCAGTATTTGACGGGTAGATGAATGACAAGTAGACAAGTATTCTAAAGACTCTATTTCCATCTATTAAAATTGCCGGAATAAAGCGTGGTTGTAAAATCGTCATGTTATTATCATCCTGCTGAACTAGCTTGATTACGATTTATTAGAAAAAAATTATTTTAAAATGAACGTTTAAGACATTTTGCCAAGTAAACTTTTGTCTCTTATATTAAAGAACATCGAGTCTGAAATTGAATCAAACCCCTTTTGTTGAAGAACGTCAGTATTGATATGCATCGTGTTTCTCGAGAACGTTCGTAATGGATCCAGAGATTAAAAGCTTTTTGATGTAGATAATGCGAAAGCCTCGTTTTCCTTCTCAAGTCAAGGCTTTGAAAATTACTTAAAATTATTACGAATCTTGAGATTATTTGAAATCATAGAATTTGATTCAACGTGATGTGTGTTACAGTGTCCAAAACTTCAAAGTAAATATATACAAATGGAAAATAGACCAAAGATCCCCATTTGATACAAAATCGGTTTATTTGCATATTCTATCCTGATAACAATATTTTTGTGAGCAAAATCGACTATCGCATTACGCGTTACTGCCATTTCCTAAATTTTTGTCCATTATTTGGTTATATGATTTTGTATTAATTATAATATACTTTACACCCTTAGTTTAACACGATTCGACGATCAATATGACTGTACCTATAGTATTTCAGCAGCAATTAATTATTGTTTCCATTTCACTATAAGATCAAGTATACCATTAGCAAGTGTAGTGTTGCGGCAAACACATACTAGTGGCATAAGGTGAGGATTTAGTTGAAGCCGAAAAATTACCTAACCTAGCCTAGCGATGAGATGAGAACTCTTTCTCTATTTTTCCTCAGTCAGTGGGTCTACCAATTTCGAAAGGATTGGGTAAGATTATTACCCTCCGCAGTAAAAATATTAGAGGTCGACCAGATAATAGACAGCCCATTTTCCTCGCAGATCAGCACCCCAAATGAAAGTGCAAGAATAAATACCTGTGCCGGAGCGGGTATAAATCTGCAGACTAAGCGAATTTCAACTTGTCTGATTACATTTATACTCAGATATTTCTATAAATAAGACATATTTATTCCCTATTTAAATAACATTAGATTTAACGAGTGCTTGGGTTTGCTGCTAGGGGGAAGGTAAAAAGTGTTTTTGACCATAGGTTAATAGTATAGGATGAAATAAATAAATTTGCCAAATTTTTATCAATATATATCCATAAACAAGTAAACTACCTACAACAATTTTCATTTTCTCCATTAGAATAATATGGGAATTTTTTAAATTACACTATTTTTTGATTTTCTCCGTAACTGTTAGGCATACAACAGCGCTTCAATATACAAAATTATTTATTTTTTAGGCCCTACAAAATGGTTTAAAAAGAAATTGCAAAACGTTTGTTTTTTGGGTCAAAAAACCTCCCATAACCCCCAGTTTCCATTGTCCGATTATGCTGGATCGCGAACCCGTTCGAATAAACGTAGGTTTACATGTTGGTACGAAATTTCATCAAAATTGGATAATTTTTGCTCGAATTATCGCGCTAACGGACACACACACGTTATAGTTCCGGCGGATGGCGCGAGGCGCGCTAGCTACCTGTATGGTTTCGTGTTCCACAATTCGGCGTGTACCTGCGCTACTTAAACTCACATCAACGAGTTCAAAAATACTCAATTGTGGCATGTGATGTTTAAACGACGTAATAATGTTGGAAAACCTCAAAAATGATCGAATTAGCTGTGGCACCCTGAAAAAGGTGCCACAATTTTTGAAGGTGCCACAGTACGGCCGTGTGCCTGTGAAGGATGCCTTTATTCGGTGAATACAAACACACACACACACACACACACACACACACACACACACACACACACACACACACACACACACATATATATATATATATATATATGAATTTAAACGGAAGGTATTTTGGCCTCCAGGGACCTCAAGATGAAAAATTAAATCGGTCCCGGGTCCAGGTCTTACCATGAGTACTACGGTAATAGCTTATTCCCTGTATGGAAAATTCGTTAAAATGAAGTAAGATGCATAGTGAATTCGGTTCACAAGCATTCTATTTACAAAAAAAAATTTCTTTACAGTCAACAAAAGTAGGATTTATACTATTAAGTAAAATTGTAATAGGTTCGACGAAAGTGAACTTTACGCGAACTCAAAATGAAGTAGCTTAGGAGGGGAATGTTGCTGGAAGTCAACAGTGCCAGAAGATCAAATAATTTATACCTGTGCCGCTAGGTCAAAAACTACAATGTTTGCAGTGTCTGTAGATAAAAAATCCCAGTAAGTCAAATAATACAGTCCGTGCTAAAAACGTGGTCCATGTTAAAGCGATTGACACATTGGTAATTTTATCTAATGCAACAGCAGTTTTAATACAGTATAACGAAATACGGTAAAATACAAGTTCAGTTTCGCTGAGTCAACAGTGCCGGAAGATCAAAAGCAATTAAAAGTGAACGTCGATTCAGTGTAAAGTAGACCTCCTGCAACGCTTACTACACAAACAAAACTCGCTTTTTGTTATTTCGTGTTTTGTTATAATTATAATAGAGCTAAAATTATCATATTTGGTATATAGCTTATCTATTAATGCATCTATTAATGCTTCTTGCCAACTGTTTGGTCAACACTGTAAATAGGTATAGTTTATGTAATGAAAAGCCTTTCGTCAAAATTTGTGGCATGAAATACACGCAAGGACGATATGAAAATTTCTGGTTATTATATACGTTTGTAAAAGGAGATCCATTTAATTTTAGAACTATTTTATGATTTATAATGTAGTCTACACATAAACTGTGTAAATCTATTACGCCTCAGAAGGGTTGAAACCTGTCCAAACTATCATATACATTATTAAAGGGTGAGGTTCATAAGGTCCAAATTTAACAAAGTCCAATGGTTAAAATATTAATAAACATAGCGTTTCACAAGGTACAAATTTCACAAGGTCCAACGGTTAAATTATTAATAAACAGAGCGTTTCACAAGGTCCAAATTTCACTAAGTCCAACGTTAAAATATCAAATGAACAGAGCTTTCCACAAGGTCCAAATTTCATAAGGTCCAAAACTATGACATTCAAACAATCGCCGTTTCACAATGTCCAAATTTCACAAAGTCCAATGTTAAAATATCAAATGAACATAGCGTTTCACAAGGTCCAAATTTCACAAGAGTAGTGGTAATAAGCTGGGTTTACCTCACTTGGGGCACGTTTTCCCATAAGAAATAACATGGGATCATTTTTTGGCCACTAAAACCAAAAATCCTGATCTTTGCCTAAATATCCCTATATAATTGTCAAACCTTATTTCTTACTTATTCCCTATAAATATATTCTATATTAAGCTAAAAAAGCTATTTCTTATATTTATTGACCCTTACAAGTGTAAATGTAGAGTAGTGGCAATAAGCTGGGTTTACCTCACTTGGGGCGTTTTTTCCCATGTTATTCTTATGGCTCTTTTTTTGCCACTTTTTTAAAGACCCGGCTCTTTGCTTGTACACCCCTATATAAATGTTCAATACCATTGCACAACTCCATATCTATATTGTAACGTTTAAAAATTCACATCCATTCTCAAAATCGAGCGAGGTTTGTACGCGAACTCGGGCGCGCTCGCGGCTCATGGCGCGGGCATGCTCCCGGCTCATGGCGTGCTCCCTTGGACATCCCTAGTGGAAATCCATGAATTCTGGCTACTTGGGAACCCAAGCCATTTGACATATAATAAATCACCTTTTCTCCTAATAACCTTTTCTATCAAATACATGTCTTTATACTTGGTCTTTAACAACTCCTCTGTATAGAATCCTCCCCTGATTATATTACAATTTTCATCTTTCAAGATATAAGTCACAGGCTTTGTATTCTTAACTTCTGCTATTGTAAATAGTTCCCCTGTCCAATTCGGAGTATAACCTTTACTAAAAACATGTTTATACTTGGAAATCCTCACACTATCACCTACCTTATATCTTGGCTTTTTAACTTGCACTACTTTAGAAGTCAACCTCTCATGCACATATTTACTGTTCTTAATAGTCACTTGGTTAGGCTTCATTCCTATAGATCTATGCACCTTATTATTATATTTTTGAATTCACTTTGGAAGTAAATCCAACCATTGTCTCTAGTGGTAGCTCTTGATCGAGTCCTTGATTTGTTGAAGTAGTTTCTAAAATTTTATAAATTAAAAAAAAAAACTAGTTAGCCGCCCGTGCTCCGCCACGGGAATATTGTCAAATCAAATAAAATCAAATCAAAATCATGTTTATTTCAGTAAGTAAATACATTGTTACAATACTTTGCCAGTAAAAATTTCATAGTTATGCAATGATATAAATAAATAAAATAATATACTAACAGTCATTAAATATAAAAAGCCTCTCACATAGGCTACTACCCGTGCGTGAGAGATTTCCGCTATCAGGAAATAATAATATTAGAAATTTAAAAAAAATAGATAAAATAAAAGACATAATTAACAAATACTGTTTATCTTTGTATTTTATTTAGGGACTGCTTTTTTATATGAAGTAGAACGGATAGTTGGGCCTGTATAAACTATTTATGTTAATCAAACCAATAGCTTAACCAAATGAATGTTTTAAATTAATTCGAGTTACATTTGAAAAATAAATGGTGTATGAACTGCACAATGCTGATAACCTAATAAGCTACTTATGCTATGGAGATAATTTGTTAATGCATATTCCTACATTCGTTGTTTTCTTGTTCATTACATTCGTTGTGCGGAATAAAGATAGTAGTTTAAATCACGCATCAGCAGTTGGCCGCATTTCACGGATCTTTGACCCATTCTGCGAGTAACAGCTGCTTATACGTCGTATAGGCTATAATATAAAGTTGGGCATACTTTGGTTCAGTGTTAGAGGGTATTAACGAATCCGATGGTAAACGGAGCCCCGGATCTTAAAATTATATAGACTACCAGAATGATGATTATTCTAAGTGAGACTTATAAACTCACCATTGCAAATGCAGAGTTGTAAGATCTTATATTATTCAAATAATTTTTTTTTGTTTCTTTTACTTTATTTATAGCCTATGTAGCATGTTGATAAGATGTTCTATGAACTCAGAATGTCGATAAGGAGCTAATTTTAGGCTACATTCCCCTTGTGACAATATAAGGAGAAAATACTTGTGTCGTGTCCCTGTTAGTCTGTTCTGACTCTAAATTCATAGATTTGCAGTAGCAACAAATCCAATCTAATTCAAAAGAGTTGGCGTTTTTTTAGGAACTTCCAGAGCACTTTTAACACCATCACTGTTATTTACTTTTTAATTCCATGGTTTTCCACGTTTTTTTTCGTTCTGGTTGTCTCTTTACGCACAGTTTCCACCTTTTCTTTTTCTTTTGTACTTTTCACACCCTGGGGATTATGATAAAATGATCAAATGTATATCACTGTAATGACCCGAGTAAAATTTGCCTTTAAACATCAAATCACGCACTTTTTTCGCCAGAACCGAAATCGTAAGTCACAGTTTCTCAAGCAACTTCCCTGTGTGCCTTCTGGAAAAAATGGTTAGGGTATAGTTCAGTGATAAATTTAGTTCTACATATCCAGAATACTCGCCATCTCGAGAAGGTAAAGATAGGTACTACTGAACGCCAAACACTAATCTTAAGATTCATCATCACCTACGATAAAATGTTTGTATGTTTCCCACTCATTAGCAATTTTTGCACAACTTGCAAGTGGATTTCCCCATGATTGTTCTGGTTGGATAAATTATTTTGATCGGAACAAACAGTTTCCGTCCCCTACTTTCGGTATTATTTCACGTTCCATCCATACCCTAACTGAAACTCAATTACCACTTTCATTTGGATCATTTTGCATGAAAAGTAACACATATTTCGAAAATACCTACAAATTTATATTGTAGTTACACGTATTCGTAATCGCCATCTCCAGAAGGTAAAGTTTGGTACTGCTTAACGCCAAACACTTACCTTGGGTAATATTGATCACCTATGATAAAATGTTTGTATGTTTCCCACACATTAGCAATTTTCTACACAACCTGCAGAGCGGATTTCACTATGATTGTTCTGGTGGCCGTAGGGAATAAATTATATTGATCGGAATAAACAGTTTTCGTCCCCTACTATGGGTATTATTTCACTTTCCATACTCAAACCTAAAATCAATTAGCACTTTCCTTCAAATCAGTTCCAAGGAAAACTAATACAGTATACGAAAATACAGAATTTACACCAAAACATAGGCTACAAATATTGTTTAAATAACACATTTTGGTAGGCCTATAATAAGTTAACAAATACACTTTTCCTTGATCGACATCGTGTCTGTTTTTAACAGGAACTTCTAGATTAATAATTACATACCGAAAGTGAGGTTATAAAAATAATAACAAATGTCTGACAAACATTAAACAGCTGACAAATCATTTATAAACTGTGTAATATAATCTCCAATAAGAATTGTATTGACTCGACCTTTGAAGGGCTGTAGTAGCCCTTAGAAAAAACGTAAATTCTAAGGAAGTTCGGCAAATCTATGCATTACATCCTTTAATTTGAGACATGCATCTTGTAGATCGGTCCAGTAATAACTGAGAAAACTGTGTTACAACTGTGTATTAAATATATAGATTTGAAAATTTCCTAAAGTCTATTTTATAGAGGTGGCATCAGCCTGAGACCTCATTCCTAAACATGAAGCTGTCATGTCAACACTGCTCCGTGTTGCTCTCCAACAAAAGCAACCTGATTCGCCACTATAAGGTAATGCATCAAATGAAGGTGAAACTGTGCAAAGTTTGTGATTTTATATGTGATAGCCACACGGCTCTAAAATCACATATATTACAAAATCACAAGAGTTGTAGTTTTTGTAAGAAAAATGTTGTTGGTCATTTTAGAAGACATAGAAATTTTTGCAATAATTGTCCATACACAATGATTAAATTTATTGGTGAGTCGATTAGAGCTGACCTTGAAAATACTCTTAAGTCTTGTTCTCTCCCAATAAAATGGACTTTAGTAAGGAGAATTAAATTTATGAAATATTCAATGGATCAAAATGGGAAATTAGTTAATGAAAAATAATGTATAGCGGATTTTAGAAGCCTTACTACCTTAACTATTGAAAAGCGAGATTTAAAATCTCAAATTGAAAATGCACTTTTAAAGATTGACACATCGATTCATAAATATCAAGCCCAAGACAGTGGATGGATATATGACCATACTAAATATTGGCAGTTGCATGTTTATAAGTATAAGCCTCTAACTCCCCACACCAAAAAGTATTAAGTTGACAAAAGCAGTTCTAAATATAAGAAACACAGATAATAAATGCTTCCTTTGGTCAGTTTTAGCAGCTTTATATCCAAGGAACTTTAATGAACATGCTGAACGAGTATCTAACTATACACCCTATGAAACACAGTTAAATATGACAAATATAAAATATCCCGTAAAAATATCTGATATAGATAAATTCGAAAGACAGAATAATATAAGTGTCAATGTATTTGGAGTTGAAGACCTGAAATGTATATATCCATTAAAAACAACTAAGCTAGATAGTAATACTCATATAGATTTATTATTATTACAAGAAGATCGTAAATCACATTATTGTTTAATTTGTGATTTTAATATGTTAATGTCCACTCTATAATATATGAACATGAATAATCTTGCTCTTGGTCATTTTTAAATTTATCAACATAGTTAGGTTCTAAATGTGTAGATATATATTTAATGCTGCAAAATAAATGCAAATGTTAAAAAAACTTCCATAGATAAAAGTCTTTCATTTATTTACCCTTACCATCCTCTTGATAGAATTGGTCAAACATAAATCTATATTTGCCATTATTCTTTGACCTTTCTTTGTCTATTATGAAAAATCCATATTTAGTTTTATCCCAACATTGATGACAGAGATTTTTAAATTGGTCAAATGAAAAGTCATTACCAACATGATTGTGATATACATGTTTTAAATTTAAATCATCTTGTTTGAATAATATTAGGAAATTTACATTATCACGTAAATGTTTGTGTACTTTGCTGTAAGATTGACACAAGTAAAAACAGTTAATATTTTTATGTCGACCCATTGAGAAAAATTGTGTAATATTTGGACTATTTATGTCATCAAATACAACAACTGACTGTGATTTTACATCATTTGGTGTGATTTCACAGTCAGTCAACGTGTGTAATTTCACTTCGTCACACAAACTAAATATTTTAATTATTTTTTTATATTTTTCTTGTTCTAAAGATTTTGATATTAAATATAAGTTTGTAAATTTTAATCCTTCCTTTCTTACAATTAAATTGTAAATTACAACCGTCTTCCCACTTCCATTTGGACCACAAATAACACATCGAATATTGGTAGGAAATAGACCCAACTTCTTTGGTATATACTCCTTAGTATGCGATATTTTAAATTTATGTTTTTGTTGAATAAAAAACATTTTTTATATAATAAAAATGGTAAAAAATGATAATAAAACATGTAAAAAGGGCAAAGGTTTATTCCTAAAGCCTTACAGGGGTCGAGGGTTATTGAATACTCTTATAAATAACCTTCCATTTCCACTTCACATACCATCATATCGGTACTGTGGACTTGGAACGAATATACGTGAAAATCTAGCCAAAAATGTATCTCCAAAAAATAAACTAGACTCTTATTGTAAAGAGCATGACATATTCTACATGAAAAATCCCGATACCGCTGCTCGGAACAAAGCAGACATGAGATTAGCAGACTAAGCTTGGACTAGAGTTACAGCCAATTATGCAAATCTCGCTGAAAAAGCAGCAGCTTATGCCGTGACAAATGTGATGAAGGCAAAAGCAAAAATGGGAATGGGATTAAAATTTAATAAAAAAGATGGACAACTACCAGCTGTTAGAGGCCGCAAAAGACGTGCCTCACTTCAGGGGGGTGTACCTAAAAAACGAGCTAAAAAATCTAACACCAAGAGTAAAAGAGTGCGGAATAGTTAATTTAGACAGTTCATCTGGTACACATTGGACAGCATATCGTAAAAATAAAGATATTGTAATTTATTTTGACCCATTTGGAATCCAACCTCCAAAAGAAGTAATTAAATATTTTGAGGGATATAAAATCTTCTATACAACCGATCAAATACAAGATTTAAATAGTTCCATTTGTGGAATTTTATGTTTATCATTCATATATTCTTTAATAAAAATGGATTCAATTACTATAACATTTTCAAACATTTACAAACATGGTTTTACAAAACCATGTTTAGGGTCTGTTTTATTGGGATTTAAAGGTGTTTCTAATCTTGGTGTTCCATTCGAATCTACAAATAAAATAAACATTAATAATGTAAATGTGATTAGAGTAAAATGTAATATTGCAAACGGTTCCTATTTAAATGGCAACAAATCACACACCATACATAGCTTTTATCCAGAAGCTCCTCCTGGCTACAAAATTATTCAAGTTCCAAGAAATATTATATATTTTCCTGTAAATAAGAGATGTTTAGATGTTGTCAGTATTACATTTGCCGATCAGAACGACAAGGCAATTGACTTTAACGGAGAAGGAACTACAATTACTTGTCATATAAAAAAGATATGAGAAGAGTGGGCAGCTATCTATAAGTGTGCAAAATGCTAGGTTCCTAAAATCAATAGGACTAAAGTTAAAATTTTCTATTAATAAAAATGGAAGATTTTCTAGACGTTACAGGGAAATCCCAATTTGACGATAGTGTGGTTAAAATTACAAATCACTCCTATGTTCCACACAACATAGGACAATAAATAATAGGCAATAAATAATTCTGATGAAATTCGAATATGTATTAATAATCAAGATTTGCTAACTCTCCCATGTAGGAGTTATCTGTATATTAAGGGAGAAATTGAAAATCATGATAAAGGTCATTTTATAAATAATGCATTTGCATTCTTATTTGATGAAATTAGATACGAAGTTGCAGGTAAAGAAATAGACATTGTAAGAAACCCAGGAATTTCTAGTCTTATGAAAATATTGAGCTCTTACAATAAAACAACTAAATTGTCAAATGTGGCTTTTGATTCTGACACGAATTTAAAAGAGTTCCATAAAGGTGACAAGTTTAGTACATGTTTGCCATTAGAGCTGTTAATGGGTGTATTTGAGGATTTTAATAAGGTATTAGTAAATGTCAAACAAGAATTGGTGTTGAAAAGATTCAAAAATGATTTGAATTGTATATTAACAACCACTAGTGCTCCAGCTAGTGGCACTGCTGATACGATTCCTAAAATTACACTTAACTCAATTCAATGGGTGATGCCACATGTGACACCATCAGATAGGGAGAAGTTACAATTACAAAAGATGTTATTGCAAAATAAAAATTTGCAAATTGCATTTAGAAGTTTAGAGCTGCATGAACTTCCATCATATCCCAATACCACAAGACATAGGCCTACATGGTCAGTAAAAACATCTTCAAGTTTGGAGAAGCCTAGGTATATTATATTTGGTTTCCAAACAGCTAGGGATAATAGTGCACGAAAAGGAACTGTGGAATTTGATCACTGTAAGTTAAAAAATCTCAAAGTATTTCTAAACTCTGAATATTATCCTTATAGTGATTTAAATCTTGACTTTGAAAATGGAGATGTCTCTAAAGCTTATGAGATGTTTATGAGGTTTAGAGAAACTTACTATAATACTATCCCAGATCCTATGATTAGTAGGGCTGAGTTTATGAAGAAATATCCACTAATTGTAATAGACTGTTCTAGACAGAACGAAACAGTGAAGGAAGGAATTGTTGATATTAAATTAGAGATTGAAACTGCAAAAAATGTGCCAGCAAATACATCTGCATATTGTTTGATAATACATGATAAAGCGTTTGAGTACAATCCTTCGTCAAATGAGATAAATAAAATGTAAATAAAAGATGAAAAACATTCAACAAGAATTGGTTGACTCTGCAAATCAAATACGAGAGAAATATAGAGCTTTAAAACGTGGCAAGTTTCTAGAGGCTGAAGAGAGGTTCCAAACATTCCAACCTTTAATAGAGCCATTACAAGAATAAAAAAAATCGCATCTATTGGTAAAACAGAGAGGCCTCGAATGGAGATTCTCCCAATGACTCCATCTAGAAATACCAATAATACCAAGATTACAACCAATACAGCAATCCACCCCACAGAAATTAGATTTTGGTCTTTTAGCATCAGACTATTTAGGAAATTACCTCAGTAAAAGTAGTATGACCGACACTACATATGGTATTAGACGAGAAGCAAATAATTTTTTTATTGGAAATAAGGAAGTTGATATTGCCAATGATGATGTTACAGTTGCAAATAAATCCTACAAGGGGACAAAAGGCTTGTGGCAGTTGTTAACTTTAAAAGAACCTGAGGATTATACTCCGGCTGATTTGCAAAATTATAAAGAAATTTTGGAAGCTACAAATGGACATTTAAAGAGTTACAAAGATGGTGCACCAGTTTTAAGTAATAGACATACTAAATATCTTAATATAATTAAACCTCTTTTTAAATCTGTTGGTGAAGGTTTGAGACAAGTGACTGGTATTAAAATAGACTATATTTATTGGGATGATCCTAATGAGCTTGTAGATAGGTTAAGACTTCTTTGGCTAAGTCGCCAAGCCGGAAATCAGGAGTGGATAATGAAATAGATTCCATTATTTAAGGAATTGAGAGAAAGTGGAATTATTTATTAAATAAAAATATGTTTATAGATAAATTTTATCGTTTATATAATCCATATAATAAGCCTGCAGAAACCAGGGCTAGTAGTGAACCTACTTTAAATTTACAAGACAATAGTTGGAATTGTTTAAACCGTAAAATTGGTAATGTTAAAGATGGAGAGTTTGACGATGATGTATCAACTTTGGGACAGACATTAACTAGAAAAGGTGATGTCTTTTTACAAGGTAAAACTAAATATGAGTTTTTAGAATCTAAGAATAAAAATTGGAATGCTAAAAAACAGAAAATTACTAATGTGGAAAAGGGTGAAAGTTTAGATGATGTGCCCACTTTACAACAGACTTTAATACGTAAAGATGGCGGTACATTTGTACAAGACAATAATAATTATGAATTTTTAGAATCAGAGAATGGTGTTTGGAATGCTAAGAAACGGAAAATTACTAATGTGGAAAAGGGTGAAGGTTTAGATGGTGTGCCCACTTTACAACAGACTTTAATACGAAAAGAAGATGGTAAATTTGTACAAGACGATAATAATTATGAATTTTTAGAATCTGAGAATGGTGTTTGGAATGCTAAAAAACTGAAACTTAGTGATTTGATAGAAGGTACAGATAGTAAAGATGCTGTGAATGTTTCACAAGTTCCAAAAATGGAAGCCGGCTATTGGAATTTTAATAATAAAAGGTTAGTACGTGTTAAACCTGCCATTGATGACACTGACTGTGTTACAAAAGAACAGACTATAACTTTTGATAAAAAAGAAAAATGTTGGGATGCCAAAAAACAATATATAAGAAATCTACCAATGGGGGAATATTTAGATGATATTTGTTTAATGTCACAAGCTATGTATTATGATGGATAAAAATTTGTATATGCAGGAAGAAAATTTAATTTGATGGAATACAATCCTGATTTTTTAGTTGCTGACCCTACATCTTTAAGCGGATTTAAGTATATAGATAATAGACCATATATACCAGAAAACTATGTATTTAAAAGAATGGAAGATAATCTATTGATTGGGGCTAATGGTAATATATTTACAGTACAAGGAAAGAGTGATGTTATAAAAAATGAATGAATGCATACGAACTTCATAAGCCCGCAAGAAAGAATTTCATTAGAAGATCTTTTAAAGTATTAGGTATAAATGAAACCATACAAATAGATTTAATTGATATGCAAAACTATGCTAGAGAGAATTCTGGCAATAAATATATTTTAACTTTAATAGATACATTTTCTAAAAAAGCTTATGCTGCTCCGTTAAAGAATAAGACAGGGTTGGTGGTTACAGAAGCCATTAAAACCATTCTAAACCATTCTCTTAGATGGCCTTTTTCTCATATTTTTTGTTCTCTTCCAAGGACATAATTGGCAGCTGATGTTAGAACCTAGGTCGTACACAATCGTATGAAGTATATAATGAGTGTTTCAATCCATTTGGCATCAGAAGAAAAACCTTTATGGACGTTTAAATAATAATTTCAAACAAACAAACAAGGCAGATATACGGAAACAGGGTTTTTTGGCGGCTATATTGTGTGCCATCTTGGAAAATATTACCTCAAGGGTTGTTGTGATAACGTTTTGAGTATTGCAATGTGTTCGGCATTCCAATAAAACCCCAATGCAGACATTAAAATTATTATTTTAGGCCCATTAATAAGATAGATATGCGAAAACAGAGTTTTAGGACGCCATCTTAGGTGTCATATTGGAACATATGCCTCTAAAGGTTTAAGTAAGTAAATTTGGAGTATTGCAATGTGTTTGCAATCCGATAAAACCCCTATACAGATGTTTAAACTATTATTTTAGGCCAACTAAGAAGAGAGATATACGTAAACAGAGTTTTAGGACGCCATCTTGGGCGCCATCTTTGAACATAAGCTCTTAAAAGTTGATGTAAGTACATTTTGAGTATTGCAATGTTTTTGGCACCTGAGAAAACCTCTATTCAGATGTTAAAGCCAATATTTTAGGCCAAATAACAAAAGAGTAATGGGGCAAACAGGGTCTGGCCGCCATCTTGGATACCGCACTTCCGGTTCAAATTTCGCTTTGGCAACACGCAGATTTATACTCAGCAGGGTCGAATTACCCTAAAAAATCTGTTTACCCAATCGTTACATGAAATTTTTCTTGCATTGTTCTTTTTTAAAAACGTACCTTCTCCAATTGTGTTTCGTTGTAAATTAATAACATTAATAATATATGGAATATTAAATTACAAACTATTAGATTTTGGTTATTAAATGATAAAGGATAATTACGTTTTTGTTACCCAAGCAGCTACAGGTTGAGTTCGGACATATTTCGTCAGTAAAAACTCAAATATAATCACCTCAATGAATATTTAATCCATTTTAAAAGTAAAATCTTTATTAAAATCTAATTTATCACTTTTTTAAACGGGATATCACTATAAGTGTAAGGGAGACTCTTAAAGTAAATTTCTTCTCCTTTTCAACTATAAAAGAATGATCAAAATCGGTCAAAAAACGATGGAGTTATTTGCATTTTTCTCGATCAATGTCAAGTCAGTTGGTCCGCCATATTGGATGGCAGCCATATTGGTACTCGACCAACGCCGATCGTGGCAACAGGCGTTTTCTTAAACAACAATCAAAAGAGAAAGTGCGTCCGAATAATTTTGCATACTCAACCCTAACCCCGGCCTGGTCTAATTTACCTAGGAGGCAGAAATTCGATAAACCGATTCTTTGGGCATTAAATAGGAAAACTAAGTAGTTTTTATTATGATCGGGCATTCGAGCTACGCCCCAGTGACTCTGGAGTTTCCCATGTTAACCTTATGATTTTTCATATTTAAAAGGAATTAATGAATCTTAACAGCTATGTCAATTAAACAATTTATGACAACAGCTAATTTGCAACCAAAAGGTGAGTGAGCGCAGCGAACTAGCTCCAACCTAAAGGTGAGTGAGCGTAGCGAACGAACTTCAACCAGGACGTGATTGAGCCATGCGAACGAGCTCATCTTGAAAATTAATAAGTTAAACGGGGCAAAGCCCGCGGGTACAGCTAGTTATTCTATAGAATTATTAGGTTTTTAGCGAATTTCGCATATAGGGAATAATCTATTACCGTAGTACTCATGGTAACATCTGGACCCGGGACCGATTTAATTTTTCGTTTTGAAGCCCCTAGAGGCCAAAAACACCATCCGTTCAAATTCATATATACAGGGTGATCAACTCAAGGAGGCCACCATTGGGGTATCGGAAACGGTAAGTATTAGAGAAAAATTTAAATGGGGGACATTCCTTTATTTTTTGTGGCAGTTAAAAATATGATTTTAGTTTTTTGAAATTCAGCCGCCATTTTCCAAAATGGTGGCCAACTTTTGAAATTTATTCTGGAACACCCATATTTTATCATGCTTTCGGATAGAATATGCAATTTAAAAAAGTTTTATCATTGACACTTTTTCGATAAAAAGTGGGTTTATCGAATTAATGTCAATGATAAAATTTTTTTTAAATTGCATATTATATCCGAAAACATGATAAAATGTAGGGTGTTTTACAAGAAATTTCCAAGTTGGCCGCCATTTTGGAAAATGGTGGCTGAATTTAAAAATACTAAAATCATATTTTTAACTGCCACAAAAAATAAAGGAATGTTCCCCATTTAAAGTTTTCTCTTATTCTTTTGACTGGGTAGGAAATATGCTGTCAACTCTTGTTATTCATTAAGGAACATATTTTGCTACATACTTCTATCTCTCGGAAACGGACAGCTGGATTGCAATATTTTAATATAGTTTAGGTTTCCAAACTCAAAATCAAGTACCTAATTAAAAATTGCCTATAATCCAGTGTTGTTGAAATATAACGTTTTAAAAGTTTTTCTTTTCAGTGATATATACATGTAAAGGTTAAACTATTTATTCTTGCGATAAACCGTTCTTCTATGAAAAGCCATTTGTACAAATCTTAAATCAACAGGTTGGCTTGCTTGAGTTATTTATTCATTGATTTAGCTGTTTCAACGATTACCTCATCCATTGTTGGTGACTAAAATACAATAATTTTATTTAATTAGGGAAACTAAGTCTCGAAATGGTAATAAATAATGGATAAACCCATATTTAACAGCTATTTTCTCAAGGTGGCTTGGTTTGGTTAAACTGTTCAAATAATTTAGTTTAAATGTTCTTTTATATTACTATTTATAGGCTTAGATAAAATGGTGAAGTTTTTTACTGCCTGAACATTTTGAGTTTTATAAAGAAAATTGGACAACCTTATTTTGTGAAACGTGATATTATGGGCAATTCTCATTCAAAAACATAGGTACTGTTTTTCTTAATAAATTACCCTCCATTATTACCATCTATCTATATATATATAATACGCTAAGCCGATTTTTGTAAACATAATTCCTCCCTCATTTTTGGACAGATTTTGATGATTAAAGTGTCAAAAGAATGGCTCTGATCTGTAGTTATTCAAGGTGTTTTTATTTTTTGGATATCTTTATTAGTTCGGGCTGGATCTTACATCAAAGGGTTGGGTTTTCTCCCATAAGATTAACATGGGGAAATCTAAATATTTAATTGGAAACTTTGTCTCCACTAATTTAAGAGAACGACTGGGCGTAGAAACTTAGTAGAGGTGTCCAAAGAAATGCCTTGGTCTGTAGATGAGTTATCAAAAGAAAAACGAAGTAAATTCCCTTAGGGCTCTGCCCCAGAAGCCTTTAAAAGATACCTCCACAGATTTGTTTACATTTTGGCCATGGTGGTGGTTATACTTTTTAATTAAACAGCTGTTTATTTTTAAATAGTATTTTAAACAACACACAATTATTGAGAGTTACTGAATTGTCCAAAGGAAGTATTTGCAATGTTATTTTCTTGAACTCTTAGAGAGCCTTTGAATGTTATTAGGCTAACGAAAAAGCGCTGTGCATGTTTACTAGCGCTACTCAGCAACAAAAATAATTTAATATATCTCTAAAAAACATATTCTAAAAGTGCACTGAGCAGCAGTCTAAAAAATACTATGTAACTTTCTCATATAGTTACAAAATGCTCAAACTCGCATTGTGACATTAATTTATGAATCGGCTTATATTTATCCAACAGTTATTCATCTGCAGAAGAAGTTCAGTGTGCTCTTATCGTGTCTAATAACATCCAAACACAAAAACCTTGCCTAAAATGGTACCTATCTTGACACATTATTTGCAGTGGCCTATATTACGGACCGTGGCCCACTGGGTTGATAACATCATTGAAAGTAACACGATATTTTGGCTGGAAGAGTAAATACTATTTAAGCAGCTACTGTCATGACAGAAAGGTCATATTTCTTTTAAACTAGATCACATTATCCTTTGATTGATTGATTGATTCTGTAGGGGCGGACCTTGTCCTGTTGCACGTCAGCCACTGATGGGCTTTTTGCGCTCCCCACATGGTACTTCAGAGTCCGTCAAACCTGAGTTGCTTAATGGACTCCAGCATCCTGTCAATGAGCTCCTCCTGAGGAAGGTGTCTGCCCCTTGTCATTGCCCCAAGAGTGCTGTCCCTTACCTCATTCAGAGCTGTGCAGTCGTAGAGTAGGTGATCAGCAGTCACCTCTGATTGCCCACATTTCCTACACGCAGTGTCACTATTGTGGATCCTCAAGCGATGCAGGTGTAATTTCAGGAAGCAATGTCCAGTGACCATTCCTGTGATCTGCCTGAGTCGCCTCCTGTCTAAACGTAGGGCATTGGAGGCGACCGTCTGGGAAGGGGAGAAGAGGGTGAGCTTACTTACCCTATGGTGCTGAAGCCTAACCTATCTTTTCCTGTGTTCCTCCTGAGCCCATGCCGTGACTGAGTGACATGCATGCCCACGAGAGAGATTCCACAGAAAGGCTTTGGTCCCACGAAGTCTGAGGCTGACGCGACATTTGCTAGACTGTCAGCCACCTCATTCCCTTCTATCCCTGAGTGCCCAGGAACCCAACAGAGCGTTACCTTGTTGCGCCTACCCAGGTCACATACCGCAGAAAGGCAGTCCCAGACCACCTTAGAATTGAATTCATAGGAGTCAAGCGCTTTGAGCGCAGCCTGACTGTCTGTAAAAATGGAAATGTTGATGTCCCTGAAGCCTAGCCTCAGGTTTTCCCTAGCACATACCATAATCGCAGTCATTTCGGCCTGGAACACAGTTGGGTGAGTGCCCATAGGAAGACAAATGTCCACCCCATTCTGCACCCCATGAATTCCAGCCCCAGTCCCACTTCTTACCTTTGAACCATCAGTATACCATTCAAGGTCGCCTTGTGGAAGAGGATTCCCACCGGACAACCACTCATCCCTGGACGGAAGGAGGACAGTGAATGGTCTGGCGAAGAAGAATCGAGTCGGCATGTGATCCGAGGGCATGTCCATTACCTCCCCTCTTACCTGCTGAGTGATCCGAGAGTGACCTCGGGATCCTTCCTTGCCCTGACCTGTGTCCTCCACACACTAGGGGGTAAAGATGGCCGTTGTCTTCTCTCCTGTTCTGGAACAGTTACACATGCCTGGGTCTTTACGCTCAGATCCGGTGTTACCACCTCAGAGGTAGAGCCCAGGATTAGATTTGAATGGGCACTTGAGTCAGCCACACTATCCGCCAAAGCCCTGTGTGCTTCCTCAAGCATTTGAACGTCGTTGATTTGAATAATTTTAAGATGTATACATTAAGATGTAAGATAAATACATTACGATGTAAGATAAATAACATATAAAATTTATTTATATGTTAATTAATTAAATATTTTACATGTTATGTAAAATACATAACATGTAAGATAAATACATACGATTTAAGATGAATACATTATGATGTATCTTAAAATTTGGTGGAGATCTTGCAATGAGGGAGCTCCTGGCAAAAGCCTCTTTGCCCCCCTCCACCTTCGTCTCTGAAACATTGTCTGATAATTTGCCCTCCCCAGAATCCATGGGCAAGCCCTCCATGATGGAGGGGTGGGATTCACGCCTAGGCGCTGACCCACCTGGGGTAGTTTCCGTCGTTTGATTAGCAGACATCATAGCTTCTGAAACATACCAAGTTAGCAGTTTGAAGACCGTACCGTGTTCCATACACTCCGCTCATCAATACCTTCTCCAGCACAGCTGCACACATACAAGAACTGGAGGGCAGTGCAGCAGTCTTACCGTGATCCATTCACTCCGCCTGCTGCTCAATTGACACTGAGCCCGGACCGGTGTCCATCACCTCGGCCTCAGGTCATACTAGTGTCGCTGCTCCCCGACCCTAGGGCAGACATTCACTCTGCCAATATCCTTTATAAGTTGATTAACAATGCATGTAAACGTCAATATTTACGTAACAGCCAATTTACAGTATGTTTTTCTCTTTGGAAATGCCATATTGCTATTTGATTTGCATTATTTGTTGCCAATGAAGCCACACGACCATATAAACGAGGAGGCCCCCAACCGTCGATTTCGACGGGTTTCACCCTTAAGTCCTTATATACCCGGTAACCCCTGTTCATGTGAAAACGGTAAAACCCAAACTCAAACGATGATGATGATGTAGCTAAAACGTATTGTTTGAAATTTAACAGCTGAAAATAAGTGAAATAGAAAAGGTTTTGGTTAAATCCATCAAATTGTAATTGGGCACAAGTAAGTACTAGTGCACTTGTTGCTACCTCCCCCCTTCGGTTTCATGTATTCCTCTCAATCAGTTCAAACCTAGGAGGATTAAACATTAATGTTAATTAATGTTAAATCCTCCTAGGTTCAAACCTGAAACACCCAGATCGAAACTCGCCTGTCGTCATTTTAACATCGCCTTATTTTTTTTACTATATTTTTCAAAAAAGAAAGATTATATTGATTTACTTTGGATTTTAAAAATGTGAACGTTTTATTTTATTAAAGATTTATGGTGATACGTAAATATTGTGGTGTAGTAAAGTATATTATATTGTAGATAAGTGTTAAATTTTGAAATTTTTAGGTGAATCGAGATGAATCTTTTTTTATAACATGGGTCTCTCCTACCTTAACATACATACAAAGTTTCATAAACATCGGTTGGAAAAGTGTAAAGATAAATATTTGTATGTAAAAAATACAAAATGGCGGATATCTGGTCAACGAAACGATTTTGGAAAAAATGTTATCCTTGATTTTCTGTTTATTTTGACCCAAGGAATTACTAGGTAAAGTATCTCCCCGCTTATTTTTAACACCCTGGTTATGATGTATTCTTATTAATATAAGTGAAAAATGTAAGCTGGTAATACAGAAAGATGTTTTATAAATAATATGAATCTACTAATGATCTGTATTCATATTTTTCTTCTCCTTAGAACTGTAAATTAAAAGTCCACTCAGAAGTCGCATCGTACGATGTAGTTCTTTCCATGCGTTGTGAAATGCTAAATTTTCCGTCCTCTTCAACCCAAGTTATCTATTGAACCACTGATTGTAAAAAAACAATAAAAATATATTTTACGCAACACACTTTTGGCTACAACTTTGCACAGACAAAACCTCTCTAACCCAAAAACAAAAAAAATCTCGCATGCTTACTTTTTCATGTTAGAAATCACGATTTAAAACTATTTCACCATACATATCAATTTTTATTAATTAGATCGGTAATTAGTTTAAAGTTCCAACAAAATAGTCATCGAGTAGGACTAACCAAGAAGCTCTGTGCCAATTTTCTAAATTTTAGCACAACTTTAAGTACACCAAAACACGAAATTATTGAAGTCATGCGTCGAGAGGACTATCGTTGTTTTTAACAGATTATACTTTTGACCTTCCGGCCCTGTTGACTCAGCGAAACTGAACTTATATTTTACCTTATTCCGTTATATTAAAACTGCTGTTGCATTAGGTCAAATTCCCAATAAGTCAATCGCTTTAACATAGACTACGTTTTTAGCACGGACTGTATTATTTGACTTAATGGGATTTTTGATCTACAGACACTGCAAACATTGTAGTTTTTGACCTAGCGGCTCAGGTATAAATTATTTGACCTTCCGGCACTGTTGACTTTCTGCAACGCGTCCGCTTAGGAGGCTTCCACCCGCCCGCCGCCGGCTGGTTACCACTGAAACATGGTCTTACAAAAAGGAACCTCGTGGCTTTATTTAAGTTTTATCGTGTTGAAATGAACTGTAGAATATTCACAAAGATTCAAACTATGCCCTAGATGAACTGAAACATCATAATTGTTTCTTTAAGTCTTTACAAAATCATTTGAAATTCCGTAAATTAGTTTTTTTCACATGTGCTTTAGCTTCTAAAAAATATTTAAACATTACTTTTTCCCCATCCATTGCAAGCTCTGACATGTTAAGCGCAAAAAAAGCACACGATCATTGGAAACAAATTAGTTTTAGAGGTTTGAGAGTTTGTACCGTAGAGACATATTCAGCCGCCATTTTGAATTGACGGAGTAAGACCCTCTTAAATAAATGTAGTTACCATGCGAGACACCATCAATGTAGCTTTATAATGTTAATTTGAGAACAATGTGCTTTAAAAGTATCATGAACACATTGTTTTAAATTGAGTTCTATTGTTCCTAAAGAACATTGAATGTTATTGTATCACTTATGCAAATGTAATGGGAGGACTAAACGAGGCTGAGGGCAGGATACTATCATAGACTAACCAACACAAGTATAGGTCTCGCCACCCTAAGTTGAGGCAGCCCAGACGGACGGGCAGGGTCATTATCGGCCGGTCCCGCCCGACCCTTTATAATCCGATTAGTGACACTTCTGTGAACGCTCTAGTTCCATAATTGTCATTAACAAAGTTAAAAACCGATGTATAAATTTAGTCTTTTACATTAATAACGTCGATTTAACAAACATTTCCGTTTTTGTCCCAACAAAATCGGACAATGTTTACGGTTTGTGAGCTATAAACAAAAAACAAAGTAGTGTAGATCCCAAAATCCAAAAACCGTAAACATTGTAAACATTGTGATTTTGATGGGACAAAAACGGAAATGTTTGTTAAATCGACGTTATTAATGTAAAAGACTAAATTTATACATCGGTTTTTAACTTTGTTAATGACAATTATGGAACTAGAGCGTTCACGGAAGTGTCACTAATCGGATTATAAAGGGTCGGGCGGGACCGGCCGATAATGACCCTGCCCGTCCGTCTGGGCTGCCTCAACTTAGGGTGGCGAGACCTATAGACTTCTCATCCCATTGTAAATTTTGAAGCTCGTTTTTCATGTCTAGTTCATGTACGCCACACTGGGCGCTATTGTCGACGAAATTTTGTTTCTATTATTTTAGGGTTAATTTCTTGATTTGTGCTTTACTGTTTGGTTAAATAACTAGGGGACAAGTTATTGTCTATGATTAGATCGTATTATTTGGCTAAACGAGGTTTTAAATAGCTGTAATAACGGGAAACAAATTGTAAACAAAACACGACCTCTACATAAACCGTACAGGAACTAACAATAAAATTGTCTTCAGCTGTTCCATAAGGATGATAAATCTACTAGGGGAGTATGTTTTATCTATGATACTATCTTTACGTAAACTCATCCCACATAAGTGAAACATAAGTAAACCCAGATTTATCATTCAGAATGTTTTGGTAATTAAAATGAGATTTATCACTTTATCACTAAATAAAATAACTTTCCAACGACCATTGCCAACATTCATAAAAAACAAACGGTGCTTTCACAAAGTTTTAAATAAAACCTTACAAACAACTTTTTAGCGAATTTCCCTATAGGGAAGTAGCTATTACCGTAGGTGGCACGGTAAGACCTAGACCCGGGACCGATTTACTTTTTCATTTTGATGTCCCCAGAGGCCAAAAACACTATTCGTTCAAATTTTTATATATGTATATATATATATATATATAGACTTATATATGGGCCGGTCAAAGTCAAAGTGGTGTAAGTCAATTTTTGACAAAAATGAGTCAAGTCCATATTTTGATTCCTTGTTCACTGATTCATCTTTTGGCACAATGAGCTAAGTCATAGTTCATTTCTAGCGTCACTAGGAGGCAGCACTTTACTGTTCCACATTGTGTTGGTATTAAACTGTTTCAAAGCAAAGTGATCCAAGTCTGACTTACTCCACTATGCCTTACAACATTATGTTTCTTTTTTGGTATAAACACATGACTTATGCGAAGTAAGCAAAGTGGCCCAAGTCTGACTTACACCACTGTGTTTGGAAATAGTTACTTACAGCTGGTCTGGTCACACAACTTCCAAAAACAAACCCAAAACAAATTCCATGTAACTTCTATGACACGTGAGGAGTTTAAATCAGCAAAAGAGCTATGTAATGCAGTGACCCAGAGAACTAAAAATGATGATAAAGGCAAATTTAGTTGGTTAAAAACTCAATGGATACGGTTTTTAAGGGAAGAACCTTTCAAACTGTTCTATAAGGAAGCAATACAAGAAGATGTATCTTTTAACAGTGTTTCTCTTGTCTGGTCAAATCAAAAAAAAAAAGAAAAAGCTTAATCTCTCTGAACATGTATCTCTTGGTCTAATTGGCCTTGCCTCTATGAAGCACCTCTACCAGTGACAAAGGGAAAAAACAAAACATGACAGAGCTGTTGCCCTACATACCACCAATTTATCATGCATACTACCAGTGTTTGATTACCAGTGATAGTGTCGAGGACATTGGTCCTCTAGAACAAGTGAACGACGAAGAGAACGATGGCATATAACATATTGAAAATAATTGAGGATATTTCTATGAAACACTTTAAAACACATTCAGCGCCATACTATGTGGTATACTATATGTCTATTAGGCCCTAAGTATTTTTTTAGCTTTTGCCCTGTGGGCTTTGTGTATCATATTTGATAGACAAGCAATTTGCCATTTGGGCCATGTGTATCATTTCTGATACACATGTCAATATGCCAATAAAGCTGTATGTATCATATTTGAGCACAATTTCCATGCATTTAGCATTGGAAATCTCTTCCCCTGGCCCAGACCTAACACAGAACCATTAGAGTATCGGCCCAGGCCGGTTCACTTGTGTTTTACGAAGGTGTTAGAAAGGTAAATAAAATAGCTAAGTAAAATGAAAACTCACATTTATTACTTTCAAAAAACCAACTAGGCCTATGTTTACAGTTATGTTATAAACTTGTCTTGTTACTTATGACTTAGTCAATGCTTCTTGTTGAAGCAGGGGCGGCACATGTGCGGCTGTCCTTCGCAGGTGTCGCAAACTGTGTAGACTTGCTTCGCCCTGCGTACTTTGCCATCTTGTCCAAGTGTCCCTTGCCTTCCCAGCTCATCGTAACAAACTTTACACCTCCCTCTTTTCTTTCGTGGTGGGTCACCTGTTATCACTTCGATGAGATAGTGGGCTCCGCGAGATCTTCGTGGTGTGACGTTTCGTTCAGTTGGAGTTGCTTCTTGAAGGAGGGAAAGAACTATCGCTTCTCTGAATTGTTTTATTGGCATTTTCTCATTCCCTGAGCAGTTGTAGAGGAAGTGGCTATTTACAACTGTCATTCCCCAGATTACTTCTATCATCAGCTTCCTGTACCACTTAGTACATCTTCTCAAAGCTTTGTTATAAGTCGCCATCTGGTCGCTCATGTCTATTGAGTATTTTCCCTCGTTGTACAGGACAACACTCATTGGTTTATGCACCACTTTGTTACTGTTGGTTGTTACTTCAACTACTTCATTTGTATGAACAGTAGATAGTAAATAAACATCCCGTTTGTCTTTCCATTTTATGCAAGTGAGTCCTTCTTCAGTTTCTCTTGTCATTATATCTCCCTTATTGATGTTCAAAGCAACTGCTGGTGGTAGATACTTCCTATCAGGACGCAATGTCCCGATGAAGTGAGTGGAGTGCTCTAATAACCCAAGCGCAAGAGGCACACTCGCATACCAGTTGTCGACAACGACAACCAGTGATCTACCCTCTCCTAGGAGCGAACCAGGAACAATGTCTTTGCCACCATTCTGTATACCGCCCAAAAGCTTGTACACTACGTTCTCGGAGGCGCTCCTCTCAGTACATGCATCTTTTCCTATGTATACGGAAAAATTCCACGTATAGCCTTTTCCCGCACATAGTTTGTACAGTTTAATACCATAACGGTGTCTCTTTCGAGGATTGTACTGGCGGAAAACAAGTCTTCCTCGCCAAGGTACTTGACTCTCATCTATGGACATTGTTTCGCCAGGGGTGTAGGCTTGCTTGAAATTTTCAATGAATAAACTCATTACATGTTCTATCTTGTGAAGTCTGTTAGTTCCTGCAAAGTTATTGTCAGCAAAATGCCACATTTTCAACAGCAGTTCAAATCGATTGCGGCTCATGGTGTTTCGAGGTATTTGCAAGTCGTATATTTTGTTTTTAGACCAGTAGTCTCTCAGATTTGGTAGTTTGACCAAACCCATCCATCCTATTAGGCCTAGGAACCTTTTAATTTCAATAGCATCTGTTGGTGTCCAACCATGTAGTCTGGAATGAGGGGCAACGTCTTCTTGACATGAAACGACTTGCGTCGCATACAAATTTGTCTGGTCCACCATAACATTTATTATATCCTCAGAAACTAAATGTAAAAAATAATCTATAGGCTTACCATCGGCTAGCTTAGCTGATACTTCTGGATTTATCCCTGACTGTCCTGTAAATGGGAATTTCTTTTGCCTCCCCTGCCACTCTTCCCACTTTATCTTACGCTCTGTACCAAAAATATTTAGGTTGTACTCATCCTGTCTCTTCTTTTTATTCTGTTTTCTTTGTTTTGTTTGCTGCCCATTTTCTTCATGTTCATCTTCCGATTGGCTTATATCTCCTAAAACTTCTACATCATTAACCAACTCTTCCAGGTCACCATCAACCAACTCTTCCAAATCACCATCAACCGACTCTTCCAAATCAGCCTCCGATATATCACAAACATTTCCTTTGTCAAGTACATCTGTAACTAAACTTGTGGTTGTAGTTCTATGAGATCTTTTATTAGTTAGGACTAGGCCTACTTTCCTTTTCTTTGCAAATACTTTTTTTACTTTCTTTGGTCTCTTTTTATTCTTTACAGTTTTTTAGGCCTTTCATTTTCACTTTCATCACTACTTGTATTGTCATGCCAAACATTTGAAGAAGTTCCAGCTTGCACTTTATCAATTTGACGCTGAAATCCTTGCCAACGTTTAGTAATATTAAAAATGTCATCATTTTCACCAGGAACATATTCTGGATCTTTATCAGAGTCAAATATTTCACTTTCGGCACTCAAATCACCATCACTCAATGTGTCACCCAATTCCTTTTCTATTTTTCTAGGTGTCAAGTTTTTATCTCCCATGTTTATGTTCTATTATATCACTTGATAATACTAAAGAAAACATGAAAACACTGTCCACAACATGGAAAGCCTAGCAAAACAGTTCTATACAGCCAAACAGTTCTATACAACACACCACACAGCGACTGAAACTTATGCACTTTCAATTTTAGGTTACCTTTCAAGTAAACAAACAAAAGTACAGTGTTGCCAATCACTATTGCCACTCAAAAGATTTCCCATGTATCCTATTATAGGCTACAAAAAATCCCTGTTTGAGAATCAGGATATTACACACAATTATTCCTCCTATTTTGATAATTTTAGCATTCAAAAAGTAAACTTGTACTAAATTACATGTGTTACTGTAAAAAATTGTGTGTGTGCAAAAATGATACACATGGCCCAAACCAACATTTTTAACAAATATTTTATCTCTTGGGCCGTGTGTATCATTTTTGCACACACAACAAAAACAAGAATAAAAAACTAAAAAATGTTTGGATTTGAGTTTTTGGCCTATATAATTGGTTGTTGTGTTGTACTTGACCTAATATTGTAATTGGCCCCTAACAAATTTTTTTTTTAATTTCATAATGGCCTGAACCTTTAGGGTGCTTGTGTATCAGAAATGATACACATGGCCCCGTAGAGATGGCGCCTGTGTATCATTTTTAATACACATGGCGCTGAATGTGTTAAGGACAATTTTAAATTTTAGTAACAAATCGTGTTAAAAAAAAATCTTTGTAACAATATTGACTTTTATTGCTTATTAAACTCAATTACTCTGATCCATTTTATTTTTTTAGCAAAATGGTGTAAGTCATATTTTTTCATCCATTTTTTTAAAATTCATAAGCACAAAGATTTAAAAGTAAAAGTGAACTAAGTCACCCTTTCAGGTAAAGTGGTGTAAGTCTGACTTAGACCATTGTTGTGAACATATACTTAAATGAGAATGAATATCAAAATGCACAAATTATTTAAGGCAAAGTGGTGTAAGTTTTTTTAAACACTAATAAATTTTAAATAAACAATTATTTTTGTACATTCTTAATTTAGAGAGGTACTAACATATGGTCTGTACCATGTGTCAAAAAATTTCCTCCAAAATCCAAACTACTTTGACGTACGACAATTTTGTAAATAAAACCGTTTATCTCAAAACTATGATTTTTGACTTACACCACTTTGACTTTGACCGGCCCATATATATATATATATATATATATATACGTCCGTGAACGCGATAACTTGAGTAATTTTTGTCCGATTTTGATGAAATTTGGTTTAAAGGTGTAAAGCGGGATAAACTTGAATGAGTTCGCGAACCATCACGATCGGACCATGGGAACGGGGCTTTACGGGGGGTTTTATGGGGTAAAAATTGGTTTTTCTCACTTTTGACCCTCAAAACACAAAATTTCCCAATTTCTTTTTAGACCTTTTTAAAGAGCTTAAAAAAACAAATAATTTAGTATATAAAAGTATGATTCGCTAAAGGTTAGAATCTTTAGAGAAGAAAGAGTGGTTATTTGTCTCCAGATTCATCGAAGAAGTAAGCAAGGAAGACATTCTGCAATATACAAGAAAAAGAAGCATTGAGATAGACTGTGTGGAATTGAAAACGAAACATAGCTCGTACAGGTAGTTTAAAATAGGTGTTAAGCCTGAGGATTTCACCAAGACCTTGGACGGTGCGTTCTGGCCTCAAGGAACTCTAGTTCAGGAATTTGTGGTTAATTGGTTAAGGCATACCTTTTTGAGGTCTCAGACCTTTTACCGAGAAACCAACTCAACCAAGCGATATCCTAGACACAGTCCCTAGTTGCTCTTAACCTGTGCTCGATCACTGTACAGTGCTTGAGGAATAAAACTATCGAGTTGGAATTACTCTGTGCTGATAACAGTCTTGACGTTTTGGTGGTGTCTGAACACTGGTTAGTGTCTGCAGAAGTTCTGTGTTATAGCAATATTGGTGAACTCAGTATTGCCTCTAATCTTTTGCAGGATAAATCCTAGTGGCGGTGTCGCCATTTATGTTAACCCTGGTCTTAAGTGTACAGGTTTGGATCCAAGCAACTACTGAGAAGAGTTTGAGGGTGAGTTTGCTGCAATTTTGATGCATGATTTTGATCATACCGTGGTAGCCATGTATCGATCCCTCAGTGGTTCTGTCGAACGATTCTTTTTCCCTCTTGGGACTATGTTTGTTATTTTTAATTACCTTTGGTCTATCGATAGTTATTGGTACGGACCACAACATAGACTCATTGAAGTATAATAACTATTCTGTAGACTTTTTGAACACCCTACGTAGTTTTGGATTGTACAGTAGTGTTTCAGTCCATACAAGAAACAGTGCTTCTTTGGACTCCTTTCTCACTAATTTAAACTCATGGGAGTACGTTGTTAGAGTTAGTGATGAACAGATAGCTGACTATAAGCATATTCTCCTAACGCTTAAGTCCCGAAACATTTTAAAACGTTCACCTAAAATGGTAACCTTTAGACTTTCTAATGATTTTAGAATGCATCTCTTTATTAATGACGTAGAAAACCATGTGCCAATATGGTTTAATGATGTGTGTGCGCTTCCGGCGGAGGTGTCCTTTATGGATTTCTTTTTGAAATTCAAGGATACATTTGATCTGCACTTTCCTCAAATTCAAAAGACGGTACCGATAAGCCATGTAGGCAGTACATTGTCAAGTTATTTATTATAAATTATTATTATATTTATATTATTATTATATTATTATTATTATTATTATAAAGTTATTTACGTTTCTCCAATGCAAGAGCATCATGCATGGTCGCAGCCAGAAGATATTTTAACCAGTATTTGGCAAGAATTGAAGCAGGCATCCCTAACAATCTTAGTTATTTTTGGAGTCATGTTAATGCACAAAGAAAGTCATCCTCCGTGCCCCCTAATATTGTTCATGATGGCCGAACTATTACGGAACCACGGGAAATGTGCGAGTCTTTCCGAGAGTACTTTTCCTCTGTCTTTACCAGGTCCTCCCAGGATTTCATTCCTGATCATCTTGATAGGCTTGGAAATTCAGCAAATTCTCAAATCAGCCCTGCTGATGTCTTGGCAAAGCTTGCTAAGCTCGATGAGACCAAAGGCTGGGGTCCACATGAAATTCCTCCTAATGTTCTGAAATACAGTAGACACATTCTGGCTGAGCCAATATGCAAACTCTTCAATTCGTCATTGGCCTATGGAATCTTCCCTGATGCCTTGAAGAAAGCTTTTATTGTACCCATACACAAGACTGGACCGCATAATACTGTCTCCAACTATCGACCCATCTCTATCCTCTCTGCGTTGTCCAAAGTGTTTGAGGAACTCTTTTTGGACAGAATCAAGCACAAAGTAGCATCACCCCTCAAGGGTCCCCTCAAGGGGGGAGGGGAGTAGTATCATCTCCCCTCGTCAGCATGGATTTGTATCAGGACGTTCTACCGTCTCTAACTTAATAGTTTTAAACTAAAATACTTGAGGCTTTCATGTCAAATCACCAGTTGGATGCAGTTTTTTTTGGATTTCTCAAAGGCGTTTGACACAGTGGACCATACTCTTCCCCTTAAAAAAATCTTGTCAGCCTGGGATTTGATAACACCTCAGTTCGTTGGTTGGCTAGCTACCTCTCGAATAGGCGCCTGTATGTAAAATTTGCAGGCGCACTGTCCTCAGAATTTGTCTCCTCTCAGGGGTACCACAGGGATCTCGTCTTGGGCATCCACTGTTTTCACTGTTTGTAAATGATCTACAGGAGACTATTATGACGGACTCTTTACTGTTTGCCGATGATGTGAAACTATTTTCAGCTGTCGAGCTGTCTCAAAAGAGGAGGATTGCCTGATAATTCAGCGCAGTTTGGATTCCCTGGACCAATGGTGCTTGACTAACAACATGAAACTCAATATTGGGAAATGTCAAGTTATTACCTTCCATCGATGCACCGCCCCTCTGGTCTTCAATTACAGTGTTCGAGGAGAAGAGCTTTCCAGAGTTACGGAGATAAGAGACTTGGGAGTTATTTGGACCTCGTCGTTGAATTCTGAAGCTCAGGTAGCTGCCATCTGCAGGAAGGCGAACAAAATGCTTGGGTTTGTTCTTCGATTTTCCAGAAATCTTACCAACTTGACCGCACTGAAAACTTTGTACTGTGCATTGTTGAGGCAGCTGCTAGAGTATGGTTCATCAGTGTGGAGCCCTCATCAACGTTATCTCTGCGACGAGCTGGAGGGGGTGCAGCGCAGGTTTGCCAGGATGGTTGGTGTGAGGAATGGCTACATGTACCTTTAAGTCCCGATTGATGAAATCTATAGTGAGCTGGGTCTTCAGCATCTGGAAACCAGGAGGCACATCGCTGATCTCGTTGTCTTGCACAACCTCCTTAATGGCTCGTTTTACTGCCCTGATATGCTTCAGTAGATTCAATTTAGGACTCCTCAACGCACCCGTTCAAGAGACCTGTTTGTTAGACAGCATCAGCGCACAAACTACGAGATGAATGCCGCACTCGTCCGCATGCAAGGGCGGGCAACAGCGTGCCAGAGACTGTCGACTTCTTCCTGGACAGTGTATCTTCGATGAAGAGGAAGCTTCAACGTAGTCCCTAGTTTGAAAATTCATTGTCAATATTTATATATTTGAATCATATGTACATTATTATATCTAAATGCAGGGACTTTCTTGGCAAGGCTGTGTTCTGTTAATAGTAGTCTATTTGTATTGTTATTCTTGTAATTTCAGTATATATTTATTATTTATGTAATTTGTTTAAGTTATTTATTGTAAATGTTATTTATTCTTTTTGAATCATTATGTAGAATTTTTTATTATCAAATGCACGTATTTTTATTAAGGCCAGAGCGAATGCTACATTATTGTTATAATTATTGTTTCCATCTTGTTTTGTTGTATATATGTAAAAATGGAGTTGTCCGTTGGTATGTAAAATAAATAAATAAAGTGTGAATAGGCCTAATAAACTTAAACATTTGTACCCTACAGAGCTTGCCAATTTCGAACAATATATTTTGTCTGTGCGTGACTTGACCAAGTCCGATCCGTCTATGCTCCTTCATCTGCAGGATTTGAGGAAGGAATATCGTAGGCAGCTGCGGGTGGCCATACAGTCTGCGGCTGCTGACATGGTAGCAAAGTCTGCCAACCCCTGCAAGGCAGCGTGGTGTCTTACCAATCGGAGCAGGTCCAGTCCCAGAAGTTATGGTGAGACCGACTTGGCTTCTGCGAAGGATTTCAACTTGTTTTTCCTCGACTGTGTAGACAATATCGTGAGTGGTATTGTAGGAAATTAGGAGGATTATTTAAATAACATTCCTATGTCACAAGTATAGCTTTTGAGTGGATGATGGTTGCACCCACTGATGTTGTAAATATTGCAAATAGTTTTAAACCATTATGCAGTAAGGATGTGTTTGATATGTCCTCTGAGCTTTTGAAAAATATTGTACCTAATATTGCCGCAATACTAGCTCATCTGTTCAATTGCTGCCTATTAGAAGGGGTTTTCCGGAAGTCCTAAAAAAGGCCAGGACTGTACCTTTGTACAAAAAGAGGCACAGAAATAACATGACTAGTTATAGACCTGTATCTCTGTTACCAGTTTTTAGTAAGATCCTTGAGGGTTTAATGTTAAACCAGTTGTATGGCCACTTTGAGTTGCATGGTCTCCTTGTTCTGGCTCAGCATGGTTTTCGGAAAGGCTTTTCCACAGTCACCGCTGTGGACTCCCTCATACAGGTTGTTATGGACGCTTTCGAGAGGCATTCTTCTACTGCTGTTCTCTTGTGTGACTTTTCTTGCACTCATGGACTTTTCTTGATTGTATGCCGCATAATATTCTAAAAAAAACTTGAGAGACTCGGACTGGGGGAGTTTGCACTCAGGGTGGTTCGATCATATCTTGAATACAGGTCTCAAGTGGTAAGCTGGGCTGGTGACAATTCCAGTGCGCTACAAGTGAAGCATGGGGTCCCTCAGAGCTCGATTCTTGGGCCTTTACTGTTCATTGTGGTCATGAACAACATTTATTACAATGTGTCAAATGATGTCCTGCTATACGCAGATGACACAACCTTGTTTGCTAGTGATTCAGATCCCGAAGTTGCTAAACTAGCTCTAAGTAGAATGTTTAATACTGCCCCTGATTGGTTCTCGGGCAATAGACTTGCTCTTAACCAAGGGAAAACTCGGGAAATCCATTTCAGTCTTAGTAAGAATGTGGATAAGCAAGAGGCAGTAAAATTGTTGGGTTTCACCCTTGACTCTGAGCTAGGATGGAGTGACCACATTGAAGCACTGTGCACTAAGTTAAATAGAGTAACGTGTCTGCTCCACAAGCTCTCATAAGAAATGCCCTTTGATTTTGTAAGACTCGCTTTTTTTGCTTTTTTCACTCTCATGTTGTTTATGGAAACAGGCCACTCCCCAGTAGTTAAGGTAGGAGAGGATTTTATGGAGAATTGAAATGAAATTGAAAATTTTCATATATGTGTATTTGTGATTGTATATGTATGTGTTATTGAAAGTTGAGGGTTGGTGTTGGTTATTGTAAGAGAATGAGAGATTGAAAGAGAGAGTGATAATGAAAGAGAGAGAGAGAATGAAAGAGAATATGGGGAAGGAAGAGGGTAATGAAAGAGAGAGGGATAGAGAATGTGTGGGGGTGGGAGTGAGTGAGAGAGAGAGAGTGAAAGAGAAAATGGGGGATTGAAAAGAGAGAGAGAGAATGTGGGTTGGAAGTGAGATCACATAGACTATCCACTATGCCCTTACCACGATGAATGTACAGGAGGAACATTAACATCTTCTTTCAAAGATAGAAAACATTACGTGATCCATTACAAGACCTTAGAACAAGCTCTGTCAATGGGCATGATACTAGAGAAAGTCCATAGAGTAATTTCATTTAACCAATCATGTTAGTTAAAACCCTACATAGACATAAACACCCAATTACGAACAACCTATTCACATGACAAAACCCTCTCAAATTTCTTTAAACTGCAAGGAGGCGCTGAATATTTTATAGTTTAAATAAATGAATATGGGGAATTACGGTGTAGGCCTACATTGATTCAATGAGGGTAGTTTAATTATTAAGGATATTAGAACTGATAACGGAATGGATAATAAACATAGACGATTAATTACGTCACTAGCTTTACTAGCGTGTTTTACGTTTTAAATTCCTTCAACATGTGACCAGTTCTTTTGTTCAAATGAATATTATTTTATTTTTGACTCAGCTGTTTACCAAAACAAACTATATGTTGTTGTTTTTACTTTTCTTTGTTTACACTTATTTATTTAGCAATTGATGCAGTGAAATTGATATAAAGGATATGTGTGGACGATTCGTTTAATGACGTCAGGACACCACCGTTATAATTATGTGTACTGTGAATTTTATTGGATTTTTTCGTTTTATTTTAGGGAGTTTCTATTCAGACCTACTGGAAATTGTGTATAGTATGAGTAATTGTATTGTGTTGATATTGATTATGGAAGAGGCAGGGTATGCGATGGAATTGGAAGGTGATATCGTTGACTAGGCCTATACACTTCCTCAATTGACAATTGCTCTTTCTACTGGAGGCTTCTATAAAATTTGTCTTTATACGTGTAAGCTAGCTGTTCTGATTTATACACAGTTTTAACTGACTACTCCCGTACGTAGGACGGGCTAACACCTCGTATTCATGAAAAAGAAAAGGGTCCAGTGCAAGAAACCCATACCTGTAGGATTTTCAATACTAGATCTAAGTAAGAGATACATGTACCACATGTATTACAATAACTTGAAAAAGTACTTCCCACCGTTCAATTTAATATACACAGACAACGATTCATTTGCAATACAAGTATTCACTACTAGTACAGATTCCACTTCATTTACAAAAAATCAACATTTCATTTCTAATACTCTCTTAGGTAAATTCAAAGATACATCTCCTAATAATCCCATTCTAGAATTCGTTACAGTAAGAAGTAAAACATACGGGTACAGGACATTGAAAGATACCATACCACGACTAAAGAATTTACCCAAATCTTTTAATTTTACAAACTATAAAAACATACTACTATCCATTAAAATGTACAACACCTATAACAGAGTAATTGATAATAAACTATACCAAGTAATACAGAATAAAGCAGTAATAAAAAAAACACACACACCCAATCACACCCAAATATACACACAAATACACACACACACAAACACACACACACACATGAACCAATAACAATAACAGGAACCCCCACAGAGACATCATCATCATGAACAATCACCCTCTCACTCTCACTCTCTCTCTCTCTCTCTCTCTCTCTCTCTCTCTCTCTCTTTCAATACCCCTCTTCCTCCCCCATTTTCTCTTTCACTCTCTCTCTCACTCACTCTCACCCCCACACATTCTCTATCCCTCTCTCTTTCATTACCCTCTTCCTTCCCCATATTCTCTTTCATTCTCTCACACTCTTTCATTATCACTCTCTCTTTCAATCTCTCATTCTCTTACAATAACCAACACCAACCCTCAACTTTCAATAACACATACATATACTATTACAAATACACATATATGAAAAATTTCAATTTCATTTCAATTCTCCATAAAATCCTCTCCTACCATAACTACTCTCCCCTCAGCCTCAGAAGATTGTGTTGCTACAGAAGAAGGCAGTCAGGGTAATCTGTAAGACTGAGTATCAGGCTCATTGTGAACCTTTGTTTTGTAAGTTGCAAATAATGACTGTTATCAACGTTTATATTTTCAGTTTATATTTTTTTATGGGCACCAAACAGCAGCGATTCACGGGTAACGATAAACAATGTATGTAAGTTTATAGAAGTGTTTTTTTAATCACTAACATCTAATGAGCAAACTTTAACAAATTCTCTCCCACCCGTCCTCTCTATATATGATTTAGCACCACGTGGTAATGAGTGTGTTAACACGTACTCTCCCACCCGTCACACTCATCTGTATGTATGATTTAGCACCAGCTGGTACTTAGTGTGTTAACACGTTCTCTCCCACCCTTCAGAGTATTCTGTATGTATGATTTAGCACCACCTGGCTGATAATAAATGTGTTGACACATTCTCTCCCACCCGTCACAGTACTCTGTATGTATGATTTAGCACCACCTGGCTGTTACTGAGTGTGTTTGCACGTTCTCTCCCACCCGTCACAATCATCTGAATGTATGATTTAGCACCACCTGGTACTTAGTGTGTTAACACGTTCCCTCCCATTCGTCACAATCAACTGTATGTATAATTTAGCACCACCTGGCTGGTAATGAGTGTGTTAACACGTTCGCTCCCGCCCGTCACAGTACTCTGTATGTATGATTTAGATTTAGCACCACCTGGCTGGTACTGAGTGTGTTAACACGTTCTCTCCCACCTGTCACAGTACTCAGTATGTATGATTTAGCACCACCTTTCTTGTAGTGGTAATGAGTGTATTAACACGTTCTTTGCCACCCGTCAAAATCCTCTGTATGTATGATTAAGCACCACCTGGCTGGTACTGAGTGTGTTAACACGTCCTCGTCCATCCGCCACACTTCTGTAAATCTAGCACTACCTGGTACTGGGTGTGTTAATAGGTTCTCTGCCACCCGTCAGACTCATCTGTATGCATGGTCTACAACCAGGAGACTGGTAATAAGTGTGATAACACTTTCTCTTCCACCCGTCACATTCTTCTGTATGTATGGTTTAGCACCACCTGGTACTGTGTGTGCTAACAATTTCTCTCCTACCCGTCACATTCCTCTGTATGTATGGTTTAGCACCACCTGGTACTGAGTGTGTTAACACTTTCTCTCCTACCCGTCACATTCCTCTGTATGTATGTTTTCGCACCACCTGGTACTGTGTGTGCAAACACTTTCTCTTCTACCCGTCACATTCCTCTGTATGTATGGTTTAGCACCACCTGGTACTGAGTGTGTTAACACTTTCTCTCCTACCCGTTACATTCCTCTGAATGTATGGTTTAGCACCACCTGGTACTGAGTGTGTTAACACTTTCTCTCCTACCCGTCACATTCCTCTGTATGTATGATTTAGCACCACCTGGTACTGAGTGTGTTAACACTTTCTCTCCTACCCGTCACAATTATCTGAATGTATGATTTAGCACCACCTGGTACTGAGTGTGTTAACACTTTCTCTCATACCCGTCACATTCCTCTGTATGTATGGTTTAGCACCACCTGGTACTGAGTTTGTTAACACTTTCTCTCCTACCCGTCACATTCCTCTGTATGTATGATTTAGCACCACCTGGTACTGAGTGTGTTAACACTTTCTCTCCTACCCGTCACAATTATCTGAATGTATGATTTAGCACCACCTGCTACTTAGTGTGTTAACACGTTCCCTCCCATTCGTCACAATCAACTGTATGTATAATTTAGCACCACCTGGCTGGTAATGAGTGTGTTAACACGTTCTCTCCCACCTGTCACAGTACTCAGTATGTATGATTTAGCACCACCTGGCTGGTAATGAGTGTATTAACACGTTCTTTGCCACCCATCAAAATCCTCTGTATGTATGATTAAGCACCACCTGGCTGGTACTGAGTGTGTTAACACGTCCTCGTCCATCCGCCACACTTCTGTGAATCTAGCACTACCTGGTACTGGGTGTGTTAATACGTTCTCTGCCACCCGTCAGACTCATCTGTATGCATGGTCTACAACCAGGAGACTGGTAATAAGTGTGATAAAACTTTCTCTTCCACCCGTCACATTCTTCTGTATGTATGGTTTAGCACCACCTGGTACTGTGTGTGCAAACACTTTCTCTCCTACCCGTCACATTCCTCTGTATGTATGGTTTAGCACCACTTGGTACTGAGTGTGTTAACACTTTCTCTCCTACCCGTCACATTTCTCTGTATGTATGGTTTAGCACCACCTGGTACTGAGTGTGCTAACACTTTCTCTCCCAACCGTCACAGTATTCTCTATGTATGATTTAGGACCACCTTGTACTGAGTGTGTTAACACGTTTTCTCTCACCCGTCACAATCGTTTGTATGTATGATATAGCACCACCTAATAATGTGAGTTAATCCTTTCTCTCCCACCCGTCACAATCGTCAGTATATATGATTTATCACCACCTGGTACTGAGTGTGTTAACACCTGCTCTTCCAACCGTCAAACCTCTGTGCATCTAGCACCACCTGGTACTGAACGTGTGTGAATGTGAACACGTTTCCTCCCACCCATATATATTTAGTGGTACTGAGTGTGAACACACGTTCTCTCCTGCCTGTCACATTCCTCTGTATGTATGGTCTAGCATCACCTGGTACTCAGTGTGTTATCACGTTCTCTCTCCCATCACTCTCCTCTGTATGTATTTAGCACCACCTGGCACTGAGTGTGTTAACAAGTCCTCTGCCCCCCCCCCGTTACTCTCCTGTGTATGTATTTGGCACCAGCTGGAACTGAGTGTGTTAACACGTTCTCTCCCACCCTGTCACTTTCCTCTATATGTATTTAGCACCACCTGGCACTGAGTGTGTTAACACGTTCTCTCCTACTCGTAAACCTCTTCTATATGTATATATTTAGCACCACCTGGTACTGGATGTGACAACACGTCCTCTCCCCCCATCACTCTCCCCTGTATTTATATAGCACCACCAGGCACTGAGTGTGTTAACACGTTCTCTCCTACCTGTCAGCCTCTTCTATATGTATTTAGCACCACCTGGCACTAAGTGTGTTAACAAGTCGTCTCCCCCCCGTCACTCTCCTCTGTATGTGTTTGGCACCACCTGGCACTGAGTGTGTTAACACGTTCTCTCCTACCCATAAACCTCTTCTATAGGTATTATTTTGCACCACCTGGTACTGAGTGTGACAACACGTCCTCTCCCCCCATCACACTCCTCTGTATTTACTTAGCACCACCTGACACTGAGTGTGTTAACACGTTTCCTCCCACCCCGTCACTATTCTCTGTATGTATTTGGCCCGACCCGGCACTGAGTGTGTTAACACGTTCCCTCCTACCGGTAAACCTCTTCTATATGTATATATTTACCACCACCTGGTACTGAGTGTGGCAACATGTCCTCTTCCCCCCATTACTCTCCCCTGTATTTATATAGCACCACCTGGCATTGAGTGTGTTAACACGTCCTCTCCCCCAGTCACTCTCCTCTGTATGTATTTGGCATCACCTGGCACTGAGTGTGTTAACACGTTTCCTCCCCACCGTCACTCTCCTCTGTAGCACCACCTGTCTTTGAGTGTGTTAACACGTTTCCTCTCCCCGTCACTCTCCTCTGTATGTATTTAGCACCACCAGGCACTGAGTGTGTTAACACGTTTCCTCCCCTCCGTCAATCTCCTTTGTATATGTATTTAGCACCACCTGATACTAAGTGTGTTAACACGTCCTCTCCCCTCGTCACTCTACTCTGTATGTATTTGGTACCACCTGGCACTGAGTGTGTTAACACGTTCTCTCCCCCCCCGTTGCTTTCCTCTGTACGTATTTGGCACCACCTGGTACTGAGTGTGTTAACACGTCCTCTCCCCCGTCACTCTCCTCTGTATGGAATTTTCACCACCTTGGCTCGTACTGAGTGTGTTAACACAATCTCTCCCACCCCGTCACTCTTCTCTGTATTTATTTAGCACCACCTTGCACTGAGTGTGTTAACACGTTTCCTCCCCCCCGTCGCTCTCCTCTGTATGCATTTATCACAACGTGACACTGAGTGTGTTAACACGTTTCCTCCCCCCGTCACTCTCCTCTGTATGTATTTAGCACCACCAGGCACTGAGTGTGTTAACACGTTTCCTCCCCTCCGCCAATCTCCTTTGTATATGTATTTAGCACCACCTGGTACTGAGTGTGTTAACACGTCCTCTCCCCTCGTCACTCTCCTCTGTATGTTTTTAGCACTACCTGGTACTGACTGTGTTAACACGTCCTCTCCCCCCGTCACTCTCCTCTGTATGTATTTGGCACCACCTGGCACTGAGTATGTTAACACGTCCTCTCCTCCCCATCACTCTCCTCTGTAAGTAGTTGGCACCACCTGGCTCTGAGTGTGTTAACACGTTCTCTCCCACCTGTCACAATCCTGTACTTATGAATTAGCACTACATGGCTGGTACTGAGTCTTTTAACACGGCCTCTTCTATCCCTCCTACTCCTGTGTATCTAGCACCACCCGTCAGTGTATGTGTTAACACTTGTTCCTTTATTCACTCGTCGCTCCTCTGTGTCGGATCTGCGTATAGAACTACAACAAGCGTCATCTGGTGCTGGGTGTGTAAGCAACTTCTCGTACTTGTCGTATTTGTTTATTTCAAAACGTATGTTGCTATCGTTGTACAAAATATATGTTGAGCACAATTTTAATCGATCTACTGCACAGTGGAAATTAATTTTCCTTGGTCTTTATCTTTGGTTTAATGTTGTCCCTTTTATTGGCTTTGGGTCATGGTATTTGTAGCCCTTTTTTATAGGTGTCATATATCAATCTTCTTCAAATATGCTTTTTGAAATCAAACTGATACCGAAAGAAATGTTGTACATATGAATTGAACAATGCCCCAGCTCGAACACAGTTCTTAATGAACTATTTTCTTTATTAACATTAAACATAAAGACTGAATACAAGTGTGAATCCTTCGGAAACATGTAATGAACAGAATATGATTGTGGAGGTAAACTAAGTTGAAATCTCACGAAACGAAAAGGTCACAATTGTAAAAGTAAATGATTTGTTAAAACGTCAAAATGATATATGTCACAAAAAATAACGAATATGTCCTTTTTATTAGCTATTCCGTTGGGATTCTGTTCTGAATGGTTCATGAGTGTTTTTGAGCTGCAATCTCTTCTAGCTTGAAGTACCAATGTGTACATTCTCTTGTGCATCTAAAATCATACAATGTAGGACACATACAAGTAGGGAAAACAGTTATTTGTAAAACAAATCTAATAAAACAACATATTCATTATACTGTAAGAAACCCCCGCCGCAGTAAATTTGAATATAATTTTAAATTTTAATTTGTCTAATTTTATTTTAACTAAAATATTTTCATAAACAAAATATATTATTGTCCATTAAAATAACATTACATTAAACGTTTATTTATGTTTGCTGCTACGCGTAATGTAAATAAGTGTTTTCTTTCGACCAAAGGTTATAATAGTATAGGATAATAGAAATAAATTTGCCATTTTAGCAATAACAGTTTGCACGAATCGTGTTTTTGATCTCTGGGGACATCAAAATGAAAATGTAAATCCGTCCCAGGTCTAGGTCTACCCTGAGACCTACGGTAATAGCTACTTCCCTATAGGGAAATTCACTAAAATATTTCCAATTTATGTAACCATTATGCATGTGTTGTAGGTCTAAAGTAGCAATTTTTACTATCTAGGGCGTAAAAACCCCCGTCGCAGCAAACCTGATGACTAAGCGAATTTCCATTTGCCTGATTTGACTCTCAATTAAATCTATTTAAATATAAAGGTTTAACGAGTAGGCTATCACTACCTAGGATTGCTGCTACAAAGAGGGGGGGGGGGTAATAAAGTGTGTTTTTAGTCAAACTAGTGGTCGTCCAGTGGTCAAAAACTCGACCAAAACTATGTAATCTACACGCATTGACTATTGGATACTGAAGTAGACATCCAATCTATATGGACCAGCTGTCAAAATTTATTTATTAAAACACATGTAGTTGTGCATAACAGTCGAGTGGTTTTGGAGTTCTTGGACACTCACTTTCCTGGAAAATGGCATGGTAAAATTGGCCCATTACGACGGCCAACGAGGTTCCAGACTCAACACCAATGGACTTCTTTCTTTGGGGCTATTTAAAAGACGAATTGTACAAATCCCTATACAACAAAGTTGCAGATATGACAACCAGAGTCAGAGAAATCCTTAATGGAGTTCACCACTACACACTCAATAAAGCTGTGAATGATGTTTTGAAAATGGCTACTACTGTACATGTATTTATACAGATGGTGGCCACTTTGAACACCTGTTGTAAATATGTTTATTGTACCAAAAATGAAGTTGTTATAATTAAAATAAATATTTTCTTTGTGTCCTCTAGATAACTTTAATTGTTTTCTTATTATAAGCAGTAAGTAAAATAAGAATAATCCACTACCTGACTTAACACTAATACAGTTAGGCCTACCTGAATCATATTCAATCTTAATTGAAGAATAATTATTAAATTATTCTTCATATTTTATCTCTCTGTAGTTCGTAATCGGTTGAGTATAACAAAATTTATTTAAAAATAAAAGTCTTAAATTTTCATTTACTATCCGAAAACACCATAAAATACAGTGTATTCCATAAGAAAACACAAAGTTGACCACCATATTAAAAAATGGCGGCCATTTACAAATAATTTACTTATTTTTAAACATCTTTAAAACAAGAGAATGTTCCCCATATAAAGTTTACTGTAAGATGTAACGTTTACAAAATCCCATTGGTGGCACTGTAAAAAAAAAACAAAGAAAAAAACACCCTGTAGATCTTGTATGACTTAACTTCAAGTAAAGTTCGTGACCGTCAATTTAAAATAAATACAGCATAAACGAGATTACCTATTTGTTATAAGTTATGTGCCCTGTTACCAATTAGGCTGTTAATATTTTGAAATTTTATTTATTTGTTATATTACAAACTACCACATAACATAGTGTAGTTCATGTTGTTTATTGACTCGTCGTAAACGAATCAACTTCAAACAAGGCTCAAGGGGTAAGATATTTGTAAAGAAAACTTGACATTAGACTTTCCCCTGATTTCGTATTCCCCACGGACAACTCTATGTGAATGTTACATGTGGTGTAGCAGTGAGAACTCTTTGGGAATTATGCAAACGATAAGGCTTATATGATTCGTGCTCGTAGGGTTTGAAGTTCACACGACAGCACTCAGTAGTTCAATACCATCGGCATTGAAGAATAATTTATAACTTGGGCCAATATTGTTGTGAATGTGGCGTTTAAACATTCATCCTATGGCTTATAAGGGGGGAGAGTGTAATAATGCCTATTAATGTAAGATAAAAATAATGTAGTTATTAAGTTATAAAGTGTTAAATTGGCGACAAATTTTTGAAAGCAATAATGTTATTCGTTCACCACTATATCTTATCTTACTAATATTATAAATGTGAAAGTTTGTGTGTTTGTTTGTTTGTTTGTATGTTTGTTTGTTTGAAGTTCAATCACGCATTAACTACTGGACGGATTAGGCTGAAATTTGGCATGATGATAGCTCACATTCCCGATTAACATATAGGCATATTCTTATCTCAAAAATCCTTTCGGGCTCCACCCCAGTGGCTCTGTAGTTCCCCATGTTAACCGTATTCATATTTATTATCAATAGTATTCATATTTAAAGGGAACTAAAGAATTTTGTCAGCTGTTTCAACTAAAAAAGTTGGTTCTATGATATGCAAAAGCATTAAAAAGTTATAAAATTTACCAACAGGGTGCAGCACTATATTTTTTTGCATTTATAGCTAATTTATAGCTGCATTACAGCTAATTTAAACTAAGCAGCAACAAAAAACTGTGATACGCAATAAGAACTAACTGTCAAAGAAGATTGTTTACAGTTATGTTTATGTTTTTAATTTCATGAATAATAATGATATTTTGCGAATTTTTGATCATTTATTTTTCTCTATTGTTTAGGGGAAGTGGTAAAACATTATGGCTATAGTTGATGTGTAATACTATAGAATAGTGTACATTTAAAGAAGTAAATTTCATCAAACTATGTCCTCCCTCATTGTAAACGCAAAGCTTGAGTATAACTGCAATAAGCATTTTATTCTTATATGCCAACCCCGTACGAAGGACGGGTACTATAAAAATTCGAAAACCATGTTAAAAATAATACCCTAACTGTAGCAAACCAGCAGGCTAAGGGAATTCCAATTTGTCCGATTGAATTTTAACTAACATTTAATCAACATTATGCTTTTACAGAGAAGGTAATAAAGTGCACTTTTAGTGAAGCGGTTATAGCTTAGTATGAAATAAATACATTTTCCAAATTTTATCACATTTTATCCATAAACAAGTTAACGGAAATCGTTTTATTCATAAAAGTAAAATGGGAATTTAAAATGTACAGTTTTTTCTTCTTCTTCGTAACTTTGATTGTACAACAGTGCTTTAATGTACAAAATAGTTTTTTTTTTTTAATTCCATACGATGTCTGTAATGAAAATTAGACATTTGTATGTTTTAAGAGTAAAAAATTGCAAAAAGAACTGTTGAAAAAATTAACACCCAATAGCAATAGCTTCTACCTTATAACCAAAATCACCAAAATGTACAAGTAAAAGTAAACCAACCGTATACTAAGCTATTGTTGTTTTACTAAAAAAACACACTCTATTACCCTCTCTGTAGCAGCCAATTGAGGTACTTGTTAAACCTAATTTTATTTAAATAAATTTAATTGAAAATCCAAACAGGCAAATGGAAATTCACTTGGTCTGCAGGTTTGCTGCTGAGGGGGTATTTTATCTACGTATTTATACAAAAATTTTAACTGTGGATATAATTTTATATATATCAATTCTAAAATTGGTTTTAGACAACTGCTTACTATTTCAGTAACAAACTAAGAGCTACATGATACTTGTCGGAAAAATCCATGTATACCAAAGGCAGGTTATTTCCACAAAATGTGCAGTTATGACACATGTGTAACACTAAAACAATCACATGTTTTTTTTTTATTTTATTAACACGTTTTTATTAGCTACACATTTACAATCGATTTTTAAATAACTTCCCAATGAGCTAGAGACTTGAATCATGAAATATAGATTAAAAGTATATGACAATGCAATATTAAATAATTTTATTTATATATTTTCGTTGGGCTACGCCCCATGGGCTTCCAAAGTTTCAATTTTTACATTTTGGAAGAATGTAAATGTATCAATTTAAATCAGTTGTAAATACTTTAATTTGGCAGTTTGTTCAACGATAGAGGTCAAGAGGTACAGGTTCTGCTCCCGAGAGATTCAAAATTGTTATGATTATGAGAACTAGCGGCCTGCGTCACTTCGTGACTTCACAATCCATTATGTATTTGATATATAGTTGATAAGGGTAAAAACGATTATTTATTATCATATTCGTATTATTTACATTGTGTACCCTATTATTTTCATTTCGTTCGCGATCTCTTCGAAGAATCTTAGTAAAATTAAAAATGCTAATAAAACATAAGATGAAAACAGTGTCTTCTTTAGATTTTAAACAAATGACATCACAATATTTTACTTAAATTCCCTAAAACACCAATGAAACATACTATGAAAACACAAAATCCAACGTAAGTAATTTTCTTCTTTACATTTTATACAAATAGCATTACAATATTTTACTTGGATTCACTGAAACATCACCAACTACAGATAACCCAATTTTCGTATGGATGTAAACGAAATCGTATTATGGCCACCTGCTTTGATGTAAACAAATGTAAACTCGAAATAGTTCAGATGATTGACAACCGAATTCAGCACAAATTCTGAAATTTTAAAAGCCTGTAAGGCTGTTTTTGTAATGATCAGCTCAACCTTTATATTAACTATCTAGGAGCTACCCTATAGATTTATTAAAAACAAATATCAAGAAATGATAAATTGGGAACTCATTTAAAATTCTTGTAAATAGCCTACTATTATTTGGTCGTACGATAGATCACTTAATAATTCCAAGACCAAAATGTCTTGCAGCACACAAACAAATAGTTTACACAAGACTTCGCAATGAATCGCGACCAATGTAAGACTAAGGGAGGACCACATCACATAAGTCATGCCCTCCTTGAAAAAAAAACTAAATATGCTATGGACGTTTCATAAAGCACATTGTGTCGAAAAAGATCATGTTAATTTGTACGTTCATAATGATGAAATAACATTAAATACATGCCATAATAATAATGACTAGGGGAAACCCGTCGAAATCGACGGTTACTCTTGAGGTTTTATGTTAATTCAGCTAACTGCGATAGATAGAGTGAAGTAATAAAAATATTAATTAAGAAGGGAGGATAAGCATAATAATGAGTATGACGATTGTGTACCTTAAAAACGTGGTTTATGAATTCGTTGAACACTTATATTTCATGTCCTTTTATCGGCTTTAAGTTGCCCAAAAGGTTTTTTAGGAGGGTTATAATTGTTTTTGTTCATGAGTTTAGTTCATGTTAAAGCCACTTTCACCATATGGGAAAAGGACCTTTTAAGCGAATTTCCAGATTGGGAAGTAGCTATTACCGTAGGTCTCATGGTAAGACCTAGGCCCGGGACACGTTTACTTTTACATTTTGATGTCCCCAGAAGCAAAAAACACCAACACCATTCGTCCAAATTTATATATATATATATACGTATATATAAATAACAATAATATATATATATATTTATTATTTTCTTGCATGGTAGGGCTACTAAAACACTTTGTTAAATATGTTTTTGAATTTTAATATATATATATATATATATGTGTGTGTGTGTGTGTGTGTGTGTGTGTGTGTGTGTGTGTGTGTGTGTGTGTGTGTGTGTGTGTCCGTCCAGACTATAACTTGAGTAATTTTTGTCCGATTTTGATGAAATTGCGTTTGAACGTGTAAGGGTTATAAACTTGAATGGGTTTGCGAACCAGCATGATCAGACCATGGGAACGGGGTTTAACGGGTGGTTTTATGGCGTAAAAATGGAGTTTTCTTATTTTTTACCCTTAAAACACAATTTTTATCACTTTTTTTCTCCAGACCTTTTTAAAGAACTTAAAAACACTAATAATTTAGTACATCAAAGTGTTTGTACGGTGATTGGTTAAGGAGAAAATTGAAACAAAATTTAATTTAAAATTACCATGCTATTCTTACGGAGGATATTATAACATTTTTTATTTGGCTTGTTTATGGAAATATTTTGATCAAACTTGCGGGATTTATTTATTTCATACTAAGCTATTGATATTTTATTAAAAACACACTTTATTAGTTTCCCTGTAGCAGCTAACCTACTACTCGTTAAACATAAACATTAATTTAATAGATTAATTAAAAATCAATCCAGGCAAATGGAAATTCCCTTAGTCGGCAGGTTTGCTGCAGTGGGAGTATTTTAGACAGTCCCACCAAGTTTCTAAGCCCAGCCGTTCTCTCAAATTAGCTGAGACAAAAGAAAAACAGTTTCAATATAGTTATAACGATTTTGGTTATGTTTTAATAGACTATATAAAATACTAGCTGTTGCACCCGTGCTTTGCAACGGGAAGAGGACACAAAATAGAAACATTTTAATCTTTATCTCTTACATATAATAGTTACACATCCGCCAACGCTTTTAGAAACAAAATTCAACTTTTATGGCCTTAATAGAAACGTTTAAAATATGACTTTTAAATCTGGTAAGTGGTACCAGATCTGTTAATCTGGTAAGTGTAAATGGTGGATACCACCATTTTGGTTTTGATTAATTTTAAATCTAGTGTAGGCTGATTTGAGAAAAACTGACCAAATCTTCGAGTAAAACTTTGACATACATGATTTACCAGATTTACCTTCATCTCCCTTAATTACACATCTTTTAATTTATTATTGACATTTTAAATTTCAATTTTAAAGTTGCAAAAATACTTATTATTAAATTTAAATATCTTTATATTAAACTCTTCTTTTATATTAAATCACAAATCCTTTCATCTTCAGTTTTTTCACTCACAATAAATCATTAGCAAAACTAAGTCAGCTGATATAAACTTTAGAAATATTGCTGTGCCTTATCAATACAGTCTTTTAAAATTTTAAAGAAACTATAACTATAGGTACTATAACAAATTTCAAACATATAATTTAGCATTAAAGACAGCAGACAAAACTAATATGATTATCAAAGCATCAAGGACTAAAAAATGTAATAGCAATTACAGTATATGTTTCATTGCATCTCTGATTCTACTACACAAAAATATCAACAAACAACTTAATATACAAACCAGTTCTTTTAATCAGTTCCATCGTCCATTGCCTTTACATTTTCACACTTACCATTACAAAAACTTAGTAACAGATATTTCATTGATTTTAGAAACAAAAGAACACTGTGTACTGCTTAGTATTATGATATTTTCCTTGGTTTAATTTAACCAGTGGTGTGGAAAAACACAAATAATTAATTAAGCTATGTTAAGATAAAATAAGAGTATTTTGTATTACCATTTGATAATTAAATATAGTTACACACACATATACAACAGATTTTAGAAAACAAAAATCAACGACAATTTAGTTATTGATGATATTCTTTAGTTTAATTTAAGCATAGGCTTAGCAAAACACAATAACTTAGTTTACCTAAATATACATATAAAAAACGATGTGATGTGCAAATTATGTTAAGTTAATCTAACACATGTGAAGCAGTTACAATTTATTTAAAGTAGCCTCCAAATTCATACAAAACATATATAGGCCTACATTGTAATTTTCATACTGTTTCTATGAAAACATATCAATAACATTATTTTCACTTAAGATTATTAACTTAAGACGCTTTAAAAAATCCTATGCAGAGCCGGAGTTGATACAGCAGCGGTTATAAATTTTTTTTTTCTATAATCATTGACATAGTTTTAGAATAAATAATCCATGATAAAAGATTAGATTAAAATAAACCTACCTCATATTTATGGAAAATATTATATTTAATTTCTTTGTATCAGCTGTCTGAAATTGTGAAATATGCAGTTTAGCAGTTCTTCTTGTTTATATTTAAATGTCAAAGCAAATGTAAACAAACATTGTTAGTGTTCTCATCACAGCCATGGAGACCAATCAATATTTACTTTTAAATTGTTCACCTCAGAACTTTTAAAGCCAAAGGGGCAAAGCCTACGGTCAGTATCGAAATGTGAATAGTCCTATAATGGTCCTTGGTATGGTAGCTATATTTTTTAAAATTTAAGCCCAGTTGGTTCAGTAGTTTTTGCACCTATTAGTAATACACATACAGACAGACACCATTAGATTTTTATATAATAGTATAGATATTCAACATCAAACACATTGAATACTAAAAAGTAGAAAAATAATAAATAAAAAAAAATTATTAAAATACCACGTTAATAAACGCTCTAAAAGTAGAAAATAATTAATAAATATGTGGAGAGGATATATTATTGTAAAATTTAAAACGAAAAACGTGGGGCGCATTCCAAAGATAATAATAATAATTCAATAGGTTAAGGTTAAGGTCATGAAGACCACTATAATTGTAAATTAGCTGTTGCATGCTCTTCACTTTTTTTCGTTTTAAATCTTACGAGAATTTATTTTCTCCCCATATTTATGAATCAAATTCTACTTTTGAGTGCGTTTAAAAATGTGTTATTAAAAAAAAAATTAATTAATTATTTATTTTAAGGCTGATTCAGAACTATGAATGGCTGATAAAATGAAGATTTTAACTATAATAAGAATATACTAAGACAATCGATCCTTTTTTTAAATTTATTGTTTTACAATATTGTTGAATAAACTATGTAAATTCACATTTTGAAAAGAACAGTACCCCCAATTAGACTTTTGTGTCTGAAATTATACAGACCTAAGTGTTCGCGAAATTTAAAATTCAGTTCATCCAGTATCACCAGGTAAAGAAGACACGTATTTTGTAGCCTATTTAGATAGAGTCAATTATGCATTCGCTCTCGATTTGATCCTATTGTCTCTTTGAGCTGCACTCAATAGCATAAACCCATTAACAAGAATGAACTAGATTGAACAACTGCTTTTACTCAAACGATTTTAAAATAGGAGTATTGTGTATGCAAAGTTAAATATGAAAAACATTAAATTTAGAAATGCCCGTATTTTGTGAAAGAATAACAATGTATTGTTTTCGAAATTTCCTGTTGTACTGTAGCGTTGTACAACCCAACTTCTTGTATTATTAAAGTGATTTACAAAAACCAATAGCGTTTTATAGAACCTCAATGAAAACATTAAATCTAAGTTAATGATTTCCCCCAAGAGTAAGGAATCTCAAACCCGATTGTCAACGCTCGCAAATAACGAGAGCGTTCAAAAAATACAAATCACAATAAATTCACAAAGTACTTTACATATCATAATGAAATTTTAATTCTAGTAATTGACTGCAGTTTTGTAAAATCTACATAAGGGATCCAGAAGTAGGGATAGTTTAATGGATGAACATCATTGGGCACTTTCGAACTTTTTTATCACCAGAAGATACTAGCTGCATTACGGTTTAATGTGGCAGTATCCATTACTGCAGTTGTATATAGCCACTTTAGCCTATGTTGTTAAGATATGATGGGTTTAAACAAGGATTGGTTTAGACGTTGAGTATCCCACTTAATTCTGTTCAAGTACTGTATAAAAGTATCGCTCACTCGTCAGAAACTTTACAACAGTTTTAACACTTTAGGTAGGCTAAATCATCAGACTTCTGGAAATTTACGACTACTTACATGTACATACCTTTTAACAGCTCAGAAATATAACGTAAGATTGTTGGAGAGTAGCGGATTTACATAAATATCCATAAATTAAACAACTTCAGCAAGTGATCAGGGCTTCTGACTTACCTTTTATAACACCTGAGCAACAATACGACAGATTTTCCAGATTTATTCAAAGCCATTTAAATACAAATTCAAAGGTAATAATCCATAGACATTTACAGAATTATCTTAGTGATATGTCACAGGAGATAATTTTAACCTTCTTTAACGATAAGTAGGCCAAAAGCTAGCGTGAGTTGGTGCATTAAATTCATTGTAGTGATTTATTAAGTAGCCTTAAGTTATCCAAGTATATATGTTACACTCAATCTCCGATTTCGGACAATGTCCGAAATTTCTACCCACTCCGCGATGTGGATAGTGTGAAATACCCACGTCGCGGAGTGGGCATTTTATTTCGGACATTGGCCGAAACGAAATGCCCAGATCGCGTTGTGGGTAAACTGATTTACTCAAACGCCGAAGTCAAAACCTTCTTCGGCGATTGAGCAAATTCAAAATACCCACAACGCGATGTGAGCAAAAGTGATTGCCCACGTCGGGTAGAGGATATTTCTAGTTTGCGCAAACGCCGAATAGCCTGTATAAACTACCGTATACCCAAAAATCTACATGAAATCCACAATCACTAGGTAAAATAAATAAAATTTATGTTTTGATTATAATTATTTAATGTATAAAATAGCATTTTGGAAAATAAACAGCAAATCACCGAATAGGAACAAATATAAAAAGGTCCATTACACATACATTGAGAATACGTTTTTCCTCTTTACAAAAATAGGAGTAGCCTTAAAACACCGATTATCACACAGTTCTTGTTACATCTTTCTTTTACTTATTGACACATTATTCTAAAGTCACTCTAATTTAGTGAAAGGATTTAAAAATTAAAACTAATCCAACCTGACATCGTGAATTCAATAATGATGGGTTTAACGGCCAGTCATTTACTTTGAGATTTTTTCTTCAGTGAGCAAGGTTCGAACATATCCAAGTATATTTTAATCACCTCTCTGGTAATGTTGCAAAATTTCTTTTTAAGCTCTACTTCCATAGCTTTCTCTTTCTTAAGACCAACTCGCAAGTGAGCTGAATGAATTGTGTCATACATTTGATCAATGCGACAAAAATATTTTATACCTGTCATTTCACCAGTTGTTTTTTTTCAATTAACATTTCTTTGTCATCAATGTTTATGACATCGAAGCGGTTGATTCGGCGATAATCTTTCAATGATAATGACTGTCCATCACGAGCGTATTACTACAGGGCAGCAACAGTAAAGAAAACACAATGCACGTGCAGGTCCATCCATCCTAATCGCAAATAGTGCAAATGGTGGGGGTGAAATGTCTGAACGTGAATTCGGCATTTGCCTAAACTATAAATACCCACAACGCGACGTGGGCAATACATCTTGCTCACATCGCGTTGTGGGTATTTTGGATTTACTCACTCGCAGAAGAACGATATGACTTCGGCATTTGAGTAAATCAATTTACCCACAACGCGGTCTGGGTATTTCACTTCGGCCAATGTCCGAATAAAATGCTCACTCCGCGACGTGGGTATTTCACACTATCCACATCGCGGAGTGGGTAGAAATTTCGGACATTGTCCGAATTCGGAGATTGAGTGTAACATATATAATATGAGTGAAGTTTATATTTGTTACTTCGATCTCGTTATCGGCACCAAGAATATATGGTATAGCTATGTTCTGCTTCAAAAATAAATTATATACCAGTGTTATAGCCAGGAAAGATCCATTTTCACTATAGGTCTAATTTGCATGTATATTTTTGAATATTTAACATGGCCTTTGAGTTGCCATCACTTGAAAAGAACCAGTATGGATCATAAACATAAACAAATGACGCTTTTGGCCCGAAAATAAACATTTTTTAACATAACGTAATTGTTGTTTATGTTTTGATCTATACCGGGTCTTATTCTAGTATTCGTGGTTGCCATAACGTCATGATGGTTTTGCAAGAACGTAAACAAAATAATCGTAACGTATGTTTATATAGAGCAAAAGAAAAGGACAATCGGATTGATACCGTTGAGCAGATTATACGACAAAATGAAAAACAAATTAGGTCAATGTCGAGTAGTAAAATTCATAAGAAGATGGAAGGAAGTTGTCCTCCAAAAACAAAAATAATTACAAAACGAAATTACAATCATGCAAGTAGAAAAATTCTATGTTTTGGCAACGAGGTAAAATGAAGGATTCCCTTTCTTTGACAATATTAACTAAACCGTTTATGTTAGTGTTTATTATAAGTGGAATGTGACCCTTACTTCCACTTTTTCTTTCCAGTGTACAGTATTTAAGTATAGATACAATTTAATTTAAGGCCAAAGAGGTCACCAATATACTATTCTTGCTTTAAAATTCTAATGAAAATAAGCCTGTTGACCCGAGCATATTTTATTTTATAGATTAGTTCGTTTTTACCAAATTTCATTGATTTGTACCAATTCATTTGTTTGGGAAAATAACTAAAACAAAATCTACTGTAGATTATGAACACAAAATGAATTCTAATCACAAAACAAAATTGAATGTGCTTAAAAAATTTAATAGAAATACTATTATGAGAAGAATTAGGATGCCATTGTAAATGTTGATTTATAAGTCTTTGATGCAATTTGTAGTATAATGTAAGCCATTTTGTAAATACTTGTATATATTGTAGATCTATGTAAGGCATCTTTTAAAAATAATGTGACTTAGCTAATGCAACTCGTTTTGTTAAAATTTTGGCTAAATAAATGATTTGATTTGATTTGATTTGATTTGATCATTGAGATTGATTTTACATAGAATAGAACCGAGGACCTCTAGAATAGCAATATAGAACGCTCTTCACTACTCTACGAACGGTGAGTTGGCAGTTGTAATCCGACAATCCAATACCATAGTGGATTCCATTAATTCAATCCAACATGAGCATTTTGGCAACCTGTTGAAGTTTGCGAATTATCAAAATAAGAAATGTACATGAAGCAGTGATACTGATCACCCTTAAAAATTAAATTAATTGATAAATAACTTGACAAATACAGATACTGAAACCCATTAAAAGTTTAACTCACAAGTGGTAAAATATCAAATATCGTCAGTGATGAAATTTAATTTGAATATTATACTACAAATTCATTAAAATATTTAACAAAAAATTTTTTATCTGAGGTGCATTTATAATAGCCTACTAAGAAAGAAATATTTATGTTATTTACATCAAGGTAAATAACACATTAAAATAACATGGTAAAAGGAATGATTTGGTAAATAAACAAACGCTAATATACCATTTTACTCTCTATAGAGGCTTCCAAGGAGTGAAGGCATTCCAGGGACCTCAAGAATAAACTCAAAACTGGTTTTATGATATACCTATTCAAAATTATTTTGTAAAAAAATTATTATATAACAATGATTAAATATTTTTTAAATATTGCCGTTAATTATAAAAATTACAACTAGGCCTATACAGTGAAAAAGGAGCATGACTGCTGCCTACATAAACGAAATCAACTACAGTATATTACCTGTTATAACAGATTTAAAGATATATTATAAAAGAATATTTTGAAAATGACTTTGAGCAAATACAGTTTTCAGGGTACACTAATGTTTTCCCAGGTACTTATGATTAAATAGATTAATCTATATGTACACTACTCTGCTACTCCTCGGGTATTCAAACCAACAAATATCATGTTTAGTTTAGTTTGCATAATGTTATAGGCTTTATTAACAAAACTATTTTTGTAAAGGTTTATGTAAACGTTATAGACATTATTTTATTTTTACCTGCTATTCTACTGATGAATGCTACGTAACTGGATAAACACACGAAGCTCTCCCGACAGTATCACCACCCACCACCGCGCCATCCCTCACCACAGCGCCGCCGTGCCAAACGCTTCTGTTGTCGTCTGTCTGGAAACGGAACATCGGAACAATTTCTTCTAGTCCCCAAGCATTATTTAATAAATAAATACTGATAGGAACGAAGTAGGCTAGCCGTTTAATGTTGAATAGGTCTAAATAATGTGTAATTATTTATGAATTATTTCTTGTTAAAAATTACTAATACGTAGCCTATATAAGTCAAAACAAACAATAATTAAATTTATATCGTAGCTTACCTATATTATTTGTTATTTCCATTCTTTAAATAACAAAAAAATAGGAAGAAAAGTGTATTAAAATGCTTATTAAATTTAGAGGTAGCCTATATAGAGCCATGAGCATTTAATAAATAGTAACCTACCTTATGTTAATGAATGAAGTTCTTCGAATCTATTTCTTCTAATCTAAAATATAGGTATACTATTAATACATTCATTTATTTACATTTACATTTATTTACATTACCATTTACATTATCTATTTACAATATTTACATCCGCCTTCATCTTGGAAACTGGAACAACAAAATTAACATTACAATTTGGCTATTTCAAATGAGGAAATATCTTAATGTGAATCTTGTATAGGCCTATTATGTTTATTTTTGTTTGTTTGTCACAAAGTTGCTTAGCATGGGGAATGTTTGTAGGTTTAGTATACTAATAATGTTAAAATTTATAGACATCTATTTACAATCCCTTTCATCTTGGAAACTTAAACAACAAAATTAACATAACAATTTGGCTATATTTCCAACTAGCTGTTACCCACGGGCTTCAACCCGTTTGACAAAACTATTGATTGGTTATGTTAACCTGAAATAAACATAATACAGTAAAAGAAACAAATAATCACACCTGATTTTAATTAAGGAAATAAATTGAAAGAATAACAAACAAATAAGTACAGCTGAGGTATTTTTAACATTAGGTATACCATGAAAAGTTCCCTTTAAAAGGAATTACGAACTAAAAGGGCAATTTATGACATAATTGATAGTTTGCCCAAGCTTTCTCGTCATGACGAACATTTGAAGTATATGGTTTATGGGGGTGTGACTTGTAGTTTTCTCAAAAGTTCATGGGTACTTTTGGCTATATGTATAGATGAGGAAATATCGTAGTGTGAATTTTGTACAGGCCTATTTTGTTTATTTGTCACAGAGTTACTAAGCATGGAATATGTTTGTGGGTACTGGCATATATGCATATATCTGGGGTATCTGTGTGTGCGTGCTCAAGTTCAAAAACTTTTATTTCAGTAAAAGATTTAACTAGCATAACACAATAACTTAAATGTGAAATACAAGAATTCTAACTTGGTTCAGAACCCATTGTAAAAATGAAAGAATACCATGGAGGTAGACGTACAATGTACAGCAAATACATCTGCATCTTTGGAAAATCATAAAACATAATTGTCTACAAAATTTTGAATCCAAACAAACAGCATCTGAAGAACATAAGAACAATACTGGTAATGTTCACCGATAAAGGCGATGTTTGTGCAAGTCAATGAAGCAATTACATCTGATGACACATTCAACGCTTTCAATGCATATATAATACAGTGTGCTATATAATAGGGCTGACTCCTATTTCATTCTTCTAAGATCTTTAACTATAACTAAAAACCTGCTGAGAGTCTCAGATTGTTATGCTTACCAACAAAACATTCACAAAAATGCATACCTAATAAAATAACTCCAATCTATTGATGTTTTCGCGTTAAAATTAACGTTTAACATAGTGCTTTGGCTTCGTTACTTTAATAACGTTTAGTACTCGCTCTGAAAAATGTCAATGATTCAGATACTTACAAAGAAGAGAATAAGCACACAAAAATACTACAATCAAAGAATACATGTTTTAGGATCAATAATAATGAACGATTTAACAAACACATTTAAAAAAAATATATTTAACATAATTTTTACAAAATATCAATCAATCAATACATCGAGTGTTGATAACGCTGGACAGAATATAAGTTTGTGTGTACATATAAATAGCTTGTAGCTTTACATATAAATTCTGAGAAAAATTATAGCATCTCAACAGAATGAATTATAAATTTTTCAATGTCCTGTGTTGGCAATAAGCTTAATACACTATCTGTCATATTATGTTAATAGTTAATGTTTTTGCGTACAGTTCACATGCTCAGCAGTTACTAACTTTGACATCAATCTATAAAAATATATAATTTCAAATCTACTAATATTTTCAATCATTAACTCAAAACAATACGCTTGTGCACCACACAGTGCCACGACAAGTTGATTTATCACAAACTCAAGCCTCAAATCCCACTTTTAGTCGAGTTTTGCAGCTCTATTGTAACCCACCTTTATACGGGAACTTTGATAGCGACGGGTTTGTTACTCCACTCCACACTATTACTGTAAACATTATCAAAATTTACTCTTTAAAAATATGCAAAAGAAAGAAAGCTTAATATTTTAAGACGGTTTGTCATGTGTTGTAAAGTGAGTAATCTCTGTTTTTATATCTTTCATAAAACAAGCTTATAATTTCAAACCAACAGTTTTGACCAATGTACCTACAACTTAAGTGAAAGATTATCCCCATAGGCCTATAGCAACTTAGCATGAAGGTGTCCTAATCTGATCGTGTACAAATTTACATTATCGTGTATATTTTATTTTTTTCGGTGTACCAAACTAGTTAATTATTATGTGGTAAGCTGATAATTTACATACTGGATTAGGTTAACTTAAGAAATCCTATGGTTAGTCACCACTCAAATGGGTTCATATAAATAATACTTTGAACAGTTTCAATAAAAATAAAAATAAAATAGCTATGTATACTATTAAGCTGCTTAAGATAGAAGGGAAATAAATAATCCATACGAAAAATCTTTTTATTGGTATAATAGTAAGAAAATATATAAAACTCCAGTCACACTTCAAATTAAGCGCATGGTCACAATAACGATTGTCGTTCTTTCGCAATGTTGTCAACATGTTTTTTTTATTTATTCAACTGTTGAGTTTAGCAGGAAGAGTCCCCAGCTGGCTTTTAATAGCTATGGACAGTAAATATCCCTAACACGCTACCTCCCTGAGTTTAAAGCGTTCTCTATCTGCTTTTAGAGTTTAGACAGCAAGTTTGGCTGCATTTTCTTACTATTCAACAGTAATTAAGAGACTATTTATTAAATGTATATTTGTTATCTTATTTAGGAAATTTAGTTTGTATAAATTACGCTCAGTTTAGATACCAAACGATTGCTTGCTACTGTTGACTCATTTGCGATAATGGTTACGTTAACTTGTTAGTACAGTATTACAAGTCAAAATTTGTTGTCTTGACATTGTAATAAACAATTAAGGTTTATACAGTTATCAATACTAACCTATCACATAAATTGTTACTATAGACTGTAGAAAGTAAACAAGAATGAGGCTTATACGTTTACTGCAGGTAAATACCAGGGTGATTGGTAATGTGATAAATTTTAAGGCATTATTATGCACGCCAATTGCGATAAAAATACGCAATTTGTATAGTTCTATCTCACTTCTACTTCTGGCAACATCCATTTTTAGCTTTTTCTTGACATTGTTTATTAAAATATCAGTTTCTCAACTCGTAGTCTATATAAATGATATTTGAAATGACTTTATTAAGATTTGCATTAATATTCTATCGGAAAACGTATACTTTGTTACAGCCAAATCCATATAATACCTTGTAAATTTGACTTGAATAACAAATTTGGAAAAATCTATAATAAGGGCACTACAAATTGGACAGTTATACACTGCGTTAAAAGCGATCAAAAAGTATTCAAAACTTAACCTCATTTTTAGCCTTAAAATTATAAATTTTTACTGTTACATTTTATCACTGCCTAAGGGGAGGCATATCACGTTAAACGTACAATTATTTTTTTTTCAATAACTGTTATTAACTACAATACCCCCGCAGCAGAATACCTGCAGACTAAGCGAATTTCCATTTACCTGATTGGATTTACACTAAAATGTGTTCTTAAAAATTTTACATTTATTCCATGTTTAAATAGAATTAGTTTAACGAATACTTAGGTTTGCTGCACCAGGAAGGGTAAACAAGTGCTTTTTGTTGTAAAATGTTAATAGTTTAGTAAGAAAGGGATATGTTTTCCAAATTTGATCAAAATATGTTCATAAACAAGCAAACTACAACGGTTGGCTTATTCTCCATAAAAATAACATGGGAATTTTAAATTAAAAACTTTTTGGAATTTTCTCCGTAACCATTGGGCGCATGATAACGCTTTAATATACTATTTTTTTTAATCTCTACAAAATGGTTGGGAAAGAAATTGCTAAATTTATGTTTTTCAGGTCAAAAATGGGAAAAGCCAATTTTTACCCCATAAACCCCCCACAGACCCCCGTTCCCATAGTCCGATCATGCTGGCTCGCTAACTCGTTCGAATAAATGTAGGTAAATCTCATTAAAATCGGATCATTTTTGCTTGAGTTCTCGTGCTAACGGACATATATATATAAATGTATAAATATATAAAATAAATAAATATATATATATATATATATATATATATATATATATACAGGGTGTCTGGTCATAAGTGTTAAATAAAATTTTTCATCAATCTACATGGTAATGGTGACATAATGACGCACATTTGAGGTTCCCAACTTCAACCGTTGGAGAATAACAAATAAATGAAGATTTTTCAAAAATAATTGTTGTTGTTATGAAAAATATTATACAGTATTACTCTGTTAAAAATGCACTAATTGTTAATGTAAATGTTATTTTCAGAATCCTTACAAAACTTTAAATAGATATAACACATAACCCTTGGGTTATGGAAAATATTCTATTTAAATTTCTTCGTTAAACAAATTATTTTTAATACTCACGAAAATTTAAATAACATTCAGCAATTTATTTCTCGGTTGCCGAGTTCTGCTGAGTTGATCAAATATTACTAAAAACTTCCTTATTTAAAGGGCTTTACAATGGTGTATAATAGTTTTTACCTAATTTCAAATTCCCTGTAATTCGATCATTATTGTGAACAAACATGGTAGGACAAAGAAAAGCTATTGTGAAGAATAATACATTTAAGTGCAGGCAACAAATAATTAGTATTTTTTTCTCGCATGCAACGCTTTGTTTATAACTATCAAGCTAAGAAAAGAAACATATAGTAGTAAAATGTGTTTGTGATAAAGTTGGTTATCGTATATTTTTCATATTCCACATAGGATTTAAATTACCTCCCGGAATTTTTTATTGTGTTGAACGGACTTAGTCAAGAGATTCAAGTATTTTACTGATAACAATACTTTATCTAAGCGATAAGAAAACAAAGCGTAGTCATATTAAAAAAAAAAAAAATACATGTGGACAGTGATCGGTCAACTATGCCTTTTCCGATTAGGTAGTATGTTGAAATGCATTTTATTTATGGTTTGTGTAACGGTAATGTCTCAGCTGCTCAGAGAGAGTACCAGGATCAGTATCCTGATCGCACCACCCCCAGTACTCAGGTGTTTACTAGAGTGCATCAACTTTTGCTGGAAACAGGATCGGTTGAGAAGAAGAAGAAATAAGTAGGACCTGTGCATGATGTTGCAGCTGAAGAGGGCGTAATTCAGAGAGTTATGGATAATCCTACTACTAGTGTTAGGCAGCTTGCCCTTAAAACTAGTATGTCCCGGTGCAAAGTACAGGGGAGGATGTAACCCTCTCTAACTGTTGAAGTTGGGAACCTCAAATGTGCGACATTCTGTCACCATTACCATGTAGTTTAATGCAAAATGTTATTTAACACTTATGACCGGACACCTGTATATATATATTATTTTCTTGCACGTTTAGGGCTACTAATATAATACAAATCAAAAACATAGATAACAAAGTACCCTTTTAGTAATTATTTCATTTTTAATGACGACATGTTTCGGAGACTAAGTCCATTATCAAGTCATATTTACCATAACCTCATTCTTAAAACTAACAAAATTAAAAATATAATCATATGTAAAAATAATGAAATATGTTTTAAGAATGAGGTTATGGTAAATATGACTTGATAATGGACTTAGTCTCCTAAACATGTCGTCATTAAAAATAAAATAATTACTAAAAGGGTACTTTGTTAACTATATTTTAGATTTTTAATATATATATGAATTTGAACGGATGGTGTTTTTGGCCTCTAGTGACCTCAAAACGAAAAAGTGAATCGATCCCGGGTCCAGGTCTTACCATGAGTACTATGGATATAGCTTTTTGCCCATATGGGAACTTTGCTAAAAGAAATATACCTGTTTTAGTTAAAAAATAATTAGTCTTTGTAGTGTAGCGAAAAGTAACGTTCAAGACACAAGTAAAAATGGGTCTATACAATCTTGATCTATAAAGTGCTCGATAAATCTCGCACTTTAAACATGGTCTTAAATATGTAATTACCCACTTTCTACTCTTATTATGAAATTACAATTTTTATATTAAATGATCAATGGTATTCATCCGAATGTAATTTTACAATGTATTTTGCAGTTTACAAGTATACTGTAAATAGTTTGTTATAACAATATGTTATGTTTATATTTTTACATTTTCTTAAACTATTATGGCTACTTGGTACCCATCAGGCCAATGTTAAAAATATTAAAATCAAATTTTTAATTTTTAACAAAAGTTATTTTTTATAACAGGGCATAGCATAACTATTGTTTTTAGCTTCAAACTAATATTTTTCTAACAATTAAAAAAAAATACGTCCGAGGCGAGTTTGAAATCACAGTGCGTTTAAACGTTACGTTTATTAAAGTATAGGGTATTTATAGACTACAAATTTAACATAGCAGTTTTTAGATAAACTTAAAATGACAACGTGTCCTATATTAGTTTAAAGGAATGCACTAACAAATAATTAGAAAGTAAGATAAATATATACGGACGTTTGACGGTCAAGTGCACCGCGTCATGCCCTAAAAACAAGCATTCGTGACATCGGAGACCAAGCGTTAGATGGTTAATGAAGGGGTCTTCTCCAGTGACAAGGCGATGGACGAGGTAGTACGTGGTACGACGTGGCTGCCAACTGTAATATTTGTCTAGAAAGAACCATTTATTATAGCTCACCTAAGAGGATGGGTTTCAAATTTAATGTTGTATACTCAAGTTTTGTTGTATTTATAGTAAGTGTTTGTGGATCACTAGTGACGAGCAAGAATTACTATAGATTTCATCCTTCTTGGGAACCTCAAGCAGAAGTGAATATGTGCAATACATCCCAGTCAGCACAGATCGTTGAGGTTCCTGGTAGGACCTTGGCCTCCCACACTCGGCCCCCGGGATCCCTCGGAGGGCTCCTGCAGATCTTACGCGGAAGGTTGCTCAAAGCCCTGGACCGTGCCTTGGACTCCGACTCTCTGAAGCTGGCGGAAGGGGTCTACCTAGACAACGAGTATCATCAACAACAGAGGTACGATACAAATCCAAGCATAGCTTTCACTTGTACTAATTGTACCAATTATGCTAATTTACCAATTGTGCTAATTTAAAACTATCCTACACATCTATATATAAAGCCAAAAGTACCCATGAACTTTTGAGAAAACTACAAGTCACACCCCCATAAACAATATATTTAAAATGTTGGTCATCACGGGAAACCTTGCGCAAAACTATTCCTTTTTTTCATAAATTGCCCTTTAAGTTCGTAATTGCTTTCCAAAGGGAACTTTCCATATACCTAATGTTAAAAATGTCAAAGCTGTACTTATTTGTATGTTATTCTTTCAATTTATTACCTTATTAAAATCAGGTGAGATTATTTGTTGTATTACTGTATTCTGTTTTGTTTAGCTTAGCTAAACTTAACGAATCAAAAGCATTATTAATACTTATGAAGTCAAACGGGGTGAAGCCCGTGGGTAACAGCTATTTATTTATACACAGTGATTCCAGTTAATGCCTGTTGAATCTAGTTACAACGAGAAATTATTACAATATTTTCACAAGCTTTCTTACACATACGTAAAATGACTGAATGACTAGCTTAGGTGAAAAACATAGTCATTCAACTATTATTTTCACTTGCAGTTATCCTTTTCAGTTGAGGAAAGTCACTCTTAGGTTAAGTTAGGACACTTTGTCCGCTATACACTTCCACTCTGAATTTGGAAGTTTTATTGCTGTGATTCGTCTTCGTCCTAAAGGATTCGGCAAAATAAGAGTATACCTCTTTATTAAAAAGTGGAATAATCTATTGCATGAGAAGCTACTCACCTCCTCAGTCTATTTTACTACCACCGTATATGTAATACGTTATTGAAATAAATACATATGACCTAGGAACCCGGAGATTGTTATATAAAACAAAAGCTAAACGAAATTTAAGGAATTGTTGTAAACTACATTATTCGTATGTTCGTATGTACACTTATGCAATGTCTATTGTTTGAGTTGTTTGTTTACGAAGACAAACATTAACATTATCCGTGAAGAAGTTGTATTTGGCGTGTATTTTTCAGAAACTTATCATGATGAGTATCAGTTAATACAATGCTGTTTACTACATTAAATTTGGCGTTTATAAAATGATAATACATTATGAAAATCCAATCATCACCTATCAATTTAATCACCTTATCAATTTATAATCCTTTTAGATCAGCAAAACCAATACGTATGGTGAGAATTTGTTTCTGGCAAATGCTCAAGGTCGTGGTTAGGTTCTATTTATCTATCTCCATACTAACTTAATACAATCAGGAGTTTCCCTGTAACGTCCCTTTTCCAGCCGTCCTACTCAACCGAGTTTTAAAATAATTGAGGTTTAATTTTAAAGCTTATGTGCGATATGTGCGAATGGTAATTAAAAACGTAATTTCTTTTAGGGCTTCGCCCCCTCACCTCTAATTTATTTCTAGAGTCCATTTTCAAGGATTGATTTATGCTGACCTCTTTTATAACGGTTCAAATGTGAATTGTAATTTAACAGCCGTTCCTTCAGTCAAATGTTTAATCACAGTAAGATTGTAAACAAGGGACTAAACCGCTTAAGAAAAAGAATTTTAAATAGGTTTTTAAATACTTTAAATACTTTTTTCACAACTGTGACCTGACTGAGGTACCCTAGTAGCACAAATATATATTAAATACATATGAATAAATATATTTAAAATATATTAAATATATAAAAATATGTTTTTGAATTTATTAAATATTTAAAAAATATGTTCCAATAATATATTTTAGTGAATAATATTTAAATAAAAATGTATTTAATATCACTTCCAAACATCCCGTGGGGCCTAAACATAAAAACACAAAATAATAAAGATTTAGTATGAAAAGCACAATTATTAGTTGAATAAATTGATTAAATAGTTCACAAAAACTAATTTTGAAAAAATTACTGGATACAATTTTTCCGGCCCGGACGGGTCTCGAACCTGGGTCCTTCTTCTTATGAGCCTCTTACCTTACCTCTGAGCTATTTGTGACTGTTGATAGAATAAGTTTTCAAATGATGAAAGAGTGGCCGTCAGTTGCAATGGTTGCAATACTTCAAATATTTTTGATACCGGTTCTACAGTATAATATGATTCTGTTAATCTGTTTTGGCATCAAGTAGTTGAGTTAAATAGTGCTGTAGTGAATAGTGAGTAGTCTCCACGAATACAAATACAGTAAACTACAAAAACTAATTTAAATACTATGATACTATGACAAATATTATGTAATTTATGGCATATGTAAATCAAATGATTATTTTTAGAACGTCATATACAACCGTAATTAGTTTCTTAAAAGGTCGCCAGTCACTAGCACCCTTTTCTAGCCAATCATTCGAGATTTCTATGATCACATTCATTGTCACATATTGCAATTAAAAAAAATAAAACCCATCAACACGTGTTTTTCGTTTGACCCACATGTAGCTGTCGAACATGTATACTGCCTCTTAACTATATGCATAATTTTTTCTTTACGTGCATGATAGATTGACACCATTCAGAGTTTGTATTATTATTTACTTAATTTTAACGCTTTCACAATAGCAATTATCGTACAAAAAATGCATGTATAAATCGATAGACACTATAAAAAACAAAAAGATGCCAATTATTTATTTGCTAATTATAATAGATTATAGGCTATATATTCTACAAATATATTATTATTTTATTATTAAAATATCTGATGTGTTTCAAAATATATTTATAAATACTTTAAATATATAATATAATTTCAAAAATATTTTATATATATTTTAAATAATTCTCAACACATAATTTTTTTAAAATATTTAATAGGAAAAATATACATATAAAATATGTATATTATAGATTCTATACTTATTTTATCAATATATATTATGAATCTATTTTATATATTCAAAACTTATATTTAATTTATATTTTATATTGCTTTTTGGTAATATTTAATATATATATTTGAATATATCAAACTATTATTAAAGATATATTATTTATATATTTTATTCGAGGTTCTATCAAATACATTTTTAAATATATAAAATATTTATATAATACATATTTGTGCTACTAGGGTAAGTAAATCACTATTTATACCGTAGATCTGAAATCAACAAATTTATAGAAAATTAGTAGTTCTATTCGCCTAATAAACAAACATAATCTTGAAGAGATAAATGGGTATTATCATAGAATAAACATACTTCCTTAGAGAGAGTATGTTTAATCTATGGTATTACACTGAATTCATTTTGCCTTGAAAAGTGTTAGACTATAAAACTGCGTACGGCTTCCCTCGTTTATTATTATTTTACCAACTAAAATGAGATAAACATACACAATTTTACAGGTCAAGTGTAGGTGGCTAAGGTTACATTTTTCAAATGATCTTAAATCCCCAAAATCTGATGCAACGTAAAGTTGACTAAATAGAAATTCGATTTGCATATTTGAGAGAAAAGTACAAAGTCTCAACCAAAAAGAATAAAGCATTTCTTAATGGTTTCTTGATTGTTTAAATAAATGCACTCATAAATACTTATAAATAAAGTTATATAAGTTATATATTGACAAGAAATACGAAGTTTGCAATGATTCTCTTACTCTGGAATTATAAACAGTTAATTAATTCAAAGACTAATGAAAAAGTGGAACATTATTACACAATGGAAATGAGGTTATTTTACGGTTGCGTGATTATAAACAAACTAAAAGGACCAACTTTCTCGTTGACGTTTTCTCATCCATAATCATCTCTTATAATTTCTTAATCTCTATACAGGATTGGCACTGTTCAAAATTATTATTCATAAAACTTTTGAAAATCAAAATCGGGAAGATCAGTAATGACTAGCGAATATTAATACAATTCTTATAGTCCGTCCATCACTTTTCACCTTAAAACAGTGATGAGATTGTACATTTTCCAATGTTCCAGGCTGGAGTCAACAGTGTTGGACTCTGAGCCGTTTCTGGTGGCTTTTCTCCAACGTGTGGTCAGACTTTTGGAGACACGTACTCTCAGGGTCAAGCTGGGAGTCATGAAGGAAACTGCTGATCGTGGTACGTACCACTTACATAACAAACCTACTATACATTAAATAAACATTTGGCTCAGTCTCCTACGAATGGTTTAGAATATGTCAAGCACTCCATTCGAATTAAAAAAAAAGTGAGCAACTCGGGATCACATAATTATGACTTAGTAAACGCCATCTTATAAGATCAATCTTAAATTATCAGGCAAAAGGCAGTTTTAGCGAATTTTGGATATAGGGGAAAAGTTATTACCGTAGGTCTTATGATAAGACCTAGACACGGGGCCGATTTACCTTTTCGTTTTTAGGTCCCCAGAGGCCAAATACACCCTCGGTTGAATTCATATATCTGAATTTATATATGTGTCCGTTAGCGCAAAAGGTCAAATTTTGATTTGATTTGGTACTAACGTGTAAACCTACTTTTATTCGAATACATTCACGAACCAGCATGATCGGATTATGGGAGGTTTTACTGGGTAAAAATAGGTTTTTCTGATTTTTGACCTTAAAACATAAGATTTCTCTATTTATTTTTAAGCCATTTTTAGACCTTAAAAATTATAATTTAGTCTATTGATGCGTAACAGTTGCGGAGAAATTTCCGATAAAGTGTAAATCATAAATTCCCATATTGTTTACTAGCAGAGTACCCGTCCTTCGTACGGGGTTGGCGTATAAGTATAAAATGCTTATTGCAGTTATACTCTTGCTTTTTGTTTGCAATGGGAGAGGACACGGTTGGAGAAAATTTGGTTCTATTAACTTACGGTGTGCTGTAATACAACACCTATACCATAGCCATAATAAAGTTCTACCACTGCACCTAAACAATAGAAAAAATTAAATTACCAATTATTCGCACAATATGACAAATTATTCATGAATCAAAAACAAAAGAAATACCTGTAAACAATCCTACTTTGACGGTTCCCATTGTGTATCACAGCTTTTAGTTGCTGCTTGATTCAAAATTAGCTGTTGTCATAAACGAAAAAAAGATTATAGTGCTGCACTCTGCCGGTAAATCCTATAACTTTTTAATACTATTGAATATCATAGGAAAAACTTGAATAGTTGAAATACATGGTAAAATTCTTTAATTCTTTTTAAATGTAAATACTGATAAGGTTAACATGGCAATCTCCAGAGCCACTGGGGTGGAGCCCGAAAGGGTCTTTGAGATAAGAGTACAGTATGTCTATATGTTAATCGGGAACGTAAGCTAATTTCATGTAGCTAATTTCATACCTAATTTCAGCTCAATCCAACAAGTAGTTAATGCGTGATTGAACTTCAAACAAACACACACACTTTCATATTTATAATATTAGTATGATTACTATGGAGAATAAATAAACAGTTTGTTGTAGTTTGCTTGTTAATGTTAATTAAATAAATTTAATTGAAAATCACTTCAGGCAAATGGAAATTTGCTTAGTCGGCAGGTTTGCTGCGACGGGGTTATTATACTAAGCTCTTAGCTTTCTATAAAAAACACAACTCTGAAAATGTTAATTTATCTGAAAATGATAAGAGAATGTTTTAGTGAAAATTGAGTTAGGTAAATAGGAATTAGTTGAGTCTGCAGGTTTGCTGGGGTGGGGGGTATTTTAAAATTAAATTAAGTGATGAAATTCATTAATAGAGACGAACTGAAAGCCCCAGTTTCAAAAACCAGCCATTCTTTTTTACTATTTTATTAAAAAGGGTATTTGTCAGTATAATCAACGATTCTTTTTTAACTCGCTAAGTTGTAACATTTCTTGATATCTTGATGGTCACTATTTCAGATGAAAGTTAAAATAAGTACATGCACTTGTGTGTAATATTATAAACTGACCTAACATTAAATTATTAATGTATGTAAAAGTAGCTACCTGTATTACGATAGGGGGCATGGTAAGACCTAAACCCGGGACCAATTTTAAAGCCCCCAGAGGCCGAACACACTATTCGTTATTTTGATCCTCAACACATAGAAATTCCCAATTTTTCAAGCCATATAGCAAAACTACAAAAACTAAATGATTTTTGTTCAATAAAAAAAGCTAAAACGTTGTAGTACGATCAATGGCTTCGATGGGAATTAAAAACAAAAACATAACTATCAATTATTTAAGATGGGGACGCCACTATGTACGTATTTTAACCCAAATATGAGTGAAGGATGAGTGGCGCGATCTTGTAGTCTTGTTAGTGACTAAGGCCGATATGTTCCTTAGACACAGATGTAGCCTAAACAGCCAATGGAAACTAAGCGACCTACAGTTTATGTAATTTGTAAGGTGAGCAAGTAACCCTTAGTTTACAGGTTGGCTTAGTCTGCTGGTTTTCTACTGCAGGATATGTACCAACATGCTGGGCCTCTTCAATTGAATTTGATCAAGAACTGTTTCGTTGAAATCAGGAATACCCTTTTATGTTTATACAAGCTGCTATACCCGTGCGTTGCAACGGGAAGAAAATGTGACCCAGAGAGCTATTAAAGTGGTGCTGATGTGTGTTTTAAAATACAACAACTCTATGATTTAGTATGAAAATATAAACTGATTTAAAAGTGTAAACCTACTTACTTTCAAACCCCTACTTTTAATGTTAATGGGTCCAAAAGAATATGACTACATACCTTAGTGTTGCAATAGCATCAATTGATTCTTATTCATGCTTCATGAATGACATGTTTTACCATAACTCTTCAATTTTAGTCAAGCCTCTTTATACGTAGCTTACTTAAAAAATTACAAAATGAAACTTTGAGAAATACTTTACAAAACGTATACAAACTTTCTTTAAAACCAAACATAACCCTCCTCGATCTACATAAAGCGCCACGAACATATTTTTCGAGTAAATAAACAAACACTAGTTCATTGTACTGACCAGCTGTTTCATTACAACTTTAGAAGCATGCCAGCCGTAGCCCTTTGGAAATCAGCCTGTGGGGCAGAGCCCTTAGGAAATTCATCCATATCAATACTTTTCGGCAAATCTACATACTCTAAGCTTCATTTTTATGTGCCATATGCCTATATTTTTATTTGGTAAACGGCCTTAACCGTTTACATAAAATTTTATTGTATCACTTTAATAATATAATAGATAATTTTAGCTGGCTAAAGTCACTATTTTAAATAAACTTGTTCTTCCATAACATAAACTTGAGCTTCCAATTCTTTACAGTTCAATGTAATTGACTTCTAAAAATGTATCGTTTGAAAGTGTTGTAGTAGTGCATACAAATGTAAACATCGGATTAACTGCTGCATAACTAAAGCAACGTTGACTTTTGGAGGCCTTAGTTTTCATCAGTGTTAAATTATTATTAGTTTAAGTCTTGTGACTTAAAACTGTTCAATGTTTTACTTTCTCCAAGAGTCTCATTTCTCTATACCTAATACAACTATGAGTATGGATTAACAGAATAGTAGTCGTTATTTTGCAGCTCGGTTTTTAGTCCATTTTCAGGTAAACGAGGATTTCAACAACTTTTGACTACATTGCTTGTTTGTTCAACTATGTTTGTTGACAGTGAGAGGGCTTCATCGTGGCTACAGGCACGCCTTTCCCATGATGGTTGGTTCTTTCATGCTGTTGGCTGCCTTCACAGTTCCAATGGGCTTCCAGTTCTTGGCAGTGGTCGGTGGCAAGGCTCTGGTGCTTAGTCAAATTGCTCTCTTCCTTGCCTTAGGAGGTCACCTGCAAAGGTATATATTGGACCAACCTTGTTAACTGTGATTGTGCAGCACTTTTTGTGTTGGAAAGTCTTTAAAAGTTCCCACTAATATTAATTATGATTGTTAAAGTGTGTTAAAGGATCAATAATAATTTGCTTGGTAATAATTTTGTAATACATAAAGGAACTTTACTTTAAACGTATCAAAAGTATAAATTACCACATTTTGCTGGTGCATTGACAGTGGTATGCGTCGGGTTATATACATGGTGGCTGGTCATCAGTGTTACCAAAATTTTTTGGTGTAAGTATAAAGTAAATTCAGTGTGATGATGCATATAAGAAGTTCCAAGTCTAAAAATTGGCTTCCAAAAATTATTTTAATCGTTTCTAAAATAAAAAAGATTTTAAGCTCAATACAGCAATTTCTAATTTAACTGCAAACGGATTTGATTAGATGATGTAATTTTCGTGGTCTACGTTAAATTTTGAATAAGAAACATTAACCATGTTGGAGAATCAATAATAAAGACTCCATTAAATAGTTACAAAGATTAAAATTAAGGACTTTGATAAAAAAAAACATTGGTCTATTGCAATCTTCTACAACCTGTATACAAGAAGATGGCAAAATATATTGAAAATTGCGCCAATTTTATAAGATTTCCAACCATGTACTACAATATTGAGTTTTAGTTTTGCTTATGTTCGTTTAGTGGTTTGAAGACTCCAAAACTTGGTATTTTTAACAATTTATATATAGATAGTAGGCATTCTAGTACAGTGAAAATAATCGAAAAATTCCATAAACAGGATATAAATTATCACAAGCAAGGAATTTTGTACATATGTTGGTTGTACCTTTCTTTTGAACGTACTAAAAGTCCCCTAAAATTGAAGCTGTGCTACGGCCGCCATATTGGAAAATTGTGACATATTTCTGTATTTTTGGCTATAGCGACTTTATTATTAGAGATACAGGAAAAAGTTAAATATACAAAATGTAGTCCATTTAAAAATACACAAATGTAATCTTTCTCTAAACCCAACAGTTGTTGAGTTATTTGTGATTAAGTATAGTTAGCTTTTTTGTTTATCAATAATCGGTGAAACCCATGGAAATCGACGGTTACTTTCAAGGTTTACGACAATTCATCCCATTTAGTTAAATAGTGTGATACTATAAACTCTTAAAATTTAACTTTATTTAATGAGTAAAACAACTCCGCCCCAGCTAACCTGCAGACTCAGCAAATTTCCATTTGACTGATTGGATGTTTTATTAAATGTAAATAAATAAAATTAGGTTTAACGAGTACCTAGGTTTGCTGCTACAGGAAAGGTAATATAGTGTGTTTTTTTTATTTTTTTTTTAATATCAATACCTTAGTATAAAATAAACTATTTTTCCAAGTTTGACCAATATAAATCTATAAACAAACAAACTACAACAGTTTCCTCATTCATAAGAATAGCATGGGAGTTTTAAATTTACAATTTACAAATTTAAAATTACAAATTGTGGTTGTGTTTACTAAAAGGATGGCGATTCTTCGTCACGATTCGAATATTAAGCGAAGGGGTTTTCAAAAGGAAATGGAGCAAGTTATTTAAGTAATATCATAGACTAACAAACACAAGTAGACTTCTCATCCCATTGTAAATTTTGAAGCTCGTTTTTCATGTCTAGATCATGTACGCCACACTGGGCGCTAGTGTCAACGATGTTTTGTTTCTATTATTTTAAGGTTAATTTCTTGATTTGTGCTTTACTGTTTGGTTAAATAACTAGGGGACAATTTATTGTTTATGATTAGATCGTATTATTTGGTTAAACGAGGTTTTAAATGACTGTATTAACGGGAAACAAATTGTAAACAAAACACGACCTCTACATAAACCGTACAGAACTAACAATAAAATTGTCTTCAGCTGTTCCATTAGGATGAGAAATCTACTAAGGGAGTATGTTTTATCTATGGTAATATTAACTCGTACCAAGTACCGGAAATATTGTATGCAGTGAGGTGATCAACCATATTTTGTAAAGTACGCAATGGTCATATTAATATTTTATCCTCATTTTGTACCCATTTAATACAGTTTATTTTAATATATTGATGGCACCACCACACTAACTAACACAAGAAGACTTGACATCCCATTGTAAATTTGGAAGATTGTTTTTCTTGTCTAGTTCATGTTGGTGACACTGAACGCTAGTGACGAAGACATTTTGTTTCTATTATTTTAGGGGTAATTTACTTATTTTGTGATTTGTACTTTTTTTTGTTGTAGAACTAGGGTCAGAGTTATTGTTTGCGATTAGATCGTTATATTTCGTTTAACGAGGTTTTCGATGACTGAAACAACTAGAAACAATTTGTAAACAAAATACCACCTCTACAGTCCACCGGAAGGAACTAACTACAAAATACTTTGGCTGATCCATAAGGGAAAAAAATCTATGGGAGAATTTTTTATCCATGATACCACTGAGTGGGATGAATCATTGTCGTAAGCCTTGAAAGTAACCGTCGATTTCAATGGGTTTCACCGATTTTTTATAAATAAACAAACTAACTATACTTAATCGCAAATAACTCAACAACTGTTGCGTTTAGAGATAAAAGATAAAAAAAATGTATAGTTTTGGATGCACTACATTTTAAATATTTATCTTTTTCCAGTATCTCTAATAATAAAGTCACTATAGCCAAAAATACAGACATATGCCGCCTTTTCCAATATGGCGGTCGCAGTACAGCTTCAGTTTTAAGGGACTTTTAGTATGTTCAAAAGGAAGGTACAAGGTATCTGTACCAAATTCCTTGCTTGTGCTAATGTTTTTTTTTCAAAACATATTTTTATTGTACTATTCAGCAAAACTTGTATTTTTGTTTCAGTTTGAACAGTAAAAACATAAAATCAGTAAACAAATTCCATGTGTTTTCTAGTATAAAAAAAAAAAAAAAAAACAGATCTAAACCTCAATAGTATTTATTGCACACGGTTGAACACTTATTTTATACAGGGTGAAGAAAAATTCAATAGAAAAAAATGGTTTTTTTCAATTGTTAAGACCTTAATTAATCTTTGGAACTATTTACAATGGAGTTTTTACTACTGATCCTCTATCATTTTCAATTATTGTTATTAAAAGTTTAATGTACTACACGAAAATATACTTATACGTTTGCAGGTAATTGAGAAATGGCTGTATTGTGTTTACAAACATGGTTATTTCATGGTTATTACATGGTTATTACAAAAAGATTAAAACAATTCTTTGGGAAGTAGACCTGGGACCTCTTATATGCATAGTCACACTTCATTTACTTTGTACTTAAACCAAAAATCGTTGTAACACTGATAACACCTTGTAGTTTGGCAAACTAAACTTTCTATGTCTAATACTAGTACATACGCAACATCAGATTACACCACAACAACTCAGCACCAACAACTGCGTTCATCCTGATAGAAACAGACTGTCTTTGGGGCGCTGTGGATGTTTCGTGAAACTTATACTAGAGAACGTAAATTAAAGCAGTAAAAGTTGGTTCAAAACAGCTAGTGAAGTGCAGATTTAAAAACCCTTAGAAATATGAACTGGCCATATTTGGCAGTACATTTAGAGTTACCTTAGTACAGTTTATGTTACGATAAACAATTCAAACCCTATTCATCTATTGACAAAATTTTAATTTTTAAGTGCTGTTTTACGCATATTATTATCTTTTCTGATAATAGTACTTTCCAAAATCATAGATGTGTGGATCACTATGCAAAAGACCTTATAATCGACCTAATTTTCAGTGATGTGAGAGGTCCACGATGTATTATTGTTAGATCAATTTTTAATACGTCGATAATTTTTTTGAGCAGCTGCTTACTTAGTCAGACAATCCCTCTATACCAGCCAATCACAAATCAAGGTCATTTCTAGGTACTAGTGGCAGTTTACTTTTAATTCTCCTTCAATAAGCAAAAGATAGGCCAAGGACGACTATTAGGGTAACGAGACAACCGTTAAATGGAGTTTTTTTTTAGAAAAACATAAATTTTCATACTGAAGGAATTTTTTGTATTATTCTATAGTTGTGAAAGGCAATTACTGCTTACAGATATATGGGTTGGGGTGGTCCACACGCGGCGGCACCCGCACCGGCTGGTGGGTTTGTACAGCACGACTACTACCTGAGGGACGACCTACGGCCTTGGCATCGCGAGGGCTCGGGCACACAACTGTCCAATCAGCAGCTGCAGAGCTACATGACCACTAACTAGCTCTGTAGGAGTGATTGTAAAATATACACATCGGGCACATAACTGTCCAATCAGCAGCTGCAGAGCTACATGACCACTAACTAGCTCTGTAGGAGTGATTGTAAAATATACACATCGGACACATAACTGTCCAATCAGCAGCTGCAGAGCTACATGACCACTAACTAGCTCTGTAGGAGTGATTGTAAAATATACACATTGGGCACATAACTGTCAAATCAGCAGCTGCAGAGCTACATGACCACTAACTAGCTCTGTAGGAGTGATTGTAAAATATACACATCGGACACATAACTGTCCAATCAGCAGCTGCAGAGCTACATGACCACTAACTAGCTCTGTAGGAGTGATTGTAAAATATACACATTGGGCACATAACTGTCCAATCAGCAGCTGCAGAGCTACATGACCACTAACTAGCTCTGTAGGAGTGATTGTAAAATATACACATCGGACACATAACTGTCCAATCAGCAGCTGCAGAGCTACATGACCACTAACTAGCTCTGTAGGAGTGATTGTAAAATATACACATTGGGCACATAACTGTCAAATCAGCAGCTGCAGAGCTACATGACCACTAACTAGCTCTGTAGGAGTGATTGTAAAATATACACATCGGACACATAACTGTCCAATCAGCAGCTGCAGAGCTACATGACCACTAACTAGCTCTGTAGGAGTGATTGTAAAATATACACATTGGGCACATAACCGTCCAATCAGCAGCTGCAGAGCTACATGACCACTAACTAGCTCTGTAGGAGTGATTGTAAAATATACACATCGGACACATAACTGTCCAATCAGCAGCTGCAGAGCTACATGACCACTAACTAGCTCTGTAGGAGTGATTGTAAAATATACACATTGGGCACATAACTGTCAAATCAGCAGCTGCAGAGCTACATGACCACTAACTAGCTCTGTAGGAGTGATTGTAAAATATACACATCGGACACATAACTGTCCAATCAGCAGCTGCAGAGCTACATGACCACTAACTAGCTCTGTAGGAGTGATTGTAAAATATACACATCGGGCACATAACTGTCCAATCAGCAGCTGCAGAGCTACATGACCACTAACTAGCTCTGTAGGAGTGATTGTAAAATATACACATCGGGCACATAACTGTCCAATCAGCAGCTGCAGAGCTACATCACCACTAACTAGCTCTGTAGGAGTGATTGTAAAATATACACATCGGGCACATAACTGTCCAATCAGCAGCTGCAGAGCTACATCACCACTAACTAGCTCTGTAGGAGTGATTGTAAAATATACACATCGGGCACATAACTGTCCAATCAGCAGCTGCAGAGCTACATGACCACTAACTAGCTCTGTAGGAGTGATTGTAAAATATACACATCGGGCACATAACTGTCCAATCAGCAGCTGCAGAGCTACATCACCACTAACTAGCTCTGTAGGAGTGATTGTAAAATATACACATCGGGCACATAACTGTCCAATCAGCAGCTGCAGAGCTACATGACCACTAACTAGCTCTGTAGGAGTGATTGTAAAATATACACATCGGGCACATAACTGTCCAATCAGCAGCTGCAGAGCTACATCACCACTAACTAGCTCTGTAGGAGTGATTGTAAAATATACACATCGGGCACATAACTGTCCAATCAGCAGCTGCAGAGCTACATGACCACTAACTAGCTCTGTAGGAGTGATTGTAAAATATACACATCGGGCACATAACTGTCCAATCAGCAGCTGCAGAGCTACATCACCACTAACTAGCTCTGTAGGAGTGATTGTAAAATATACACATCGGGCACATAACTGTCCAATCAGCAGCTGCAGAGCTACATGACCACTAACTAGCTCTGTAGGAGTGATTGTAAAATATACACATCGGGCACATAACTGTCCAATCAGCAGCTGCAGAGCTACATCACCACTAACTAGCTCTGTAGGAGTGATTGTAAAATATACACATCGGGCACATAACTGTCCAATCAGCAGCTGCAGAGCTACATCACCACTAACTAGCTCTGTAGGAGTGATTGTAAAATATACACATCGGGCACATAACTGTCCAATCAGCAGCTGCAGAGCTACATGACCACTAACTAGCTCTGTAGGAGTGATTGTAAAATATACACATCGGGCACATAACTGTCCAATCAGCAGCTGCAGAGCTACATCACCACTAACTAGCTCTGTAGGAGTGATTGTAAAATATACACATCGGGCACATAACTGTCCAATCAGCAGCTGCAGAGCTACATGACCACTAACTAGCTCTGTAGGAGTGATTGTAAAATATACACATCGGGCACATAACTGTCCAATCAGCAGCTGCAGAGCTACATCACCACTAACTAGCTCTGTAGGAGTGATTGTAAAATATACACATCGGGCACACAACTGTCCAATCAGCAGCTGCAGAGCTACATGACCACTAACTAGCTCTGTAGGAGTGATTGTAAAATATACACATTGGACACACAACTGTCCAATCAGCAGCTGCAGAGCTACATGACCACTAACTAGCTCTGTAGGAGTGATTGTAAAATATACACATCGGACACATAACTGTCCAATCAGCAGCTGCAGAGCTACATGACCACTAACTAGCTCTGTAGGAGTGATTGTAAAATATACACATCGGGCACATAACTGTCCAATCAGCAGCTGCAGAGCTACATGACCACTAACTAGCTCTGTAGGAGTGATTGTAAAATATACACATTGGACACACAACTGTCCAATCAGCAGCTGCAGAGCTACATGACCACTAACTAGCTCTGTAGGAGTGATTGTAAAATATACACATCGGACACATAACTGTCCAATCAGCAGCTGCAGAGCTACATGACCACTAACTAGCTCTGTAGGAGTGATTGTAAAATATACACATCGGGCACATAACGTTTTCGTATTAGTACCATTGCTACACCAATATGTAAAACATGAGTTAGTAACGTACTTATGTATAGGTATCCGTTTCATGTCCACAAATCTCATGGTGCAACAAATCTGGTGGTGTGTTTAAGAATTTAACGTTAGAAATCATAAACCAATATAATTACCAATTTAATAATTGCAGTATTATTTGTATTATTAGTTTTAATCTTCCTCACACGTTATTGTTGTGGTAACATGAAACAAAGTCAATTATTAGCCTGGTTGGGCAGCCACTAGATTGCTAACTGCATTATTCCCTGCACTAAGCCCAAATTGGTCCCCAGAGCCTCTGATTGGCTGTACGTCCGCAGCGTGGCTACAACCTTTGTGGGACACAAATCTCAATAACGTCACAATAAAACCACTAAAATTCTTGAAATTTACTTATTTAATTTTAAAAGTGATTCACTGGAAAGTAAAATGATTATGTAAATGAGCTAGTGCATATTATCGTAATTTAAGTTGAGGATGACTTAATGGAAATTATGAGTTTAACATGTAATGGATAGATTTGTGTCATGGCTGATTAAAAAAATAAATATAATTTAGATATACAGATAATTTATAGAATTAGACAGGATAAAAAAAAATCCTTCAAGAAACCCAATTTTAGAATTAAATAATCAGTAACAAAGATTTTTTTCAAATCCTGTATAATTCTATAAATCATCTATATATCTAAATTATATCTATTTATATACAAACAAACAATATAAACAACAGTTAAGTATTTAATGTATTTGAAGTTTGGATTTTTTGAAAATGGACTTATGTCCGAAACATGCCACTTCTTTTAAAAATATAATATTCAGGGTGCTCAGTTGTACTTATTTACTACTATAATTTTATATATCAGCAGCCATATTACGTGAACACCTAAACTAATATATATATATATACTAAGTATTTAAGTAAATAAGTACAACTGAGCACCCTGAATATTATATTTTATAAAAAGAAGTGACATGTTTCGGACATAAGTCCATTTTCAAACTTCAAAATACATTAAACACTTGTATATATAACTCATATAAAATACATATATATAACTCGAGCAAAAATGATTTGATTTTGATTAAATTCTGTATAAACGTGTAAACCTACATTTATTCGAACGAGTTCGCGACCATCATGATCCGACCATGAGAACGGGGGTTTATAATAGGGGATTTTATGGGGTAAAAGTTAGTTTTGTATAATTTTTGACCCTAAAAACATAAAACTTAACATTTTATTTCAAAACCATTTTGTAGAGCTTAAAAAACCAATAATTTAGTATATTGAAGCGTTACTATGCACCTAATGATTTTAAAGAAAATTAAAAAAAAATTAATTTAATATTCCTATGTTATTCTTATGGAGAATAATAAGTAAACGGTTGCAATTTGCTTTTTTATGAGCATATTTTGATCACATGTGGAAAATGCATTTATTTCATAATAAACTATTAACATTTTACAAAAAAATTTTCCCCCTCCTTGTTGGAGCAAACCTAGAGTACTTGTTAAAATAATGCTATTTAAAACAAGTGATATTTTTAAGGAGACATTTTACTGTAAATCCAATTAGGCAAATGGAAATTCGTTTAGTCTGCAGTTTTGTTTTGGCGGGGGTATTATTTATAAGGGACATATTTAAAAAATAAGTATGATTTGTTACTGTATACAGTTTAACAAAACTTGTATTGTTTAGTGAGAATAGTTAAACAGTGAACCTGAGTTAGGAGTAGACTCAAACATCATGTTTAACAGTTCCAATTTATAAATGGTTTCAAACGGAAACTGTCAGATGTTGTTTGTCGTAGTTTTGATGCAGTTGTGGCTACCTAAATTTTTAGACTACCACATGTTTGCTAGGGGGATATTAAGGCTAAACATCCCTGAAAAAGTTGTGTTTCTGGCCCGATAGATAGCAGCACCTCTGCGGCAAATTTGTACCACTTATAATTTCCGTATTTATAATCAGATTTTTGTTTTGTAAACGGTTTTGTAATTGATATGAATAAGACATTCACGCTATTTTGCTAATGTTTTTTTTTAAATTTATTTACAAAAAAGTTTTATAAAGATTTTTTTGCTGTAACTATTTTTTTTAATCGCAGGTAGTCATTTTGTAAAGAGAAATTTTAAAAGAATTTTTCCGTTTTCAGATATTAATTCGGCCAAATGGTTGTATCGGAATCGTTTTTTAAAGAAATTATCATTATTTCTCTCGCGCTCCGGTCCCCTCCCCCCTTCCCCCGCATAGCGCAGCTCCAGTGCCCAGCCGCTCTGCCCGGCCCTGCAACGCGACTGAAGCTTCGTCATCTCACACACACCTCGCATTCATACTCTGACCGTACACACTTACTAGACTGGGCTCCTGATTTTAACAGATACTAGTTTATGATTTAAAAACAAGTATTTTCTGTAAGTTGGAAAGAGACATCTATTCAAATAAAATTAAAGTATTATCTGTACATTGCTTAGAATCATGGAGTTTTTGGTTATTTTTACGTTTCATAGCCTAAGAAAGCCTATGATTAAAGCCTATCAGTAATATATACAAATTGAATACTTGTGTCAGCAATAATAGTAATCATAAATGTTATTTCTTTAACTGAGAATGCTCATTCCGATGACTAAAATAGCGAGCTGTGTTAGCGCTAAAACAGCATTGCGAGAGTTGGCGCAAAACACTCTCGCACTCTAATTTTTACGTTTTCTTTATGGACTCCAAAATAATAGCTTATGCTATGAAAATGATAAAACATTAGTGAAATATTTTTTTAGCAAACCATCATGAATTTTTAGAGAGAAATAACTACAGTATAGTAGGCCTACTTACGACCAATTCAAACTGTCCTTCTAATTAAACTGTATTATAGGTGTTAATCCGTTGGCAAATATAAAAATAAATAAATACACAGGCCACAAATTATGTAACATGTAACGTTAACAACGTAAAGCTTTAAAAACTCACTATATGGTTTTCTCAAAAAAACTTTCCCTTGATGTTGTGCAGTTCAGAAGTTATTAATCTCCCTTGGTTTTACATGTTTTAAGTTTTCGAAAATCAAAGTTATTTTCCATTAATAGTATTATTTGTAAGCAACTTTTAATGTTAACATATTAATGACAGTTTGAAGAAACCACCGTTATCCAAACAAAGGTTTCTTAAGATTACGTAATCTCTAAACGATAATCGGTACATATATCTAGCAAACATTCGGAGGAAATGTGACAAAAAACGCACAAATCAGGGGTTTCGGACGTTAGTAATTTTACTTCCTAAATAGGAAAAGTACCGATATCGTTGTCGAAATGTAAGTAAGTAGACACCAAAAATGGCAGCCAGTGTGTTATATATCCCAACAATCTATCTTTTACTTTAATATTATGGCCTACCAGAAATATTGGTTAGTGATAATGCTACAATTTTTAAATCAGCCGAGTTTCAAGCATTCTGCAAACGCCAAGGAATAAGACAACGATTCATTGCACCAGGAAACCCCTCTACAAATGGCCAAGCGGAAAGATTTTGCCAAACACTCAAGACAAAACTGAGGTGCATGCAGTTTGAACCGTTCACTCTCTATGAAAAACTATGTGCACTATTATTTCGGTACCGAGCTACACCACTAAGTACTGGTGAATCCCCAGCACAATTAATGTTTGGCAGGAACTTGAGAACAAAGCTAGATCTCTTAAGGCCCAGTGAAGATGACAAAAATGAGGCTCAACAACCATTATTTAACAAGCATTACAATATTGGCGAGAGAGTACAGTCAAGAAATTATGCAGGCTAAAATCTGTGGAAATTTGGAACTGTGGTGGAAAGACTAGGGCGACTTCACTACCTTGTAGAACTGGATGAAGGGTATGTAATCAAACGGCACTTCAATCAACTTCGAGCTTGTGAAGTGCCAAAAGATTCTGCTTCTTACAAAAGCCCTCTACTTAGCTCATTGCCCCAAACAAAGCAGGGAAGTCCAAACAGACGATGTGACCAAATAGCTAAAGTACCTCCTAAGCAAACACATCGAACTTTCATATTCCGAGACACCAATCAAAGTTTCACAAGACAACCACCATTCGTGGGAAAATCAAGATACGGTATGTTAAGTAAATTGATAGGCGATTCAGAAAGTTCACATGATACTGAAAATTTCGTAAGTAGCACTTCAAGCGGGGAAGGTACTGCAGTCTCTGGAACATCGAGTCCTACAGTGAACTTTATGCTTAATACTGAAACAAAAAGTCCTATACATAACGAGGAAGTATGAAGTGCAAGCAGCCAGCAAGAGGCCCAGGACCGAGTACAAGCAGCCAACAAGAGGCCCAGGAGTCGAGTACCAGCAGCCAACAAGAGGCCCAGGAGCCGAGTACCAGCAGACAACAAGAGGCCCAGGAGTCAGCAGACAACAGAACGCCGCATACTCACAACTAGATGCCCCCAAGATTCGCCGATCAACGAGAATCAGGAAACCCATCAAAAGGATGGATTTGTAAATGAGTTTTCTCTCAAATAAGTGGGGAGGAATTGTTATATATTAAAACTCTCTCATTTAATTTTAATATTTATCATATGACTGATTTAATTTCATATTGTAAATAATTCAATGTTTACTTTTCATTATTAAGAAATAAACATGATTCAATAGTTGTGTTCATATATTTTGTACAAATTTATACTTAATAATTTAAATGGTTATATATCCCAAAAATCTATCTTTTATTTTAATATTAATCATATGACTGGAATAATTTCACATTGTAAATAATTCAATGTTTATCTTTCATTATTAAGAAATAAACATGTATCAAGAGTTGTGTTCATATATTTTGTATAATCAAGAGTTGTGTTCATATATTTTGTATAATCTATCTATATATTAATAGGCAAGCATGTTTCTTTAAAACCTTTTTTCTCAGCTCGTGTGCATCGTAGGGAAAATCTACGCATACCGTTAGAAAGCTATTTTCCTGTAGGTGTGCAGAATCCCTTTATAAATTTAAATAGGCTCAAAGATAAGCGCAAAAAATGAGTTTAAAAATTTGAAAAAATTTACATGGATCTTATGCGTTGCCATGCTGGTGACGAAATAACAACGAAATATAAACAGAAAATCAAAACAAATGGAAGAAACTCCAATCACATGTTTTATTTACAGTGTGGGGTGAAACATTAACATAAGTGAGTACATTACATATTTTTGGTCGAGTTTCGACCACTGGACATTACTCGTTTGTATTTAATACAGTGGCACATTGGAAAAGTGAGTTTAGCTACATCTGTAAGTTAAACCTCTGTTACGATCACAGCGAAATCAGAAAGATCTTCCAAGATCGCAGCAACATCCACGATCACCCACTGCAGTTCTGATTTTTTACTTTGCACTTTACACAACTGTCTTTGAAGCGCCGGTCAATGAGTGGAAACCTGTTTTGTAAGCTATTGGCGACGATGATAGCCAATACATAAGTAAGTGTAAGTTTCCCAGCACTAATATACAGCACTGATTCACAGTATTTTCCCCGGTTATCAAAACTCAAGAACAATCGTTGCACTTGCGAATAATTAAACCGGTTAAGTAAGGCACAACCAAGGCCGCACAACGTTTTTAATCTAACTTGGTTTGGATGTGCTAACAAAACTTGATCGGAAATGGTTGCGGTATTTGTAAACAACTTTTAATGTAAACATATCAGTGACAGCTAGAAGTGAGAACTAATTCAAACAGCTGATCGTTATTTCATAAAATGTAATAGTAAACCTTGGGAGAAAATTTGACAAAATTCGAACAAAATTGGGGTTTTGATGGTTTGTTATTTTGTTTTCAAAGAAGCGAGACCATGTTTTTATAGCCAAAGACACTCTCACCAATCCAGTAAATACGGAAGAATTAATAGAACCTTGATCGGAACTTTAGTTTTCTAGGAGTAGGCCGCGCAAAATTACATTTTGGCACAGAATAGACAAACAGACAGACAGAAATTGAGATTCGTTTCGGCTTTCTTATGTTATGAAACGTAAAAATAACCAAAACCTGCATGATTCTAAGCAATGTACAGACAAAACTGTAATTTTATTTATATAGATTTATATATTTGCCAACGGATTTACACCAATTTTACAGTTTGATTAAGCCTAAATGCGATTATCATAAAATTAAAAATTTTATGACACTATCAAAACTTTTAAATAATTATTTTGTTTGCAATTTGTTTTGGTTAAAGCGTAGCAAAACCCCTAATTCAATTCTGTATTTGTTCGTGTATGGAAGTGCGGGAAACCGTCATCCACCGGTGTTCTACAAGCAACACCCCAGCCGTCTTGTGGGAGGGGAGGGGTAGCAAATGTAAGTGTGACCTTGGAATGAGTCACAGCGGCCATGTCCTGCACTTGCTTCATGTCTCTCTCGCGTTTGTTATAATTACTGTAAATGTTTAAACAACGATACCGACTGAACCAGCCAAGCGATTTTAAAAATTTAAAAAGTAAAATTAATTAAAAATGATTGTCTTTAAAATGACTACCCGCAATTTTCATTTTTTTATTTAGAAACACAATTATTTAACTATAATTTTTTTAACCAGCAATTTAATTCAAATTTATCTTCAATGGCGTGAATTGTTATCTTATCCCGTTCACAAATCAGTTTTCAAAATGAAAATCGGATGAAAATTCCATCAATAAACACCAACACAAAATGACTCCATTTTGGTGCTGCGACGTGGTGGCAGAATTTGGAACTAAACCTGGGATGTTTAGCATGAGAAATACAATTTTGAAAACAATAATTTATTTTTTTAAATTATATTTAATTAAATATGCCAAACAAAAATTTACATATAAATATAACTAGAAGGAAGATGAGATTTATGTATAAATCAGATAGCAAGGAAATGGAAATAGATCAAGTTAAAAATACTTATGCAAGAATTAAGGATTAAAAAATAGCATGTAGCGTTAAAATCAGCCAAATTTCGTACGATTAAATGAAACAAAAAAGTAACGTTTCTCAGTCAATTTTAACAACATGAGTCAAAACAGTTACATCATCGAAGGATTAAAATTTAATTATAGTAAATTATTTATAATTGTAGACCTATACATTGTTTTAAAAGTTCTTTTAGTTTTTGTTGGCTTTATTTTGGACAACGCTATACAGTATTATTTGCGTCAATACTTATAGCTAAGCCTCGTAAAAAGAGGCATTTAAAACTAGCTAATTTCACCACAGATGCCCAAGTAAAAAGTGTCATTAGCATTTCTGCCCTCGCTTACTGTTATGCAAACTCGAGAAAATCCCCCTGGTTACTTTTCAGCCACCCAGTTTAATCTAATTAGTTTAGAACTTTGAAAGCATGTAAGGTAGAGCCCCTAGGGAACTCTTTAATGTTAATTGCTTTCAACAAATCCACACACCCTAAGCTTAATTTTTATGTGCCACATTCCTATTTTTATCTTTGGTTAATGCCCATAAATGATAACTATAAATGTGACCTTATTACTTTATCATAAAATTGGTTTGAGTTCACCGAAGAGAATTCTATAATCGATAGGCTCAAGTTATATACTATATTAATGGCTGTAAAGACAGAGTCGTATATGGGCCATTGTAAAGATTAGTCGGAATATAAGCTTTATCGTACGTCGTTGACTCACAAATATGGCCATCTCGGTCCATAAACCTCATCTGCTCGTCCTGAACAAAACAATATCTCTATCTCTACGGTGGCTTAGTGCATTTGTTGGGTCAGATAGACTACGATAATAGCTTCTTCTATGTTGTATCCTACTAATATTATAAATGTAGTATGGATATTTGTGTGTAACTCTGAGGTCCCATCACGTAACCGATTGACCTGGAATTTTGCAGAGAGGTACTTGATAGTCTTGAGAAAAACATAGACATATTGAAGTTGTAAAAATCCTGTAGGGCTATGCTCTACGGGGGTTCAAGGCTTCCATGTTATTCTTATGAGTATTTATTCATCACTTATATTAATACGTGAGGGCTGTTTTTGTGAACAAAACTCCTCCGTTATTTCTGGACCGATTTTAATGTTTGAGATGTCTACATGTTTGCTCCAATTCGTAGTTTTTCAATGTTATTTTTCAGAAATGAATGGGGTGCCTCTAAAGTACGTACTGTATTTTCTTCCATAATATTAACATGGGAAAAAGTTGGAAGCAAGACGTATATATGATGTTTGATTATTAGCGAATTTCCCAATAGGGATAAGCTATTACCGTAGTACTCATGGTAAGACCTGAACCCGGGACCGATTTACTTTTTCATTTTGAGGTCCCTAGAGGCCAAAAACACCATCTGTCCAAATTCATATATATATGTCCGTTAGCACGATAACTCGAGCAAAAATGATTCAATTTTGATGAAATTTTGTACAAACGTGTAAACGTACATTTATTCGAACGAGTTCGCGGACCAGCATGATCGGACTATGGGAACTGGGGTTTATGGGGGGTAAAAATAGGTTTTTCTTTCCAAACCATTTTGTAGAGCTTAAAAAACAAATAATTTAGGTTACTGAAGCGTTATTATGCGCCTAATGGTTACGGAGAAAATTCCAAAAAATTGTAAATTTAAAATTCTCATGTTATTCTTTTGGAGAACTAGCTGGCCCGACAGACGTCGTCCTGTCCTATGTGGTTTTATGTCAAATGCTCGTTCATTTTCAAGATGAGCTCGTTCGCATGGCTCAATCACGTCCTGGTCGAAGTTCGTTCTTTACGCTCACTCACCTTTAGGTTAGAGCTCGTTCGCTGCGCTCACTTGCCTTCAGGTTAGCTCGTTCGCTACGCTAACTCGCCTCCAGGTTTAAGTTCGTCCGCTACGCACACTCACCTTTTGGTTGCAAATTAGCAATTTTCATAAATTAAAAAAAATAATAGTGCTGCACCCTGTTGGTAAACCTATCAGCTTTGTAATAGCAGACCGATAGAAAAATTGATTCTCATTCTCACAGTTTGTCAAGTCATCATTGTGAACGGGTGTTAAACAATTAAAATTGATAGAGGTAAATACTAATAATTATTACAATTTTAAATGCTTATAAATAAATATACAATTAAATAAATAGACAATTAACTGTAGATATTTTAACAGAAAAAATTATGATTATAACAAATAAATTTTTTACGAATTAAACACTATGAGGATTAGTTAAACAAAACAAGAAAACTAGAAACGTTTACATACACTAATATTGTTTAATTTTGTAGTAAATTTCCCTATATTCGCATACGCTGCAACACAGCGTCCCAATTGTACCACGGCCCCCTGTCGCGGCCTTCGAAGTGGCAACTTCACAAGTAGGGTTGTAACACGGCCACCTTGAACTCCAGGCCGTGGCCTGGTAGAATTGCCAACGTTGCAAGTAAGAAGTAATGGTTAATTGTTTAGTGTCAGACGTCGCACAAGATAACATATGGCAGACAGGTGACATCAGCTGATTAATTCGCACTTTATTGATTTAAATTTAAGAACACAAATTTATTAAAAACTAGCAGAGTACCCGTCCTTCGTACGGGGGTATCGAGTTTAGGGGTGACATCACAGGGGTGATCGTACAGGTGACAACACTCATATGGAAAACTACAGACCCATATCAGTATTACCAACACTATCCAAATATCTTGAGAAGGTTATCTACATTCGAATTATGGAACATTTAAGCTAGAAATACTCTCACAACAACAACACGGCTTTAGGAAGAATAAGTCCATAAACACCGCCCTCAACAAACTTTGCGAAACAATCACCTCCTTCTGGGAAGACAAACAACATGCCTCTGCAATTTTTTTAGATTTGCAAAAAGCTTTTGACAGTTTGGACCGAAATATCTATCTATATATTAATAGGCAAGCATGTTTCTTTAAAACCTTTTTTCTCAGCTCGTGTTCATCGTAGGGAAAATCTACGCATACCGTTAGAAAACTATTTTCCTGTAGGTGTGCAGAATCCCTTTATAAATTTAAATAGGCTCAAAGATAAGCACAAAAAATGAGTTAAAAAATTTGAAAATATTAACATGGATCTTATGCGTTGCCATGCTGGTAACGAAATAACAACGAAATATAAACAGAAAACCAAAACAAATGGGAGAAACTTAAATCACATGTTTTATTTACAGTGTGGGGTGAAAATAAATAAGTGAGTACATTACGTATTTTTGGTCGAGTTTCGACCACTAGACGACCTCTCGTACTAATAAATAAGCTAGTTGCCAGATAACTGCCCCATGGACAACTACCCCCTAGCAGGTTCCTACGTCATGAACTGTTCTTAACTAGAGAGAGAGAGAGGGAGAGAGAGATCTTTATTTACAAATCGTTAAGATTGAAAATTGCGTCAAATATACAGAAACTTCTTTCGAGAGTGTCTTTTAGAATAATTGATCTACAGAGCTTGCCAGTCCAAGAACTCTCCAACGCCGTAGAAACAGAAAGGATGGTAGTGCAGCCAATCCCGGAGTACTGTCTTCAGCTTCTCAGGAGTGGAACTCTTGATTTCAGCTGGCAGATGATTGAAAAATTTGGCTCCGATGTAAGAAGGCTTACATCGGTAGGCTTGTTAATGCTATCGAACATCACATAGTCAAATTGTTTAGTTGAACTAGCCGTTAAGATTCTTTCATTCAATTTAAATATGAGTGCTCATAAGGTTAACATGGGAAACTCCAGAGCTACTGGGGCAGAGCCCTTTTGAAGGATCTGCACCAAACTTCACACAAACCATCCTTGAATAATGCTTAACGATGCCTCAAAGTTTCATTACAATCTGTCGAGCGGTTTCGGAGTCTATAAAGGACAAACAAAAAAACAAACATAGATAGATAAGCCAACTGTTGTAGTTTGCTTGTTTATGAACAAATTTTAACAATCGTTAAACTAATTCTATTTAAATAGGGAATAAATGTGATATTTTTAAGGAGACATTTTAGTGTAAATCCAATCAAGCAAATGGAAATTCGCTAAGTCTGCAGGTGTGCTGCGGCGGGGGTATTTTAATTTATGACGTATATTTACATTCATGTAAGATAGTAAATTATAACTCTTGAAACGTATAATATCACAAAAATGTTTTTTTGTTTTTACTGAAAAAAAAACTTTAATAAATAATGCCATGAGTCCAAAGAGTACATAGGGAAAACAGGCAGAGACGGGGTTGATGCGAGATTCGATGCGTATAAGACGTGATGCAGAAGAGAGAAGACCTGGCTTGACAAACCGAAATCCTACATTGCATTGTCTGGGGCCTATGGATCAGATATGCAGAAATTGCAATGCTCTGTATTTTCGACCAGAGAGGAGAACTAGGGGCGAATAGGTGGGTAAAACCTAATGGTAAGATGGAAAACATTTTAGAAACTGTAAGAGCATATTCTTCAAATATATGTGATTATATCGTCATTATGGGGGGGGGACAAATAATATTGTAAACGAACGCTGCAGCTTAGATTTTGTCTTAGACTTGGAAACTACTCTTGGGAAAATGTCTAGTCAGAAAGTTATCCTCGTCGGTCTTCCTGCTAGACACGACAACCCCTCCCTCAATACATCTGTGAATAAAGTAAACTCTGATCTTCTTAGTCTTTCATCTAAATACAATAACGTCACTTTTCTGTCCTTAAGTTCCATCCCTCGTTTTGCACTCACCAGACAAGGGCTACATCTGAATTTTAAGGGCAAACATATATTGTATTCCTCAAAGGTCAAACGAAGTGATTAAGACTACTCCCACACCTGCCTCATCAAGGAGAACACGGGTGTACATTTTGACACTGGACTATTGGGTACATTTACTAATTTTGTAGAAATTAAATATTTATTACTTTAATTTACATTCGTACATATTGCAATTTAAAAAATTGATAAAGCCTGGGCAATTTGATATATTCTACCAAAAACGAAAAATGAATTGAGAGGGTACTGTATTTCTTGAGCAATCATTGAAACAAACGATTTTTTAACCATGGAAACATAGGAAAGTCATAGAATGCAATATAATTTCGTAATTTATAATACGTAAGTATAATTTCGTATTAATTTATATAATTTGTTTGAACTAACAGCTGGATGAATATAAAAACATTCTATAAAACTATGGGGTTATTTTATTTAGTCTATGGTTTTGCCATTGGTTATAGTTTAAAGTCTACTTGCAGTATCCTAGGTCTATGATAACATTGTGTGTAATCCATGCCACCCATCTGTTTATCTCTGAATAAAACCCGCCAGAGGTTGTGGTAGGATTTTAAAATCGTTATTCCTGATCATACTTGATACCACATCCAGTCGGATAGCAACCATAGCCCAGACCCATTCCTACTGTAACCAAAATTAGCGATATTAGTAATCACAAACAGTTATACCACACTGGATGCTACAGAAACATTAATTTAACCACAAACCACATCCAGTCGGATAGCAACCACAGTCCAGACACATTCTTACTGTAACCAACATTAGCAATATTAGTAATCACAAACAGTTATACCAAACTGGATGCTACAGAAACATTAATCTAACCACAAACCACATCCAGTCGGATAGCAACCACAGTCCAGACACATTCTTACTGTAACCAACATTAGCGATATTAGTAATCACAAACAGTTATACCAAACTGGATGCTACAGAAACATTAATTTAACCACAAACCACATCCAGTCGGATAGCAACCACAGTCCAGACACATTCCTACTGTAACCAACATTAGAGATATTATTAATCACAAACAGTTATACCACACTGGATGCTACAGAAACATTAATTTAACCACAAACCACATCCAGTCAGATAGCAACAACAGTCCAGACACATTCTTACTGTAACCAACATTAGCAATATTAGTAATCATAAACAATTATACCAAACTGGATGCTACAGAAACATAATTTAACCACAAACCACATCCAGTCGGATAGCAACCACAGTCCAGACACATTCTTACTGTAACCAACATTAGCAATATTAGTAATCACAAACAGTTATACCAAACTGGATGCTACAGAAACATTAATCTAACCACAAACCACATCCAGTCGGATAGCAACCACAGTCCAGACACATTCTTACTGTAACCAACATTAGCGATATTAGTAATCACAAACAGTTATACCAAACTGGATGCTACAGAAACATTAATTTAACCACAAACCACATCCAGTCGGATAGCAACCACAGTCCAGACACATTCCTACTGTAACCAACATTAGAGATATTATTAATCACAAACAGTTATACCACACTGGATGCTACAGAAACATTAATTTAACCACAAACCACATCCAGTCAGATAGCAACAACAGTCCAGACACATTCTTACTGTAACCAACATTAGCGATATTAGTAATCATAAACAATTATACCAAACTGGATGCTACAGAAACATAATTTAACCACAAACCACATCCAGTCGGATAGCAACCACAGTCCAGACACATTCTTACTGTAACCAACATTAGCGATATTAGTAATCACAAACAGTTATGCCACACTGGATGCTACAGAAACTTTAATTTAACCACAAACCACATCCAGTCGGATAGCAACCACAGCCCAGACCCATTCTTACTGTAACCAACATTAGCGATATTAGTAATCACAAACAGTTATACCATACTAGATGCTACAGAAACATTAATTTAACCACAAACCACATCCAGTCGGATAGCAACCACAGTCCAGACACATTCTTACTGTAACCAACATTAGCGATATTAGTAATCACAAACAATTATACCAAACTGGATGCTACAGAAACATTAATTTAACCACAAACCACATCAAGTCGGATAGCAACCACAGCCCAGACCCATTCTTACTGTAACCAACATTAGCGATATTAGTAACCACAAACAGTTAAGCCACACTGGATGCTACAGAAACTTTAGTTTAACCACAAACCACATCAAGTCGGATAGCAACCACAGCCCAGACCCATTCTTACTGTAACCAACATTAGCGATATTAGTAATCACAAACAATTATACCAAACTGGATGCTACAGAAACATTAATTTAACCACAAACCACATCCAGTCGGATAGCAACCACAGTCCAGACACATTCCTACTGTAACCAACATTAGCGATATTATTAATCACAAACAGTTATACCACACTGGATGCTACAGAAACATTAATTTAACCACAAACCACATCCAGTCAGATAGCAACCTCAGTCCAGACACATTCTTACTGTAACCAACATTAGCAATATTAGTAATCATAAACAATTATACCAAACTGGATGCTACAGAAACATTAATTTAACCAAAAACCACATCCAGTCGGATAGCAACCACAGTCCAGACACATTCTTACTGTAACCAACATTAGCGATATTAGTAATCACAAACAGTTAGACCACACTGGATGCTACAGAAACATTAATTTAACCACAAACCACATCCAGTCAGATAGCAACCACAGTCCAGACACATTCTTACTGTAACCAACATTAGCAATATTAGTAATCATAAACAATTATACCAAACTGGATGCTACAGAAACATTAATTTAACCACAAACCACATCCAGTCGGATAGCAACCACAGTCCAGACACATTCTTACTGTAACCAACATTAGCGATATTAGTAATCACAAACAGTTATGCCACACTGGATGCTACAGAAACTTTAATTTAACCACAAACCACATCCAGTCGGATAGCAACCACAGCCCAGACCCATTCTTACTGTAACCAACATTAGCGATATTAGTAATCACAAACAGTTATACCATACTAGATGCTACAGAAACATTAATTTAACCACAAACCACATCCAGTCGGATAGCAACCACAGTCCAAACACATTCTTACTGTAACCAACATTAGCGATATTAGTAATCACAAACAATTATACCAAACTGGATGCTACAGAAACATTAATTTAACCACAAACCACATCCAGTCGTATAGCAACTACAGTCCAGACACATTCCTACTGTAACCAACATTAGCGATATTATTAATCACAAACAGTTATACCACACTGGATGCTACAGAAACATTAATTTAACCACAAACCACATCCAGTCAGATAGCAACCACAGTCCAGACACATTCTTACTGTAACCAACATTAGCAATATTAGTAATCATAAACAATTATACCAAACTGGATGCTACAGAAACATTAATTTAACCACAAACCACATCCAGTCGGATAGCAACCACAGTCCAGACACATTCTTACTGTAACCAACATTAGCGATATTAGTAATCACAAACAGTTATGGCACACTGGATGCTACAGAAACTTTAATTTAACCACAAACCACATCCAGTCGGATAGCAACCACAGCCCAGACCCATTCTTACTGTAACCAACATTAGCGATATTAGTAATCACAAACAGTTATACCATACTAGATGCTACAGAAACATTAATTTAACCACAAACCACATCCAGTCGGATAGCAACCACAGCCCAGACCCATTCTTACTGTAACCAACATTAGCGATATTAGTAATCACAAACAGTTATACCATACTAGATGCTACAGAAACATTAATTTAACCACAAACCACATCCAGTCGGATAGCAACCACAGTCCAGACACATTCTTACTGTAACCAACATTAGCAATATTAGTAATCATAAACAATTATACCAAACTGGATGCTACAGAAACATTAATTTAACCACAAACCACATCCAGTCGGATAGCAACCACAGTCCAGACACATTCTTACTGTAACCAACATTAGCGATATTAGTAATCACAAACAGTTATGCCACACTGGATGCTACAGAAACTTTAATTTAACCACAAACCACATCCAGTCGGATAGCAACCACAGCCCAGACCCATTCTTACTGTAACCAACATTAGCGATATTAGTAATCACAAACAGTTATACCATACTAGATGCTACAGAAACATTAATTTAACCACAAACCACATCCAGTCGGATAGCAACCACAGTCCAAACACATTCTTACTGTAACCAACATTAGCGATATTAGTAATCACAAACAATTATACCAAACTGGATGCTACAGAAACATTAATTTAACCACAAACCACATCCAGTCGGATAGCAACTACAGTCCAGACACATTCCTACTGTAACCAACATTAGCGATATTATTAATCACAAACAGTTATACCACACTGGATGCTACAGAAACATTAATTTAACCACAAACCACATCCAGTCAGATAGCAACCACAGTCCAGACACATTCTTACTGTAACCAACATTAGCAATATTAGTAATCATAAACAATTATACCAAACTGGATGCTACAGAAACATTAATTTAACCACAAACCACATCCAGTCGGATAGCAACCACAGTCCAGACACATTCTTACTGTAACCAACATTAGCGATATTAGTAATCACAAATAGTTATGGCACACTGGATGCTACAGAAACTTTAATTTAACCACAAACCACATCCAGTCGGATAACAGTCTAGACACATTCCTACTGTAACCAACATGAGCGATATTAGTAATCACAAACAGTAATACCACACTGGATGCTACAGACACATTAATTTAACTACAAACCACATCCAGTCGGATAGCAACCACAGTCCAGACACATTCTTACTGTAACCAACATTAGCGATATTAGTAATCACAAACAATTATACCACACTGGATGCTACAGAAACATTAATTTAACCACAAACCACATCCAGTCGGATAACAGTCTAGACACATTCCTACTGTAACCAACATTAGCGATATTAGTAATCACAAACAGTTATACCACACTGGATGCTACAGAAACATTAATTTAACCACAAACCACATCCAGTCGGATAGTAACCACAGCCCAGACCCATTCTTACTGTAACCAACATTAGCGATATTAGTAATCACAAACAATTATACCACACTGGATGCTACAGAAACATTAATTTAACCACAAACCACATCCAGTCGGATAACAGTCTAGACACATTCCTACTGTAACCAACATTAGCGATATTAGTAATCACAAACAGTTATACCACACTGGATGCTACAGAAACATTAATTTAACCACAAACCACATCCAGTCGGATAGCAACCACAGTCCAGACACATTCTTACTGTAACCAACATTAGCGATATTAGTAATCACAAACAGTTATACCACACTAGATGCTTCAGAAACATTAATTTAACCACAAACCACATCCAGTCAGATAACAACCACAGTCCAGACACATTCCTACTGGAACCAACATTAGCGATATTAGTAATCACAAACAGTTATACCACACTGGATGCTACAGAAACATTAATTTAACCACAAACCACATCCAGTCAGATAGCAACCACAGTCCAGACACATTCTTACTGTAACCAACATTAGCGATATTAGTAATCACAAACAATTATACCAAACTGGATGCTACAGAAACATTAATTTAACCACAAACCACATCCAGTCGGATAACAACCACAGTCCAGACACATTCCTACTGGAACCAACATTAGCGATATTAGTAATCACAAACAGTTATACCAAACTGTTAGTTTTAGGTACACATGGTTTAAAAACTGTAATACATGTGAGACTTAAAATTTTGCATGCATCAGCCTGGGTTCCTGGGTACTTAATGAGTACTTAAACCAAACTTTTTGTGAATTTTAGGCCAAAACACCCTCCGTTCAAATTTATATATGTATATATATATATATTTAAATTTGTGTCCGTTAGCGCGATAACTCGAAAAAAAATGATAGAAACGTGTAATTCTACATTTATTTGAATTAGTTCGCGAACTAGCATGATCAGACTATGGGAACGGGGGTTTATGGGGGATTTTATAGTGTAAAAATAGTTTTTTCCCATTTTGACTAGGAAAAACATAAAATTTTTTAATTTTTACTATACCATTTTGTAGAGCTTAAAAAAGGGTACTTTCTTGTTATCTGGTTATATTTAACCACAAACCACATCCAGTCGGATAACAGTCTAGACACATTCCTACTGTAACCAACATGAGCGATATTAGTAATCACAAACAGTAATACCACACTGGATGCTACAGACACATTAATTTAACTACAAACCACATCCAGTCGGATAGCAACCACAGTCCAGACACATTCTTACTGTAACCAACATTAGCGATATTAGTAATCACAAACAATTATACCACACTGGATGCTACAGAAACATTAATTTAACCACAAACCACATCCAGTCGGATAACAGTCTAGACACATTCCTACTGTAACCAACATTAGCGATATTAGTAATCACAAACAGTTATACCACACTGGATGCTACAGAAACATTAATTTAACCACAAACCACATCCAGTCGGATAGTAACCACAGCCCAGACCCATTCTTACTGTAACCAACATTAGCGATATTAGTAATCACAAACAATTATACCACACTGGATGCTACAGAAACATTAATTTAACCACAAACCACATCCAGTCGGATAACAGTCTAGACACATTCCTACTGTAACCAACATTAGCGATATTAGTAATCACAAACAGTTATACCACACTGGATGCTACAGAAACATTAATTTAACCACAAACCACATCCAGTCGGATAGCAACCACAGTCCAGACACATTCTTACTGTAACCAACATTAGCGATATTAGTAATCACAAACAGTTATACCACACTAGATGCTTCAGAAACATTAATTTAACCACAAACCACATCCAGTCAGATAACAACCACAGTCCAGACACATTCCTACTGGAACCAACATTAGCGATATTAGTAATCACAAACAGTTATACCACACTGGATGCTACAGAAACATTAATTTAACCACAAACCACATCCAGTCAGATAGCAACCACAGTCCAGACACATTCTTACTGTAACCAACATTAGCGATATTAGTAATCACAAACAATTATACCAAACTGGATGCTACAGAAACATTAATTTAACCACAAACCACATCCAGTCGGATAGCAACCACAGTCCAGACACATTCTTACTGTAACCAACATTAGCAATATTAGTAATCACAAACAGTTATACCAAACTGGATGCTACAGAAACATAAATCTAACCACAAACCACATCCAGTCGGATAGCAACCACAGTCCAGACACATTCTTACTGTAACCAACATTAGCAATATTAGTAATCACAAACAGTTATACCAAACTGGATGCTACAGAAACATTAATCTAACCACAAACCACATCCAGTCGGATAGCAACCACAGTCCAGACACATTCTTACTGTAACCAACATTAGCGATATTAGTAATCACAAACAGTTATACCAAACTGGATGCTACAGAAACATTAATCTAACCACAAACCACATCCAGTCGGATAGCAACCACAGTCCAGACACATTCTTACTGTAACCAACTTTAGCGATATTAGTAATCACAAACAGTTATACCACACTGGATGCTACAGAAACATTAATCTAACCACAAACCACATCCAGTCGGATAGCAACCACAGTCCAGACACATTCCAACTGTCACTAACATTAGCGATATTAGTAATCACAAACAGTAGTTTTGTCAAGACGCATAACTCTTTATATTACAAGAAAATTGAATGTAAATTAATATCATAAGTTGAACAAAAATTGTGTACACAACAAAAATAACCACGTTTACGATCAACAATATTGTTTGTGGCAGAAACATTATAGTGTAACTACAAACACCCCTATCAAATAAACTCAAAATTACGTCTAACAGTCTACAGAGAATAAAAGGTCAAAATAGGCCTACGAGTACTTAAACTCAAATAAATAAAGGATTGCTTATACAGTTTTCAATTCATTCAATACAATAAAAGATAAATCTTTTTACAACACATTCAATTTCACATGTATCATTACACTTTTGAGTGATTGGGCGTGGAGTATTATTTCAATTCCTTAATACAAAAGGCACATCAAATTGTTTTCAAACCTATTTAGTAGTAATATTTCGCATATCAAAGACTTACTTTTAGAAAACGAAATCCAATAGGCTAAGTGGATTTTCATAAGTCAGACAACTGAATTACTAATAAAATATACAAAGAGACTAATTATGTTGAGAATATAATATAAAAACTCATTAATAAGGGGAGACTGAACCTTTTATGTCTTAACAATTCAATTTTTGTTTTTCATTTCAAATAATTAATCTACGTTTCTTCCTTATTATGAAAATACATAACACTAAGAATATTAGAAAGCTTCTTATGATAACAAATAAACAAAGATAACTCAAGCGAGGTTTCGGCCACACTACTCTTACGGCTTTAAGTGTGTGCTGCAAAGCTATAAGTGTGCTTTTCCAAAAGGTTTTTTTTTTTAGTTTTAGGTACACATGGTTTAAAAACTGTAATACATGTGAGACTTAAAATTTTGCATGCATCAGCCTGGGTTCCTGGGTACTTAATGAGTACTTAAACCAAACTTTTTGTGAATTTTAGGCCAAAACACCCTCCGTTCAAATTTATATATGTATATATAAGTAGATAGTAATGTACCAATCCTAGACCAAAAAAGGAAGACTTTAATAATTTAATGAAATTTGTTGTTTTTCAATACTAATATGTTAAATTTTTGCCTCTTTTAGGCCAATTTCTAACATTTTCATATTTTTCTAGAAAAAGTATATAATTTTGATGAAATTTTCATATATTTTCCATAAAATTGACTACAAAACAAAATGTTTTTAAAAACAAGTAAAATTTTAAAATTTAATGAGTAGTTTTTATACAAATTTAACTAAAACAGTTTCTTTATCTTTGAATGTTTTAATTTCAGTAATAATTAAGTTTAAATCTTTTTTATTTAATTCTTTAACTGTTTTTTCATCAAATATATTAATAAATCTATGAGGTAAATGAACTTTACATTTTTCTAATTCAACAATAATTGTTGGTCCATATTTATCTTTAACTTTTTCAAATTTTTCTATTTTATATTTTGTATTCAATTCTAAACTTTTTATTGGTTTATATTCTTTGAATTTACATTCTCCAATATTATTAATCTCTTCTAGTAGATCCATTTATTACAAAAAATAATTATAGAAATTTTAAACAGTTAATAATTGAAATATATGAAAAGAATTTTAAATATCACACAACAGTTTGTTAGAACTGTTGTGTGATAGATGAATATTTTATTATTAAATAATATCTGATGTATCACTTATGTTATCAGAAAAACCATTATGTTGATATATTATGCATGGATCATTTAAAGTTGATAAATGTTTTAAGAATTTTAAAAAATTATCATCAAAATCTGGTTTTATATAAAAATCCATATCTAAAAGTTTAAAAATCATTGGTAATAGTTTCTTAAATGATATATTTTTTTTTGTAAAACTGAAATATGCATTAAAAATTACTGTAATATTTCTTTTATCTTCAAAATTTAATTCAAAATCAATATTGAATATTTTGTTTAAGAATTGATAGTAAAATATCCAGTTTGTATAATTTCTTTGTTTTAAGAATAATTTTATATTTTTAGGTGTTATTTCAAAACTATTGTCTAAAATACATAATGTATAGATTTCATTGATTAATTGTTGTGTACGATATGGTTGAAAATGATTAAATTCTCTTAAAATATTTATAAGATGTTTGTTCTTATTCTTTCGTCTATTAATCTTTTTTTCAGAAATAATTCTTTTACATATATTACATCCTATACAATTTTCAATAATTGTAAAGTTATTAAAATTATGACATCTATAACATACATACATTTATATATAAAATTTTTATATCTAAATGGAAGAACTTATTCAGTGTCATAAATGTAAGAAGAAAACTAAAAATATTAATCCAGAAATTGTTGAAATGAAGAATGGTTTGTTTAGAATTGCTACCAAGTGTTCAATATGTAAAACAAATAAAAGTAAAATAATTAAAAAAGAAATTAAACCAATAATAAAAAAGGAATTAAATAAAAAAGATCAAATAATTGAAGCTAAAGAAATTCATGCTCCAATAAGAAAAAAATTTCCAAAAAGAAAGATAGTTACATTAGGTATTGATGATTTATGGGCAGCTGATTTGATCATTATGAAAAGTTATGAAAAAGAAAATGATGGTTATAAATATATGTTGAATGTTATTGATACATTTTCTAAATACATAAGTCGAATGAAATATTTATGTTTTATTAATAAATGATTAAAAATGAGTTTATAAAGGTTTAATTATTAAATAAACTATTAAAAAATATGAAATTTATCAAAATTATTAAAGTTTTTTATATCATAAAAATCTTGAAGTAGATTAATTGATTAAAAAAACAAGTTTGTAAAGGTTTATTTAAGGTTTAATTATCAAATAAATTATTAAATTTATGGAATTTATTAAATATTTGACGCGTCGCAAAAATCGCGACGCGTTAATAAATGATTAAAAATGAGTTTATAAAGGTTTAATTATTAAATAAACTATTTAAAAATATGAAATTTATCAAAATTATTAAAGTTTTTTATATCATAAAAATCTTGAAGTAGATTAATTGATTAAAAAAACAAGTTTGTAAAGGTTTATTTAAGGTTTAATTATCAAATAAATTATTAAATTTATGGAATTTATTATTTAAAATTCTTTTCATATATTTCAATTATTAACTGTTTAAAATTTTTATAATTATTTTTGTAATAAATGGATCTACTAGAAGAGATTAATAATATTGGAGAATGTAAATTCAAAGAATATAAACCAATAAAAAGTTTAGAATTGAATACAAAATATAAAATAGAAAAATTTGAAAAAGTTAAAGATAAATATGGACCAACAATTATTGTTGAATTAGAAAAATGTAAAGTTCATTTACCTCATAGATTTATTAATATATTTGATGAAAAAACAATTAAAGAATTAAATAAAAAAGATTTAAACTTAATTATTACTGAAATTAAAACATTCAAAGATAAAGAAACTGTTTTAGTTAAATTTGTATAAAAACTACTCATTAAATTTTAAAATTTTACTTGTTTTTAAAAACATTTTGTTTTGTACTCAATTTTATGGAAAATATAGACATATTCATGAAAATTTCATCAAAATTATATACTTTTTCTAGAAAAATATGAAAATGTTAGAAATTGGCCTAAAAGAGGCAAAAATTTAACATATTAGTATTGAAAACAACTAATTTCATTAAATTATTAAAGTCTTCCTTTTTTGGTCTAGGATTGGTACATTACTATCTACTTATATATATATATATATATTTAAATTTGTGTCCGTTAGTGCGATAACTCGAAAAAAAAATGATAGAAACGTGTAAATCTACATTTATTTGAATTAGTTCGCGAACTAGCATGATCAGACTATGGGAACGGGGGTTTATGGGGGATTTTATAGTGTAAAAATAGTTTTTTCCCATTTTGACTAGAAAAAACATAAAATTTTTTAATTTTTACTATACCATTTTGTAGAGCTTAAAAAAGGGTACTTTCTTGTTATCTGGTACCTGTGAAAACATTCTTTCCTGTTATCTGGTACCTGCGTTTATTAATCAAACAAAAACAACAAACAATGATTACATCTGAGTTTCGGGTGGCCAGAAGTAACGAATTACTTCTAACAGTGCTTCGAAAACATCGCAATCACCGACCATCTTGCGCCACATAAACTCTGCCAAATAAGACTCTAAATGATGACGTGCAGTGCCTCGGTGCTTCTTGTTGCGCCACTTCGCTGACCCCCACATGCGTTCGACGGTCTGAGTATGTGCTCCGGACTCTGGATCGACGAAGTCGTACTTTGGTTAGGTTAGGTTAGGTTAGTTTATCAATAACATGAGTATTGTAAGTAAACGAACCTAACCTAACCTAACCAAACCTAACCTAACCAAACCTAACCTAAACGGTAGTATGTGCTCCGGACTCTAGATCGACGAAGTTGTACTTGTGGTTAAAGAATATTTTCGCAGGTACCAGATAACAGGAAAGTACCAAAAAAAGAAATAATTTTGTATATTGAAGTGTTGTTGTATGCTTAACGGTTACGGAGATAGTTAAAAAACTTAAAATTAAAAATTCCCATGTTATTCCCAATATCTCCATTATTATTTATGAACTTATTAATAAACCTACTAGGGTAGTTGGTAATAGCAAATGCTGTCTAGAACACATCTTTTTTAGATCCAAGCAAAATTTATTTTTTATAGTTTTGATATTGTCCCTTCAGGTCGTAGTGACCATGATATCTCTATATGTCATTTAGTTTTGAAACAAAGTGAACGTCAGATACCTCGAACCAACAATTTAAATAAACCTGTAGAGAATAGTCTTAAGAAAATTAATTATGAAATGTTGAAAAGTAACCTTGAATTAATTGACTGGTCTATCATATAACAAATGGATGATGTCGATAAAGTGTTTAACACGTTTTTAGATATACTGAAGGAAAACATAAATAGTTCTTTGATATCTGTATAACATGGGGATAGTTATAATGGAAAAATTTTGAAGCCATGGATGACCCCTGGTTTATGTGAAAGGCAGAGATATAGAAATAAGTTGTATAAAAATTTAAAAAAGACAGGGAGATGAGAGGTTTCAAAGTTATTTTAAAAAATACACTGATAAATTAAAGTTAGATATGCAGTTGCGAAAAGATTATTGTTACTCACGGTTGCTACTCAATAAAAATGACTCTAAAAACAATGGCGCACAATAAATGACATTCTTGGTAATAAAACTAAAAAGGGAAAAAATGAAATTGGAAAAGTTGTGTCCAACAATGATCAAAATGTCGTTCTAACTGATGCAAAAAATATTGCAGAAGAGTTCAATACTTTTTTTGTTAATGTTAATGATAAATTAAAATCGAATTTAGATCCTCCAAATGCATTTATTGAAAATCTGTTCAAAAACTCTTTTAGAGTAAGGCTCATTAGGAGCTCATTTTATTTTTATGAAACGAGTACCTCTGAAATCAAATCTATAATAAACTCTTAACACTCAAACAAATCGCCAGGGTTTGACGAAATCTCTACTTTTCTTGTAAAATATTTTGCTGACATTATTTCACCTGTTTTATCATTTTTGTTAAATGTATAAAAGGTATCTTTCCACATTCATTAAAATCTGCTGTTGTAATTTCTCTCTTTAAAAAGGGGGATATGAAAGAGTTAAATAATTACAGACCAATATCTCTTCTTAGTGTTTTTTTTCAAAAATATTAGAAAAAGCAGTGGAGAAGCGATGTTTAAGTTTTCTAAACGTTAATTTTTTTTTCAAACAAACAATTTGGTTTTTTAAAACTTTCGACTGAAGATGCCCTCTTAACTTTTTGCAAAAGTGTTTATGAAGGATTAAATAATAGATTAAATGTCGGTGGTGTATTTGTTGACATAACAAAGGCATTTGATGCAGTCGATCATGATTTGTTACTAAATGTTATGTGGTTTGCTGGCTTCAGAGGTTCAATTTGGCACTGGTTAAGAAGCTACTTAAAAAATAGAGTACAGTATGTTAAAATTAAGGATGTGTATAATTCTTTTAAGTCTATAGTTTGTGGCGTTCCACAAGGGTCTGTATTGGGTTCAATCCTCTTTTTGGTTTTTATCAATAGTCTTTGTTGTGGTCCATTTAAGGGTTCACTTACTAGTTTTGCTGATGACACAGCACTATGTTATAACTCACCTTCTCAAAATTTGTTGGAGCTATGCAGTATGATTTGGATTTGATGAAGATTTGGTTTACTTACAACAAATTAACACTAAGTAATAAAACCAAATTCATAATATCTAAGGGACAAAAATGTAAGTTTTGATCGCATTTCTTATTAATGTGTTCCCTGCTTGATGTCTGTCGCTCTTCCTTGTGATAGATGTATGTGTATAGAACGCGTAGATAATATTAAGTATTTGGGTATTTTTTATAGATAAAAACTGTAGCTGGAGTGAACATAAGTATCTTCATAAATACACGATATAAGCTATATGAACTTTCTACTACTTAAGAGATAAGTGTCCAGTAAAAGTCATGAGCATAATTTATTTTCAATTGTATACAGTAAACTTCAGTACGGTATTACTTGTTGGGGTGGAAGCTATTTTTCAAATATTAATTCATTATTCGTAGCTCAAAAGAAAGTTGTCAGAATAATAATTGGACTTAGTAGGACTGACCACACATTTTTACATTTTAAGCAATTAGATATTTTACCTTTAAGCTATTTGTATGTATATAGGGTTCTAAGGATATTTTTTATACGAGGTAGTCATACATGTGGCAATATAAATGTTTACTCCAATAGACTTAGGTTGCAAAATCGAGTTGTACTATTAAAAGCAAATAACAAAGCTTATCGTAGATTTTTTACTTTTTGTTCATTAAAATGTTATAATCTATTGCCACTCAAAGTAACCCTTTGTAAAAGTTTAGCTAAATTTTTAACAAATTTAAGAATATGGCTCTTTTCCCATGAGGACGTGGAGTTTTTGTTTTTAGCGAATTACCCATAAAGGGAATAAGCTACTCGTATTACCGTAGTACTCATGGTAAGACCTGGACCCGGGACCAATTTCATTTTTAATTTTGAGGTCGCTAGAGGCCAAAAACACCATCCGTTCAAATTCATATATATTTGCCTGATTAAATAAATCATTTTCATTCATTCATTATATATATGTGTCCGTAAGTGCGATAACTCGAGCAAAAATGGTCCGATTTTGATGAAATTTGGTACAAACGTGTAAACCTACGTTTATTTGAACGAGTTCGCGTTTCAGCAGAATCGGACCATGGGAACGGGGTTTTATGTGGTAAAAATGGGGTTTTCCCATTTTTGACCCTAAAAACAAAAAAAATTGCAATTTCTTTCCAAACCGTTTTGTAGAGTTAAAAAAAGAAATAATTTATTATATTGAAGCACTGTTGTATGTCTAACGGTCACGGAGAAAATAAAAAAATAGTGTAATTTAAAATTTCCATGTTATCCTTAAGGAGAAAATGAAAATTGTTGTAGTTTACTTGTTTATGGATATATATTGATAAAATTTGGCAAATTTAATTATGTCATCCTATAATATTGACGTATGGTCAAAAACACTTTTTACTTTTCCCGTAGCAGCAAACCTAAGCACTTGTTAAATATAATGTTATTTAAATAGGGAATAAATATGTCTTATTTATGGAAATATTTCAGTAAAAATGTAATCCGACAAGTTGAAATTCGCTTAGTCTGCAGGTTTGCTGTGGCGGGGGTATTGTAATTTTACTCAAGGTTTAAGTTTTGTTAATTAATTAGGTACCCTTATTATTTGTTTTTTTATTTAAATATTTAGCGAGTATTACAAAGCACTCAAATATGTTTTTATCAAATTGAATTAACTCTTTTATCTAATAGCCGTATTATGTTAGTTAGGGAGTGGCTGCTTGATTGAGATGGTATCTCAACGCGATAAATTTCATAAGATACCTAAACACATATTTTTTTCTTATTTGTTTGAATTGCATTTTTGTTTTGTTATAGGAAATGACTTTATTTAGTTTTAGTTCTAAAATGTATATGTTAATTTAGAAATACTTTGTAATATTTTGTATTTGTAACATTGTTTTTTAAAAAATATGTTGGAATAAAAAATCTTGAATCTTAAATCTATTGTTATGGAGAATAGATAAACTATTGTAGTTTGCTTGTTTATGGATACATTTTAATACAATTTTGCAATTTCGTTTATTTCTTACTAAGCTATTAACATTCCAATAAAAAACACACCTCAATACCTTCCCTGTAGCAGCAAAACTAGGTTAGGTACTCATTAAAATTTTGTTTAATGTTAATGTTATTTAAACATGAAAAAACTGACCATTTTCAGGGAATATTTTTGTAGAAATCCAGCCAGGTTAATTGAAATTTGCTTAGTCAGCAGGTTTGCTCTGGCGGGGGAATTTTATTTTTAGAATATCACAAAAAAGTTTTATTTTTAAATGGTTGAAAATAAATTTTATGTAGATATATTTCTTTCAAAAGGAGTTTAAAATAAAGATATGGATGTGATAATTATGTATGCAAAAATACCCCCGCCGCAGCAAACCTGCCGACTAAGCGAATTTCCATTTGTCTGAATTGATTTTCAGTTAAATTATATTTTAATAACATTAGGTTTAACGAGTACCTAGGTTTGCTGCTACAAGGAATCAAATAAAGTGTGTTTTTGAGTAAAATATTGATAGCTTAGTACAAAATAAATAAATTTGACAAGTTTGATCAAAATATATTCATAAACAAGCAAACTACAACATTTGACAATATTCTTCATAAGAATAACATGGGAATTTTAAATTTACAATTTTTTAAATTTTCTCCGTTACTAATAATTGAACAAAAATACTTTTATATACTAAATTATTTGTTTTTTTAAGCTCTTTAAAAAGGTCTAAACAGAAATTGGGAAATTTTGTGTTTTGAGGGGCAAAAGTGAGAAAAACCAATGTTTACCCCATAAAACCCCCCGTAAAGCCCCGTTCCCATGGTCCGATCGTGCTGGTTCGCGAACTCATTCAAGTTTATCCCGCTTTACACCTTTAAACCAAATTTCATCAAAATCGGACAAAAATTACTCAAGTTATCGCGTTCACGGACGTATATATATATATATAAGTCTATATATATATATAAGTCTATATATATATATATATATAAATACATATATAAAAATTTGAACGAATAGTGTTTTTGGCCTCTGGGGACATCAAAATGAAAAACTAAATCGGTCCCGGGTCTAGGTCTTACCGTGCCACCTACGGCAATAGCTACTTCCCTTTAGGGAAATTCGCTAAAACAGTATGGTAGGTTAATTGGTTTTCGTGCTGTATGTTGTCGAACTTGAAGAGAATCTCCATTTAGAAAGCATTGGACCAGAAAAGGTACAGTCTCCCCTTATGGGTTAATTAAATGGCATTTAGATTTTGATTACATAAACAACACATATACTAATCAAAAATGTTATTGTCATATTTCAACTCATTAAAATACAATAAAACCTGGTGTTCGATGCAACTTGATAAATCTATCTGGGTGTAGAAAACAAGCTTTTGTTGCATTTTGTAAAAAAAAAACATTCCAGTAAAGTGGCAAAAATAGAAGCTAGTATAAACAATTTGCATACAAATGAATGAGAGAGGGCTCAGCTGTCCCGGTGGGAAACTTTGCACAAACTTGTTTTTCGAACCCACAACGTGTTTGGCAATAACATTTGTTAGGAACTCTTCGTTGGTCCACAGATTTGTAACTTCTATCTTTCTTTCACAATGGATACTCCATCGAAGCGAAAATTACTTCATATAGATGTAAAAGAGTTGTAACCTCAAGACAGTTTACGAATGGCCTATTTAGCTCAAATCCCGTTTGACTGAACTATAAAAAATCTGTAAAAGTGTGCCCATAGGCTTATTGAAAAAAAAAAACTGAATTACTGATAAGATGTGTAGATGTAGCTCTAAATAGCTACATTAATATGCAGCTCTAAATAGACCAATTATTTATTCATATAGAAATCTGAATACTTTCTTTTAGTTTACATAATACAGGGTATGATAACCGGTTTGTAATAACAAAGAAACCCACCCATATTTTATGTTTTATACGTTTAATGTTGCAGTATTCGATCCTATACAATATTAGATGTAGTTGAAGACGCCTTTTAACGCTTGACAAATGGTTGGAGCACTCTCTCGGGACTAAAGCCTCTTGGCGTTGGATCAGAGGTTCATTGTTCTAGGTAAGCAGTTCTCTCAATTTATTGATAATAGTTTATATTTTATCTTCCAAGCCAAAAAAATTGACCATAACTTGGGAGTTTGCTGGTAGATTAAAGATTTTTGAAAAACAAAAAAATGCCTTTATAACATTTTTTTACATTTATATTACATACATAATTACTGTTGGACGAAACAAATGAACGGTATACATTAAATAGACATACACGATTATATGGGTTAAAAAAACACATGTTTTTCATTTACTGTTTGCCATACTGTGTTTGTTTTAGTATTGCAGAAAAGTACATTCGTCACCGATTAAAACCCCCTTTATAAAATCTTCGTTTTACGTACCTATTGAATAAAATACAAATTTACCTCAAACATTTGTACACCTTAAAAACGCTGTTTAGCAACTTTAAACATTCACAGACTTATTTTATATGTTGGATTAAAAAATTGTCAGATTTCTTAAATGCAGGTTTAATATTTTAATTTTTTTCTAAGTACCTAAACCAGTGATGGTTTGTATGAGTAATTAAACGCATTTAGGGGAAATAAAGCCAAAACTCTAATAAAATGTAAGCACATAACAGGGATATAATTAGACTCTTATCACAAATAAGACACAAATGGTTTATTTTAGCTTACCACATAAAATTATTTAATAGTATTTTTAAAATAATTATACTAACAAGTTTGATGTAAACGAGTTTTAATAACGTTTACATGACTGAGGCAGTGTTAGTGAATGCATTGTTATACATGAGAACATTCAAATGTTGACTTGGGACGTAATATGTTCGGACATGCATAATTAGGAACATCAAAACCCGGACTGAAATTGGCAGACTCAGCGGGCAGCTGTCCAAATGATGCATTACCCGTAGCAAATGATGCTCGTTGGGAATAATGACAAACTTAATGATAATAAACTTCATGTTTACAATTGTTGTTGTAAAAAAATCTTATGGTATAAACTACACTGTGGACTAATGAAAAACGTTATGCTACATATATCTGGTTTAGTATCCATACTTTCAGTTTCGTAAGAGTACATTCTTATCTTATCAAAAGCAAAGACTGAAAACGTCGCTCAAGTTTGATATGATTAGAACAACTAGTTGTTCTGCCAACTGTTGTCGTGCCTTGCACGGGGAGGGAATGCGGAGAAGATATGGCTATTCTTCACCGCCTTGTCCAATGCAAACGGTTGGTTGATTAAGCGTTTGTTCGTGATGTAAATTAATTTTATCCATGTCTATGTCAAAAGTAAAAAATGCTCTACAGATGCGTCTTTTACCAGTTTGAACACATAACGCTCCTTCTAAACTCTATGGTTCTTGTGTCACTTAATTACATACACAACATTTGTCTGCAACATCAATTGCTGTGTTTTAAAAATATATAATACTGACTGAATCATCGAGTAAACAGTTGAAAACCATGTAGGCCTCCATACCCAAACCCTTCTTTAATCAATAGAAGCAATTAAACAACTGGAACAACAAATAGAAACAATATGTGTTTGCTAACATAAGATGTTTTTTTTCATAATACGGGTCAGATTCTTTCAACCGATCTACCACAACAAAGTATTGTTTTAGTTATTCTATAATACAAAGGTTGTTTATGTTAATTGAATATTTTATACTTTTAAATTTTAGATATATTGCAAAATTACTTAGTCACTAACAAGACTAAAAGATCGCGCCACTCATCCTACACTCATCCTTCACTCATATTTGCGTTAAAATACGCACACAGTGGCGTCCCCATTTAAAATAATTGATAATTGATAATTGATAATTTATTGATAAGGAATATTAATACATCAAAGGGCCTCATTATGGCACTGGGCTCCAAGTTACCAAAATGGTTAAAGTTTTGGTGGGTGTAGCCTAATTAAAATAATCAGTTTTTGATCGGAACTATTTCCCAACTTATAAGAGTGTAAAGTCCTAACTGGAACAAGTGAGGTGAGGAATATTCTGATTCCAAGGATAAAAATGTGCCCATCGGATAAAACTTGCCTTTTAAAATGAAAAGATGCCCATTTCCGTAAGCTTTGGCATTTATAATGACCTTCAATTAAAATCAAGGGGGCCAAAGAGCAGCACTGTTCTTATCCAGACCAGTTTTCAGTCATGGGCAACTATAAGTTGCTTCAAGTAGGGCTACATATTTTAATAAGATACGCATATTCATTACGAAACATTCTGACCAGGGTAATCTTCCTAAAGGGCACTACGACTAAACACGTGGTATTTAAGGAACGAAGTACGTTAGTTATTCAAATTTTGTTTTGTTGTGTTTATTTTTAAAGGGGGTTTCTTCAAGCAGTGGTTTTATTAATGAGGAGTATTAATACATCAAAGGGCCTCATATGGCACAAGGCTCCAAGTGACCAAAATGGTTAACAACTTTATACAAATGTAAAGTGTCTCTTAAATAGGCTATGCTTCATATTGGTTTCAAATCATAAACTGTTTTACTAAATGTGTTTTATACTCTTTTGAAAAATAGCTATAAAATACTTGAAGACATTTTATTTTTTTAATATAAGAAACATACAGCTAGGAAATTGCTGGACTGCTTCCCGGTACTTTCCTGTTAAAGGGAACATTCATTATGATCAATGATTTCTTTTCGATATATCAATATTAAGGAATTGAAACATCAGCTGACATCTACGGTAAATTCAGTATCAACAAACAATTGATATAAAAAAAATATTAAAATGAAACTGTTCTAAACTAACCTAACTAACCAAACTTGCTGTAACATTTCAAAATTCCTTTTGATATTCTATTCCCCACATGCCTTTTCTAATTATCAAACGGAATTTTGAGACGGTAACTAAGTTAACAGCAAGTTTGGTTAGTTTTAGGTTAGTTTAGAATATTTTCATTTCTTAATCAGTTTAAAGACCTACTAGTTCATGTTGCTCGAATTCGAGCAATTGCTAAGTATTACCTAGACGTTATTTTAAAACGAATAACATCCATAATTTCTGATGACTTTAAAAGATTTGACTCAAAGATTATGGAAATACTCAAGATGTACATAACAGATCGATATAATCAACATTTTTTGTAAATATCTTATCATTTTTCTAAAGTTGATCTTGTTTTTTAGTGTTTTCTACAAATAGCCTTATTCATAGACGCATTAGGTTGTCCATAATAACAATTATAAATTCTAAAAATTTTTGTTTCTATTTCTTTTCCTTGGTGGTGTTCTATGACTTTTCTATGTTTCCATTGTTTGCAAATCGGCTCTTTCAATGATAACTACGAAATGCAGCACAGTGTTAATTTAGTTTTCTTTTTAGTATATCAATCTATCCAGGCTCTCTCACTTTTTTCCATTGTAATATTTACGCCAACCCAAATGAAAAAGTAAACTATTTCATTTAAACCAAGTCAGTAAATGTTTGTAGCAAACTGTTAAATTGGCAAACTTATTGACTGTTTACAATTAACATATGTTCTTCTTCTCACTTTTAATTTCTGACAACAGCTGGAGTTTCATAACAATGTTTGTTTCCTATGTTAACCTTATGGAGGAATACAAAACTTTAAAGGGCTCCAGGGTCTCACTATCTAATTATTTTCCTAAAAAGAAAGTTTCTTGCACAACTTCACATTACGCTCTTTCCAATGTCACAAAAAACATGTCAATCGGTTCAGTAGTTTCGGAGGAGTAATTGTCACAAAAATCCTGCTTGCGTATTAATTAAGTATATATATAGATATATTATTTTTTCCAAACAAGATTAGTTCTACATTTGTTAATTTAAATGAGTTTAAAGATATTAAAACAGAAGGAATATGGATCGTAAAGGAAAACAGAAATATCAATATATCGAAAAGAATTCACCGATAATAATGAAGTTCCCTTTAACAGGTTTCCTTAACCTGCTTTCCTTCGGCTTTATTACTGTATTTATTTTCCACATAGAGTCAACACGGTACACTTTTTTTCTAAATTCATATGTTATTTTGCGGCGCGTTGAGCCACACGGGTTTACTAGTTAAGAGATAATTTGTTAGTTACTGTACCACTGTTTCTAAGCTAATTTATTCCTAAATTTTTATGTTGGTTTAGCATTTCCCAATTATAGTTGTACTTTTCATTGATTACATTGTAATATATAAATATCCGCAAAGAGCTGTACAAATGAACAAACAAAATCAGCATCAAATAATATAAAATTACTTTAATAAATATTCCAGTGTATTGGTGAATTCCACGGGGATGGCATAGGCCATGATGAACCATGGGTAAGAGATCATATTGAATTTTCATTTTCAATGGTTCTTTTTCTTAGGGACCAAAACACAATTTAAAAAATGCATATACACCCTAAGTATTAAATGAATAAACATAAGTACGAACACCGATTGAACACATACCAACTCTCAGATATATTCACGGTGCAATGGCTAGTATAACAGTTCTAAAGGTAAGACAGGCCATTGTGACTGCAGACCTCCACAACACACTCGGCAATAACATCACTCACTGACTTTCCTCTCTAAGACCTCTCGCAGATTTGTGACGGCAATCAAACTCCCTTAAGATCTTGTTACTTTCAATTCTTAATAAGATACCCGTGTGACAACCTAGGTAATGCACATACAGTAGTGTCAATAGCTAGAGAATGGTTATTTTTAACGGCGCGTTTTAAGAGGAACGCTTTTGCCATAAAAATGTCCATTATTTTATTATTACGTTGTTTTACTGCAGTGTTTTTGTGATAGTTTGAAATGTTTAGAACATCGTATCAATATCTCTTTGGGGTATTTATGTGTACTATCCGAACACAATGCAAATAGTATGAAAGTCCCCAGTTACAATTCTGACTGCCGTCATTATATTTTTATCATAATGAGAAATTCCATAAGCGACAGGGTGCACTTAACTACAAATTTAACTTACGGCTTAAAAACTAAAAACTTAAAACTACGTTAAGTAAGTGAGCTACATAAGTCAAGCCGAGGGAAAATTCTGCCTTGCCTAGGTCGACCACAGCCTGATCTACAGTACATCCTTGGCTGCGATGCACCGAAATAGCATAGGCAAGATTTAGTGGAAATTGTCTTCGAGAACATTGGATACCATTGTTACTGGGAGGATAGGCAACAACCCGTTGTACAATGTGGGTCCAATATGATTTTCAAACTGTACCAAAATGTAAATAGGGAAATCTTCGAGATAATTTTCTGTGTTGGTATATTTGTATATAATGTATGCTACAGTACCAATGCTACCATCACATAGGCCTGCAGAAGTCCAAAGATTACTTCCAAGTATCACACGACAACCTTTGGAAATATAGAGGCGTTTGTTAAGGCCTTGGCAGTCATCTGATGTTGCATTAGCAGCAGTCATGTTGTTGTTCATAGCAGTGATACACGCAACAGGTACATTGAGGCTTCTGAGCTTTTTCTTAGTATAAGCCATATATTATATTCATTGGTTGTGATAATACGTATAGCATTTTCAAACTAAAACTAAGAGAATATTGTAAATTGTTGTAGTTTGCTTGTTTATAGATTTTTTTATCAAACTTGGCAAATTTTATAATTTTATACTAGGCTATTAATATTTTACTAAAAAATACATTTTGTTAGCATCCCTGTAGCAGCATATCTAGGTACTCGTTAAACTTGTGTTATTTAAATAGAATAAACTCAACATCAATTCAGACAGATGGAACTTCACTTAGTTGCAGGTTTGCTGCGGTGGTGGTATCAATGTTTAATTTCATTGGAACCGTCCTAATTGCCGATTAATCGCCTGAAGCAAACATCGAGCTAAAGTTGTAATTACATCTTCCGGTTAAACAGGACGCTTCTATATGGTAATTGATTTGCCAATTAGCTTCAGAAACGTCTCCTAAATGGATTACATAGATCAGCGGTATCCAATTGTTTTACGATAATTACTACACTTTTTATATACGCATCATTTATAGCTTACCACATTATAAATCATTCTTAAAATTTAACCTTTTTGAAGCTATGAATAGCTCTATGTATAAAATGCTAGGTATGCGGCCTCATGTCTGCCAATAGAGCGGAGTGAGCATCGATATAAACCAATAACCTTCTTTACAAAAATACTATCTGTTGTACCCGTGCTTTGCAACGGGAAGAGGACACAAAATACAAACATTTCGATCCGCACATCTGTTGCATAAAATAGTTACAGATCAGCCAACGGTTTAGAAACAAAATTTAACCTTTATGGCCTTAATAGAAACATTTAAGTTATGACTTTTAAATCTGGTAAGTATTGGAAATCACCATTTTGCTAATATGAGAAAAACTGAATGTTCGAATAACGTTTTTACTTGATTTACCTTCAATATCTTTTTTCTTAATTTTTGACATTTAAAACTTCAATCTTGAAGTTGGAAAACTACAAATTATTATCCAATTTAAATGAACAATTCTTTTTAGGTCAATCTTATCTTCGATATATTAATAGGCAAGCATGTTTCTTAAAATCCTTTTTTCTCAGCTCCTGTGCATCGCAGGGAAAATCTACGCATACTGTTAGAAATATATTTTCCTGTAAATGCGCAGAATCCCTTTAAAAATTAAAACAGGCTCAAATATAAGCACAAAAAATAAATTTGAAATTTAAAACATTAACATGGGCTTTATGGGTTGCCCATAACAACAAAACAACAACAACAAAACTGGTGACGAAATAACAACGAAATACAAACAGAAAATCAAAACAAAGTGTAAGAAATTACAATCACATGTTTTATTTACAGCGTAGGGTGAGAATAGAGAAGCTTGTACGTTTGACTTACAACTAGACATTCCATCCCCATGATAAATTTGTTGCAAAAAATTAAATTCGTCGTAGTTGATTGCTCCGATCTAAATGAATAATTTCTGTCAAATACACGATGCTTTTTACCAAGTAAAACTTTTTGAATGAAGTATTATGAGCTGTAACAACTGTTAAGGCTCAATGTTATGACCAATGTACTTCGACAGCATCAGAAATATGTAGAAAATAGAATTTTAGACACACATTCTAGTGTGACTGGCCTACACAACTACATGTTTAATAATAAAAAATGGTGACAATTGGTCCATATAGATGGGATGTATACTTCGGTATCCAATAATCAATGCATGTACATTACATATTTTTGGTCAATTGTTCGACCACTGGACGACCACTAGTTCAAATTAAATAACAAATCCTCCCATCTCCACTCACAATAAACCATCATCAAAACTAACATCAGCTGTTATAAAATTTTGAAATTGTTGTAGTGCCTTATCAATAGTCGTTTTAAATATAAAGAAACGATATCCATACTATAAAAAGTTGTAAATTATTAATTTAGCATTAAAGACGGTATGACGAAATTTCGGGTTGAGAGACAAAATTATATTATTGAATACGTAATAGTCGTCCCACCTGAAATTAGGTCACACCTTAAATTTGTCCAGATAGCTTAGCCTACAATGAGATAGTCCAGGGCTCTAACGTGTTGTTTAATTAATTATCGTTTCGAGTTTATTGGCTCAGAATATGAATTACAACAATAATGCTTACAATGTTAAGCTTACCTTTAACAAGTGCTCATCATAGCCACTCGAAAAATGGGTGAAGCTAAATTTAGAATTTTGAATAAACTATCGTGAACGTGGATAAGCCCAATTAATTGGTAACTTATCATAAAGGTGATTTATTCGTTATAATTGGTAATGACCAAAGTAAACGTGTCGGGAAAATTAGGTTTTTTATTAATTTTTTATTAATTAATTACCTTAATTACCACTGCGTCGCCGATGACCAGATGATCTGGATAGACTGTCAAAAATAATAATAATGAATTCATGTCTAGGCTATCTTAGATTGCGGATGGCTCCTCTCCAAGGTTCCCTCATAAATTTGTCTACGTCAAATAGGGGGTCCACCAGGAGTCTCACCCTTACCAATCTTTTAAACTGGGCATTGTTCGCCTGCTTTACCTCAATTGGGAGTCTATTGAAAAGTCTCACTGCCATAACTGGGAAGCTGTTCAGTGACTTAGCCAGTCTGCATCTTGGCACATCCAGACCGATATCTCCTCCATTGTTGTGCTGATGTACTGCACCACGCTGTATACAATCCCCAATGTTCTACTTAACGTAGCAGACGGAGTCAAATACATATTGTCTAAAGATGGTAAGAATGTTAAGAGAGGAGAACAGAGGCTTACTGTGGTCTCGGTGGCTTGCCGAAGTCAAAAGCCTCACTGCTTTCTTCTGAAACCGCAGAATCTTCTGACTCTTAGAACAGTGTCCCCATAATAACAGCCCATATGAGATGTGACTGTCGAACAGGGCGTAATAGGCCGATACCAAAAATCCACTGGCACAGATTTTTTTTCAATTTCCTCAGAAAAAAGAGGACTCTAGAAAGCCTATGGCAGACCTGAGCCAAGGAGCTTCAAGTTGCTCCCAGCATCAGTCGTCTTCAGAGTGCAAATGAGTTGCTGAGTTTTATCCTCGTTGAGCTGCAACTTGTTGCTCACAAACCAATTCTTGGCCTAGTCAGGTAATCTGTCCGAGTCCAGACGGATTTTATCTATGTCTTTTCCCCTTGCCATCAGGGTAGTGTCATCCGCATATAAAAGTGAGCGGCCCTGAAGATCTAAATCACAAGAATGACGAAGAGAAGGGACCAAGCACATACCCTTGAGGAACCCCATGTCGCAAACTAAGTTCTTCTGAGCGAGCACCTTCAACCTCAACTACCTGCTTCCTGTTTCTCAGATACGACTGCAAGGTGTTAAGAGCAATCCCTGTTATTCCATGATGTTCGAGTTTAGTAACAAGTATCTCGTGAGAAACGCAGTCAAAGGCTTTGCTTAGATCACACAACACCAGTCCCAGAGATTCGCCAGCCTCGAAGGCCTCCATAATCTGACCAACTAATGATCGCACAGCCGATACAGTGCATCGCCCTTTGCGGAAACCATGTTGGGCACTTAGTATAATATCGTTCCCTTCAAAATGAGTCACCAGTTTTTCGTTGAGAATTGACTCAATGATTTTACCAAAGGCTGGAACCAAGGCAACAGGCCTATAGTTGGTCAAAAGTTAGGGGGTCACCTTTCTTAAAAATTGACACTGCTCTAGATATCTTTAACTTATCCGGGAATACTTCCTTACATACATTTATTTTTTTGCATGCATTTATGAGCCAGGCCAAAGGAAAAGAGATCACATCAATAACTGACTTGAGTAGGTGGTAGGACACACCATAAATATCAGGACTATGAGAGTTTTTGTAGCCCTTACCTATTTGATAGATTTTTTCCGGAGTAACCAGCCTCCAGGTTGGCATAGTTGGTATTTGTCTCGCCCGATTTCCAGCTCTTAATAAGGTTGAGCTATCAAGAAGAGAATTTGTTAAACTCATCAGGGCTAGCATTAGACTTAGGCTTAGCAGAATTTCTATGTTGGTTAATTAGTGCCCAGGCAGCCTTCTGGGGGTTGTGAGCCATCTCAATAGACCTTGCATTGAAAAATTTCTTTTAGTTTTGTCAACCATGTTACGGTAATATCGATTTATTCTTAAATATATTGTTTTCCAATGAGCAAACTCCTCATTTGATGATGCTGAATTCATCAAGTCCCTGTACAGAACCACATGCATTTTAATCTTATGCAGGTCATCTGTATACCATGCTTTATGAGACGGAACCCTCCTAGGCTTGCCTTTGTTTTCTACACTTTTGGTGTAATATACAGTGGGGAAAATTTCATTAAAAATTCTATCAAACATTTCAAGAAATGCAGAGAAGGCTGAATTCATGAGGCTGTAGGAATTCACAATACTGTACAAAGTTAACCCAATCAGTTTGCTCAAGAGCTGTCCTAAATCTTTAGAAATCGATGTCATTTACCTTTCTATGACTAAAAGTATAATTTCTATGCCAAGAAACTAGATTTGGAATCACCGAGGTTGAACCGGACTTTACCCTAGAGACAACGGCATCGTGATCCGCAACCATGGCATCCACTATCTCAATGATGTAGTCCCACACGTTCAGGGAAAATTTCATTAAAAATTCTATCAAACATTTCAAGAAATGCAGAGAAGGCTGAATTCATGAGGCTGTAGGAATTCACAATACTGTACAAAGTTAACCCAATCAGTTTGCTCAAGAGCTGTCCTAAATCTTTAGAAATCGATGTCATTTACCTTTCTATGACTAAAAGTATAATTTCTATGCCAAGAAACTAGATTTGGAATTACCGAGGTTGAACCGGACTTTACCCTAGAGACAACGGCATCGTGATCCGCAACCATGGCATCCACTATCTCAATGATGTAGTCCCACACGTTCAGACTAGTAGCCATGGTGTCCAGGCAGGCAGTCCCCTTAGTTGGCAGACGGTTTCCAATAAAAAGTCCGCAGCTCAAAAGCAGATCAGTGAAGACACGCTCTTGCTCTGATTGTTCTTCCAGGTGGATGTTAAAGTCACCACAGAGTATAATTTTGTAGTCAGTTTAAATAAATAAAAATGTCTTTATTAAGCGTTTCTCTGGTACACCAGCTTTTCAGAACAACTTCCGTCACTATGCTAAATATCTTATTCTACTATTTGGCCGTTATACACTTATACAATAATTACACATTTTTTAAAAACATATCCTTAAGTTTTTCTTTAAATGTTTTCCTAGATGCAACAACCTTCAGGCCATAGGGTGGACCATTGTACAACGAGGGACCAAAATATGAGAAGCTCTTCCTCCCAAGCTCTAGAGAAACTCTTGGGAGGTCCCTTAGTTTGTGACAGATACACAAGACAGTTCTCAAGAGACTCCAAAAAAACTTCCAAATTCCCATCAGGGGAACGGTAAACTGATAAAATAGTTAGGGATAACTCGGGAATACTGATGCCGAACACCTGACTCTGTTTTGTGTAGCTTGGTGTAAATTCCTTGGTGTTTTATTCTAAAATGTCTGTTTTCCAGGTGAGATTTAAACAATAGAAAATAGTTAATTGATTTTAGAAACAAAAGAACACTGTGTACAGCTTAGTTTTTAATATTTTATTTGGTTTAGTTTAATCAGTGGTGTGGCAAAATACAAATAATAAATTTATCAAATGCAATAAAGTAAATGTAAACTGCAATCTATGTTAAGATGAAATAAGAGTATTTTGCATTACCGTTTAATAATTAAAATAATATAGTAACATATACCACAGATTTTAGAACAAAAAATTTAACGGCGAGCAATTGATTTATGATATGCTTTAGTTTAAATTTAAGCATAGGTGTAGCCAAACACAATTATTAACTTTACCTAAATGTATAATAAACTAATGTGAAGTGTAAGATATGCTTAGTTAATCCAACACATGTTAAGCACTTCGAAATTATAAAAACGAGAGGTCATCCAGTGGTCGAAACTCGACCAAAAATATGTAATGTAAACTTACTCACTTCTCTATTTTCACCCCACACTGTAAATAAAACATGTGATTGGAGTTTCTTCCATTTGTTTTGATTTTCTGTTTATATTTCGTTGTTATTTCGTCACCAGCATGGCAACGCATAAGATCCATGTTAATTTTTTCAAATTTTTAAACTCATTTTTTGTGCTTATCTTTGAGCCTATTTAAATTTATAAAGGGATTCTGCACACCTACAGGAAAATAGCTTTCTAACGGTATGCGTAGATTTACCCCACGATGCACACGAGCTGAGAAAAAAGGTTTTAAAGAAACATGCTTGCCTATTAATATATAGATAGATAGATAGCCTCCAAATTGACATTGTAATTTTCATACTGATTTCATAAAAATATATCAATAACATTATTTTCATAACATTTTGGACACATAAACACATCGAAAGCAGAGCCTGTGATACAGCAACACTTATACAATACATAGAACCTTTTTTACTTCTAGAATCATTGACACAGTTTGAGAATAAATAATTTATAAAAAAGATTTAGATTAAATAAATCAACCACTTAGTTGTGTAAAATATGATATTACATTTTTTTTTTATCAGCTCTCTGAAATTGTGAAATATGCAATTTGGCAGTTCCTCTTGTTTACATTGAAATTTCAAAGCAAATTTAAACATTGTGCGAATTCTCATTGCAGCCATGGAAACCAATCAACATTTACTTTTAAAATCCTCACTTATGAAATTTTAAAGCCAAAGGGGCAAAGCCCACGGTCAGTTTCGAAGTGTGAATGGTCCTATTACCATTCTTGGTATGGTAGCTATATTTTTGTAAAATTTAAGCCCAGTAAGTTCAGTAGTTTTTGCGCTCATTAGTAATACACATGCAGACAGACACCATTGTATTTTTATATTACAGTGGATTTATATTATTGGATTATAGGTTACAACATAAAAACATGAGTAAAGATTATTAATCAATACATACGTCATGATTTTAACCCATCGTTATAAGCAGTTTTCTTGGGCCTTTCTATAACCTTTTCTTTACTTGCTATTTACTAATCTATTTTACGATTTTGACTATCTATAGAAAATGGCTCAATCAGCAAGCCCTGGATGGTTCTAACTCTTGACAAAAAACTCTCTGACTCTTGTAAGTAAAAAACCTCTGACTTTCCTAGGTCCACCAGAGCCTGATGTGTTTTTTATTTACATTTACATTGTTTTTTTTAATAATTGGTAACCATCATAGCAACCCATAAGGCCAATGTTAAACATTTTAGATTAGTTCTTATTTGTACAGACATTATCAAATTTAAATTTGTTTCTGTAATAACATGCTCACTGTTTGTCAAAATAACCCTGGAAAGTTTGGCTTTGATATGTTCAGCCGTTATTGAGTTATCTAATTATAGTTTGCATAAGTCCGATCTCAAAGAGCTTCGCTCCCTCCGCTGAACTATTCAGAATACGAAACAAAAGTAAAGAAGACAGATCTTTCAACATGTTAAAATTAGAATAGATTAAAATCTGGTAATGAATATAAAATATCTTTAAGGAACGTAACAAAATTTGACCCATAAATCATGGAATTAGGATGGATATGCAACTGAGCTACGAAATTATGCGTTTTAGCGAATTTCCCTATAGGGAAGTAGCTATTACCGTAGGTCTCATAGTAAGACCTAAACCGGGGCCCGATTTACTTTTTCATTTTGATGTCCCCAGAGGCCAAAAACACCATTCGTTCAAAATTGTATATATATATATATATTATTTTCTCGCATTTTTAGGGCTATTAATATAATAATAATCAATAATAATAATTTGTTTTTTAATATATATAGTATATATCTATATAGTATATATATCCATATAGTATATATATCTATATAGTATATATATATCTATATAGTATATATACAGGGTTAGTAAAAAGTATGGAGACCCCCTGTTATTTTTTTAACGGCCCATACTAGAAAAACTAAACTCGGCAAACCATTATGGCATGTTATGAAGTACTTTTTGGATATAACCGCCACTTGGTGTTCATCCCCAAAATGGGGGATTTTGGGAGAAACAAAAAAATTTCAAATACAAAGACCCATCGAGTGACCCCTCATTTCGAAGGTCCTGGTAAAATAAAACCAACAACGCAAACTAGAGGTCTCTATCTCAGTTCAGTACAAAATGGCAGCCAATTGAAATTCTCATAAGTTCCCAAACCCAAAATGGGGGATTTTGGGGGAAACTCAAAAATTTTAAATGATAAGCCCCATTAAGTGACCCCTCATTTTGAAGGTCATAATAAAAGAAAACTAACAACGCAAACTATACTGCCCTGCTAAGAAAAAAGGCAGTATCTGCAAAATTTTCGATATTGAGTTATACATGTATTCCCATGTTTTAGACTACGCTGAATCCGTTGAGCTAAGTTAAAAAGCCGTATCTACAGTGGTTTCTTAGTTATGCACATATTCAGTGGCAGTATCTGTTACCTTTCCCTAGGCTTCCTAAGAAAGAAAGCAGTAAGTACAGGTACTAAGAATAAAAGCAGTATATGCTCTGCAGTTACTGCTTTCTTATTTAGTGTCCTACAGATACTGCTATTTTACTTAGCAGTACTCATCTAATTGTGTAGTTACTGCCTTGTTCTATAGAAATGGTTGGCCAGTGTGACATTAATAAACTGCTGAAAACTAACTCTAAATATTGTAAACAGAGCAGTGAAAAACGAGGGAAATGAGTGTGGTTCTTCTTTGAATTAGTAAGTCTGATTTGTTCATGAGCTAACCTCACTAGTTGGAACTGACACATGAGTGATTGTAAGCTAAACCAGTTTTTTTTCTGTGAGTGTATTTTCTTTTTTGAATGAAATAGTGTTTAAGTGTAACAAATGCAACAAAGAAGAGCTGACCAGTTCCTTTTATAAGTTTTTTAAGGAGTACAGAGACTTTAAGAATATTAATCTGTGGCTCGACAATTGTTCAAGCCAGAACAAGAACTGGTGTTTGTACTCGTTTTTGGTTGATGTTGTGAACAGCAAAGAAATATCTGCTGAAGAAATTAACTTGTGGTATTTTGAGAGTGGCCACACATTTATGTCTGCAGACTCTACACATCACCAAATTGAGTTGGCCTTAAAGAAACAAGGCAAAACTTACGATTTCAACGACTTTGTCAGCGCCTGTAAATCAACCCATAAGGGAAATGTTTGTGTGGCTGAAATGACATCAGACGATTTTTATTTGTGGAGGGACAACTCTTCTCAAAAGAAATTGAAAGATCCTACTCGACCAAAACTTGCAGAAATTGCACATGTCAAAGCTGAGAGAGGAAGTTTTGTTTTAAAGTATAAAAAGTCTTTTGATCCTGATGAAGATTACAAAACCTTGGACTTTTTGCAAATGAAAAACATGAAGGCGGGTAGCAGTGCTCCTCAAACAATGGGTGTGCCAAGAGGATTCTGTCCTCTAAAAAGAGACAAAATTTTGAAAGAGCTAGATAAAATTTTACCTGAAAACCGAAAGGTTTTCTGGAAAAACCTACCACTACCTCAAGTTGTGAACCAAGACGGAGGCCGTAAGAGGAAATAATGGTTCCGGATGGCTGAAAAAAATGTTGACAAAGTTGTGTGTGACAAAATTTTGACTGTAGCTTTAAAATCTAAAGACTATTATTACTATTAAGCTGTTTTAAATCAGTTTTCATAAGAATTTTATTTGTTTTTATGTACTAAATAATACTCTAATTTTTTTAATGAAGAAATACATTATATTAAACATCACCATGTCTTTATTTATATATTCCAGATTTTTAATATTTCCATTGTAAACACAACAAATGGAATTTATCTCGAACAGTTGGTTACAACTTTGCAATAACAACTTTCAACGACAAATTTAATAATGTAATCTCAAATTAACAAAGCAGTATATGCAATTTGAAGAAAGGGGTTATGCTCTAGAAAAGGCAGTATGTACATACTGCTTTCTTAAGCTGTCATAACTAGTGATGTTTGCTAACCAAAAGAGCAGTATGTACATACTGCTTTACAGCAACTTTATAATTAGTAAATTGTTACTAAGTAAAACAGCAGTATCTGCTTTTTTAAATGGATTATATGCATTTTCTTTTGTTTTTAAGTGGAAAAAGAAGGAAAATGATATTTTTCATCTAAAAACCGATAAAAAATGTGAATACGGTCATAAACATATTACAGCTGTCAAAAAAACTTTGGGCCAGTTTTCCCACATTTCAGGTTTTTGCAGATACTGCCTTTCTCCTTAGCAGGGCAGTATAGGTCTCTATCTTAACACAGTAAAATATGGCAGCCAATTGAATATAAAATTGCAAGTTATTTACGATTTCTAAAGATTTCAATCAGCTTCCATTTTTACTGGATTGAGATAGAAACCTCTAGTTTGCGTTGTTAGTTTTCTTTTACCAGGACCTTCAAAATGAGGGGTCACTTGATGGGGCTTATTATTTAAAACTTCTGAGTTTCCCCCGAAATCCCCCATTTTGGGGATGAACACCAAGTGGCGGTTATGCCCAAAAAGTACTTCATAACATGCCATATAGGTGTGCCGAGTTTAGTTTTTCTAGTATGGGTCGTTAAAAAAATAACTGGGGGTCTGCACTCTTTTTACTAACCCTGTATATATATATTTGTGTGCGTGTGTCCGTGAACGCGATAACTTGAGTAGTTTTTGTTCGATTATGATGAAATTTGGGTTGAAGTTGTAAGGTGGGATAAGCTTGAATGAGGTCGTGAAACGGCATGATCAGACGATGGAAACAAGGTGTTACGGGGGGTTTTATAGGAGTAAAAATTGGGTTTTCTCATTTTTGACCATAAAAAAATCCCGATTTATCTCTAGACTATATTAAATAGATTAAAAAAAGACGAATAATTTTGTATATTGAAGTGTTTTTGTGCGGTTATTAGTTACGGAGAAAATTCAAATAATTTTAATAGATGAGTGAACGAAGTGAACGAATCTATGTATCGTGTATAGCGGAGTCGGAGAAAAGTTGTCCGCTTGTCTGTGAGTGTGTCTGTGTGTTCGCACCAAAAACTCAAGAACCGTCGCACTTATAGCGTTCAAATTTTGCACAAATAATTATGACACCAGTGGGAAGACCTCATTAAAATTCTAGACGATGCTGCTCAGTAGTAATTATAAAACCCTTAAAAAACATTTATTAAATTTGTCCCATAAGAATAACATTAGGAGCTACCTTCTTCTTCTTTTTATTTGTTTACGTTTTGCGACCAACAATTTTGTTGTCTACTTAAGACAGAGAGAACGACATTTACTCTAAGCTCTTTCATTCATGGAGTAAACAGTTTGGCGTCTATAAATATATATAATTATAATTTCACAGGTTTCAGAATAATGTTGTTCAAGTTTATTAAATTTCACAACTTTCTGAATAATAAATTGAACTTTACAATATTAATCGGCAGTTATATACCGTTTATGTTCAGTATTAAAATTCACCTTTAAACTAAAAATATATATGTATATGTTACACTCAACCTCCGAATTCGGACAATGTCCGAAATTTCTACCCACTTCGCGATGTGGACGGCGTGTAATACCCACGTCGCGGAGTGAGCATTTTATTCGGACATTGGCCGAAGTGAAATGCCCAGACCGCGTTGTGGGTAAATTTATTTACTCAAATGCCGAAGTCATAACGTTCTTCGGCGATTGAGCAAATCCAAAATACCCACAACGTGATGTGAGCAAGAGGGATTGTCCACGTCGGGTTGTGGGTATTTCTAGTTTGTGCAAACGCCGAATTTAAGTTTAGACATGTCACCCCCAATCTGCGATTAGGATGGACGGACCTGTACCTGTATTGTGTTTTCTTTACTGTTGCTATCCTGTAGTGATACGCACGTGATCAAGTTAATATAATATGTTCAGTGATTACCTCTTGTGAGATATTGTTTTGGTCTGTCGAACAAGTTAATCAAGACGTAAGGGATAATCTTGTTGCTTGGATGGCTGACAACAACTCCTCTGGCTGGGCAAATGGCCTCCAGATCATACAAAATACTCAGAACAACAGTTAACACAGTGTTATTAAGAGAAACCCGTTCAGCGCACCTCAGAGAAATGGACTAATAGATTCTCCTTTGACATCAGAAGTCGTGAAGATAATAACAACCGAAGAAGAACTTGAATATGAGCTCTCTAAGCTAGAATGCAGTTTGACTGAAGTAAAGAACGAAAAGGGAACTCCTATGGATGATTACACCAGAAGTCTGACCAACGATTGTAAACAACAACAAACATGGAGAACAACAATCTACGTCAATTGAAATAATTTCACAATGTGACAATGATTGCGACAAAGGAAGCAACTTTTTTGAATGTGGCCTGAACATCCATAATGAAGACGTATATAGAGAGCAATGAGAGTTATATTTTTCCTAATCGGTAATTTGCTGTTTTCTTGTATTTTCTAAAATTATATTTATACATTAAATAATTATAACCACAAACATAAATTTTATTTATTTTACCTAGTGATTGTGGATTTCATGTAGGTTTTTGGGTATACGGTAGTTTATAAACTACTAATCGGCGTTTGCGCAAACTAGAAATACCCAGTACCCGACGTGGGCAATCACTTTTGCTCACATCGCGTTGTGGGTATTTTGAATTTGCTCAATCGCCGAAGAAGGTTTTGACTTCGCCGTTTGAGTAAATAAGTTTACCCACAACGCGGTCTGGGCATTTCGTTTCGGCCAATGTCCGAAATAAAATGCTCACTCCGCGACGTGGGTATTTTGTACTATCCACATCGCGGAGTGGGTAGAAATTTCGGACATTGTCCGAATTCGGAGATTGAGTGTAACATATATATTTAGAACGAAGCAGATTTTTACATTATTCAATTTAATGTTGGCATTGAATATTAAATATTCAAAGATGTTAGTAATACTAAAATGCTATGCGAGGGGGGGGGACAGGTCCAGGTTAGAGAGTGGTAAAGGAAGCGGAAAGGTGAGCACTGCGGAGTGTGGAAATACTTTGTGACTGTTAAATTAATATATCTGTAATACTTAAATGCTATGGAAAGAGAGAGAAACAGGTCTACGATATAGGAAGTGGTGAAGGAAGTAGTCAAGGCGAGCAGTCCGGAGTGTGGGAACCCTTTGTGACATTTAGATTAATGGATCTGCAATAATAAAATGTTAAAGGAAGGGAGGGAAACAGGTCCAAGACGTAGGAAGTGGTGAAGGAAGTAGTCGAGGCGACCATTCCGGAGCGTGGGAACCCTTTGTGACAGTTAGAATAATGTATCTGCAATTCTAAAAATGCTATGGGAAGGGAGAGAAACAGGTCCACGACGTAGGAAGTGGTGAAGGAAGTAGTCAAGGCGAGCAGTCCGGAGTGTGGGAACCCTTTTTGGCAGTTAGATTAATGGATCTGCAATAAAAAAAATGCTAAAGGAAGGGAGGGAAACAGGTCCACGACGTAGGAAGTGGTGAAGGAAGTAGTCAAGGCAAGCAGTCCGGAGTGTGGGAACCCGTTGTGACAGTTAGATTAATGGATCTGTAATAAAAACATGCTAGGGGAAGGGAGGGAAACAGGTCCACGACATAGGAAGTGGTGAAGGAAGTAGTCAAGGCGAGCAGTCCGGAGTGTGGGAACCCGTTGTGACAGTTAGATTAATGGATCTGCAATAAAAAAATTCTAAAGGAAGGGAGGGAAACAGGTCCACGACGTAGGAAGTGGTGAAGGAAGTAGTCAAGGCGAGCAGTCCGGAGTGTGGGGACCCTTTGTGACAGTTAGGTTAATGTACCTGCAATACTAAAATGCCATTGGAAGGGAGGGAAACATGTTTACGACGTAGGAAGTGGTGAAGGAAGTAGTCAAGGTGAGCAGTCCGCAGTATAGGGACCCTTTGTGACAGTTAGGTTAATGTACCTGCAATACTAAAATGCCATAGGAAGGGAGGGAAACATGTTTACGACGTAGGAAGTGGTGATGGAAGTAGTTGAGCAGTCCGGAGTGTCGGGACCCTTTGTGGCAGTTAGGTTAATGTACCTGCAATACTAAAATGCCATAGGAAGGGAGGAAAACATGTTTACGACGTAGGAAGTGGTGATGGAAGTAGTTGAGGCGAGCAGTCCGGAGTGTGGGAACCCGTTGTGACAGTTAGATTAATGGATCTGCAATAAAAAAAAATCTAAAGGAAGGGAGGGAAACAGGTCCATGACGTAGGAAGTGGTGAAGGAAGTAGTCAAGGCGAGCAGTCCGGAGTGTGGGAACCCTTGTTGGCAGTTAGATTAATGGATCTGCAATAAAAAAAATGCTAAAGGAAGGGAGGGAAACAGGTCCACGACGTAGGAAGTGGTGATGGAAGTAGTTTAGGTGAGCAGTCCGGTGTGTGGGGACCCTTTGTGACAGTTAGGTTAATGTACCTGAAATACTAAAATGCCATAGGAAGGGAGGGAAACATGTTTACGACGTAGGAAGTGGTGATGGAAGTAGTTGAGGCAAACAGTCCGGAGTGTCGGGACCCTTTGTGACAGTTAGGTTAATGTACCTGCAATACTAAAATGCCATAGGAAGGGTGGAAAACATGTTTACGACGTAGGAAGTGGTGATGGAAGTAGTTGAGGCGAGCAGTCCGCAGTGACAGTTACCCTTTGTGACAGTTAGGTTAATGTACCTGCAATACTAAAATGCCATAGGAAGGGAGGGAAAGATGTTTACGACGTAGGAAGTGGTGGTGGAAGTAGTTGAGGTGAGCAGTCTGGAGTGTGAGAACCATTCATTAGTTAGATAAACATATATTGGATTTTTAATCATTTTAGAAGATATAATTACGATATCGTTTTAAATCATCATTGTAAGCCATACGATATTTTTTAGGAGATTCCTTACATCGTGATTTGGCAATTAGGATAAGTTAGATTAGTTCAGTTTGGCTTTGTTTTGTTTATGATAGGCCTCATAACAAATATGGAAATATGCTTCATTTAATCAAAAGACATGTTGTACAGGAACGATGGATTTACCTCCTATCGATAACATTGGAAATCCATTACGTATATTACCAATGACTTTGGTTTATACCCATACAAATAACATTGTGTTAACCAGTGACACCGGTAAGTAGGCTAGGTGTGGGTGGACTCTTTCATTACTGCGCTCATGTTCACTCATCCCGTTACGCGCAGAATAAGCGTACTACTAGTTTAAAGTTCTTATGTTATTCTTATGGTGAATATTGTAAAATCTTGTAGTTTGGTTGTTTATGGATATATTTTGACCAAACTTGACAAATGTATTTGTTTATACTAAGCTATTATTATTTTACTAAAAAACACACTTTCTTAGCCTCCCTATAGCAGCAAACCTAGGTACTTGTTTAACCTAATGTTATTTAAGTAGATTTAATTGTATATCAATTCAGGCAAATGGAAATTCACTTAGTCTGAAGGTTTGCTGTGATGGGGGTATTTATTACAACACATGGATAACAAAGTTTAGGAGCCAAAGGTTTTGTTTAAAAATAACAAAATCCTAACGTTTGGACAGGAGCTCAATAATGTCATTAATCTCCGGTATTAATTCCCCTCAATATCATTTAGATAAACCAAATCCTTGTGTCATTTATATTGGCAAATTGCACAGAATATTTAACAAATTTATTTGTACGAGAGGTCGTCCAGTGGTCGAAACTCGACCAAAAATATGTAATGTACTCACTTCTCTATTTTCACCCCACACTGTAAATAAAACATGTGATTGGAGTTTCTTCCATTTGTTTTGATTTTCTGTTTATATTTCGTTGTTATTTCGTCACCAGCATGGCAACGCATAAGATCCATGTTAATTTTTTCAAATTTTTAAACTCATTTTTTGTGCTTATCTTTGAGCCTATTTAAATTTACAAAGGGATTCTGCACACCTACAGGAAAATTGCTTTCTAACGGTATGCGCAGATTTACCCCACGATGCACACAAGCTGAGAAAAAGGGTTTTAAAGAAACATGCTTGCCTATTAATATATAGATAGATACTTTAGTAGTTAACTTTGTTAAATTCCTATTAGGACATTAGCAGTTTAGGAAAACTGAAAAAAGCAAATTTTTTTTAAGTAAATACTGTGTACAGTACAGAACAATTAAACATACTTGCTACTCTTGCTTATTTTATTGAGCGGAGGGAAGCGAAGCTCTTTGGGATCAAATTCAATGCATTCTTTATAACACTTAATCTCAATAACGGCTGAACATATTTTAGCCAAACTTACCAAGGTTGCTTTGTCATATGTTTGGATGGTTTAGACGTAACCAATTTCATTTTTTGATAATGCCTATATAGTTTTAAAGTAACTCAAAGTTTTGAAATGCTAACATTAGTCTTAAGGGTTGCCATGATGGTTACAAAATAACAACGTAAATGTAAACGAAAAAGAATCATAGCATATGTTCAAATCAAGCCACGACCTAAACACAGTACAAATAAAGTAAAATGAAAGTAAAAGTACAGTAAAAGGAAAAAAGTGGATGATGAAAAATGATCAAATAATACAGAGAAAGTCTTACTTAGGTTTACATTTAAGTCACGATTTGGAAACGACCACTGATCGAATAGGTACAGTCATAGATAAAACATATTCTTTCTTAGGTTCAGTATTTGACATATTTAATTTACGTTATTAAATAAGTAACGTTATTAAAATAACATTTTATCTTAAACAATTTGTAGGTTGAATCACATTCATGGATTTATGTCATAAATGGCAAACTTAATTAAACAGGTCTACGACGTAGGAAGTAGTAGCGAGAAGTGAACAGTCCGGAGTGTAATAACCGTCTTTGGCTGTTAGATTGATGTATTTGCAATCCTAAAATGTGATGGGAAGGGAGGTAAACAGGTCCACGACGTAGGAAGTGGTGAAGGAAGTAGTAAATGCTAGCCATGCAGAGTGTGGGAACGCTTTGGGTCAGTTAGATTAATGTATCTGAATTATTAAAATGCTATGGGAAGGAAGGGAAACAGGTCCACGACAAGACGTAGTGAAGAAGAAAGTAGTAAAGGCTAGCAGTGCAGAGTGTGGGAACGGTTTGGGACAGTTAGATTAATGTATCTAAAATATTAAATCCTATGGGAAGGGAGAGAACAGGTTCACGACGTAGGAAAGGGGTGAGGGAAGTAGTAAAGGCTAGGAGTACAGAGTGTGAGAACGGTTTGGGGCATTTAGATTAATGAATCTAAAATATTAAAATACTATGGGAAGGAAGGAGATCAGGTGCACGTCGTAGGAAGTTGTGAAGAAGAAGTAAAGGCTAGCAGTGTGGAGTGTGGGAACGCTTTAGGGCAATTAGATTAACGTATCTAAAATACTGAAACACTATGGGAAGGAAGAGGAACAGGTCCACGACGTAGGACGTGGTGAAGGAAGTCGTAAAGGCTAGCAGTGCAGAGTGTGGAAAAATTTGTATTTTGTATTATACCTATAATTTTTTTTCATTTATTGCTTTATTAAAAACCATGAAACATGATAGCTACGCTCAACTGGCTTTCAAAAAAGCCAAATGGATTGCTAATTTGCTAATGGATTGCTTTAGGATTGCTATGAAAGCAATCCTAGTTTATGTATATCTATTAGTTGCTACTTACAAAATGACTTTACCCGAACACTATACAATTAACTTATGGTTCCAATTAATTTGAAGTATCAGCTTGTTTACAATGTCTAGTTGTCTTTCATACCCAAGCATACATTTCTACTCACAGGTTTAGTGGGCAGCTAATGTACTGTAAAATAACCTCGTCACAATAATGTTTCAAGTGTTATTAGACGTATTTTTATTTACTTTACGTAAATTTAATAGCTCGTACAATGCTTATCAAGAACATCTTTATTTCGTTGTAATTGTTTCAAATGAAAAACATCCAAATTTATAGGTGTTCCTTGTAACAGCTAATCTAAATACGCGTGAATTTAATGATATTTATATTCAGAATTGATCTAAATGTAAATAGCCTTTTATTATGTAGGTAAATAAGTTATTAAATACAGTAGGTATTAGTATTACTACTACCTACCTGCTTTGTTCGGTTCATAATTCATATTGGTTCAAAATAAAAGGCTATTTACATTGAGATAAATTGTGAATATAAATATCATTGAATTATTGCGTATTTAGATTAGCTGTTACGAGGAACTCCGATAAACTTAGATTGTTTTTATTTGAAACATTTAAACAATGAAATAAAGATATTAACCGAATTCTAGATAGCAACGGTTACATGGAGAAGAATGTTCTAGTTGGCGTAGAGTAGGAATTTAATAAGTTAAATTTTTACTTTCTCCCGCTATACGTATATGGAGAAAGTATTGTTTTCGTCAAAATTTTCGAGTTTGAGTTTTGAGTGGATATATTCGTTTTGGTTAGGTTAGGTTAGGTTAGGTTAGGTTAGAACCCAAAAAAGTGGTTTTCGAAGTGATGTCTGTGTGTGTGTGTGTGTGTGTGTGTGTGTGTGTGGGTGTGTCTGTATTCACCGAATAGTGGCATCCTTCACAGGCACACGGCCGTACTGTGGCACCTTCAAAAATTGTGGCACCTTTTTCAGGGTGCCACAGCTAATTCGATCATTTTTGAGGTTTTCCAGCATTATTACGTCGTTTAAACATCACATGCCACAATTGAGTATTTTTGAACTCGTTGATGGGAGTTTAAGTAGCGCAGGTACACACCGAATTGTGGAACACGAAACCATACAGGTAGCTAGCGCGCCTCGCGCCGTCCGCCGGAACTATAACTTTCCTAATGCCACGTTGCCAATTCTCGCGCCAGCTTACACTCTAAATAGTGGCACCATGCCACAATTCAGTATATATCAACAGTGTGTGTACAGAATGCCACTTAATGAGTTGTAGCGCTTGATCAGTGTGTAGAACAGTGCAACAAGCAACTAATAAACTAATAATACTGTACTGCCACGTACTATAAAACAATTTAAGTACCATAAATAATATACTTTTGCTCCGAGTGGTGAACAATGTTTTACATTAAAAATAATTTGTGTTGTAAATAATTATTTAAATTGTTTTTATGCCGCCATTAAAAAAATTATTTTTGTTTATAAACATAAATTGGTAACGTAGTTACTTTGTATCAATTGAATTTTTACATTGAAACAATAACAATGTTTTAGGTTAGAACACTATATAAGTTGTCCTATGCTGCAATTTTTTATCTTACAAACTATTTCGTGCTGACATCTGTTTTATTAACATTCTAGTCATGTTGACAACAATTTTACAATTACATTTCTGAATCACTCAGTAGAGGTAATTATTATTATTTTTATTATTATTATTTTTTTATCATTTTATTTAATTTACAATCTGTTCAAAAAAATAGAACAATAAGCAAATGTGATAAAATTTAAACACATTAGTTAGTCCTTATCCAACAATAAAGCTAACAAACAAACTTTGCATATTGGCACAAAGTTTAAAGTTCATAAATCTATAAAAACGACTACTTAGGTCCAAAACATGGCATCTTTTCAATCTATATATACAGTTGCTGTTGTTCAACAAATTCAAAGCGAGGTAGTTGGTATGGTACTCTAATTTCTTTAAGTATTTGGCACTTAACCTTGAAATTTCTTCTTTGATCGTTGGGGTTCGACTGTCTCTATGGAGCACTTCGTTGTTAACGAACCATGGTGCCTGAAGAATGTGTCTAAGAACTTTAGATTGGAATCTTTGGATGATGTTCAAATTGGATTCACTGGATGTCCCCCACAGTTGGATACCGTACGTCCACACTGGTTTTAGAATGGTTTTATATAAAAGCAATTTATTTTCTGTTGTTAATTTAGAATTTTGATTTAATAGGCAAGAAAGAGGTAAATTTCGATGCAACATTGCTGAAAGTTATGTTTTGCTTCTCACTCTCAGAGTATTCCAAAGACATCTAATGTTTCAATCCATGTTCAAATGTTATATGAGGTAAACATATAACCGAATCAATTAAAGTACGGTACTTAAATTAAAATACATATTATTACTAGGGTTGCTTTCAGAGAGGTGAAAGCCAGTTGAGCGGAAAAAAACGTGATTTGATATTTGTATAAGTAACTAAATGTAAAAACTCAATAGATGTACTAATGCTGGTTTTATTGGTTAAAATTATAATAATTCAAATTTGTTTTACTACATTTTGTTATTCAGATACCTCTTCCAGAAGTGCATTATGGTAGTTTTGACCAGGAAAATATTACAGTAGTTGGAATCTGATATTAACATCCAAAAAGGACATTAAAGTATAAAAAAGAGAACGGAAATTTAACATCCAAATTTAACTGTAGCCCACAACAAAAACATTGGGCTTCATTTTTCACCCTTACAATCGGTTAAAGTATTGAAGTATAAAAAAAACGTAATTATTAAAAAAACTAGTATTAAAGTATAACAACAGGAGGGGAAATTTGACATTTAAATTCAACTGTGCAACATAAACATTGGTCTTCATTTCAACCCTTGCAATCGGTTAAGCTCAGCTTTCTTTGCTGGAAATAATTTATGATTGTTAATACCAAGTATTCTTGATATGATGGAGGATATTATTGTAATGTAACTAGAATGTACGTCTTCTACCATTATTAGGACGATTTAGAGACAGCATTTTAATATTGTTCTTAATAATGGCCATTGGATACAGAAGATTTTGATGAAAAAGGCTTGCTACAAATTTTACATGGGGATGGAATGTCTGTAAGTTGTATTGATAGTCAAAGATAAAACATAGGCCTACGAAAAGCTTAGGGCTATTTTAATGTGAGACTCAAATAATAATAACAATAAAAAACAAGAGCACAGCTGATTTCTAGCGTATACAGGATACACAGGAGGTTAATATACAGGAGGTTACGAACATTAATCATCATCCATTTCACTCATCTTCTAACAGTAACAGTAACGTTCATTTACAAACAAAAGCTAGGTTAGGAAAATTCTTCAAAACATAACAATAAAAAACAAGAGCACAGCTGATTTCTAGCGTTGAACGTCGCTGGCTCCATAGAGGTATATTTCTTAAGTTATTCACTCAATGTTATTTAAATGGGTTTCATTACATCACCGAGTGAGTTTTTGATACTTTACATCACTCGAGAAGTAAGGAAGCTGTATACATCACGCTTGGGATAGGGAAGTTTAACATGGCGGGTTAGGTAATAGCTATTTACCTTACAAGTGTAGTAAGAGCGTTTTTACATCACGCAGGTGAAGGTTGTGCAGCTAGCGGAAGCGAGTTGCATAATTTACCTAAGTGATGTAAACACGCTCTTGCGTAACGTGTAACGTACAAGATTTTACCTGACCCGACAATATACAGGAGGTTACGAACATTAATCATCATCCATTTCACTCATCTTCTAACAGTAACAGTAACGTTCATTTACAAACAAAAGCTAGGTTAGGAAAATTCTTCAAAACATAACAATAAAAAACAAGAGCACAGCTGATTTCTAGCGTTGAACGTCGCTGGCTCCATAGAGGTATATTTCTTAAGTTATTCACTCAATGTTATTTAAATGGGTTTCATTACATCACCGAGTGAGTTTTTGATACTTTACATCACTCGAGAAGTAAGGAAGCTGTATACATCACGCTTGGGATAGGGAAGTTTAACATGGCGGGTTAGGTAAAACACCTTTAAAAGACTAAAATGAACAGAATTATCAATAATTATATATTTCAATGTGTAAAAATGTAAAAAATTCAAAAAGACTTACTTATTGAACAACAAAATAAGATGGCTGAAATGTAGGCCTAAACATAAGTAATAAGTAAACATCGCATTAAGCTGATTTAAGTGAAAACAGAATAACAATAAGAAGGGAAGACATGTCTTAAATATACAATGTAGATAATATGATTAGAAATTCGTAGCCTACTTCTGGACAGGCCTAGCCAATTATAAAAGTGTACTTCTATTAGCCCAGGTAATTAATTATTTACTTAATACGGTTGTAACTGGACGTATGTATAGTCCGTGGCTTGGCAATCAAATAACAGTATTTAAATAGGATAGGCTACTGTTATCAACTTTTGAAATTATACCAAATTACTGTTTCACAAAATACAGATTCCATTTTCAACCGAGCCATTAAAATGAGGATTTGCCGAAAAATTATTAATATTACAGAATAGTATTTAATGCTATACAACTTTTCACATTTCATAAATTATATGTTAGTTTTGCTATGGTCAAAGGTCCAAATCCAAAAATGTTCTTTTCATTTGGTTTTTATGTAGTAATTTGCTAGAATCATTGACTTTATATCAAGTCAATGCTAGAATACTGTAGATGGCTTGTTAAGACCATAACGCAAGCATTTTTCAAATCGTTTACCCGTTTTACCAAATATTCCAAAAGATAAAAATTATATGGTGCAACACAAATAAACAACCCGATCACCTATCTATAACCTACACTTTACCTCCCTAATCCAACCTTACTTTAAAACACTTAATGTAGTCACGAATACTCATAAACCCCGACCTACCTTCACCTACCACCTACCACATGCCTAAATTAGATCAGTGTTCAATCTGCGTTTTAAGTGTAATAACTTACTGCACCGTCGATGTAATTCAACATAATATAACCTGTGAGGTATTATCGGATTAAATATCGATTTCGATGCGGTTAGATATATCGCTTATTTTTTTATCAGAATTTATTTTACAATCGGTTCAAATATGAGGACAATAAGTAAAACATATATCAAAACAATGTCAGGAAACATTAAACAAGCACCTGTTCATCAACAAGCCTTGCCAAAAATTGGAACAATCATTTAAATATTTACAGAAATCTGTAGCTTAGGTCTAGCACATGCACAACACTTTTTAATCTGGTAATGCACTGACTATTGTCCAGCAGATTAACAGCAAGACTGTTCGAAATCCTGATTTCTAACATTGGCTGTTTCTAATCAGCCGGCAACACAAATAGGTTCCGAGGAAAGTAGTCACAGGTCCGTATCCCTCCGCTCCTTGTTAAATATTGGAAATTTTAAGTTGGATTTAAATTGCATTAGCATTATCTAATTGAAATTTGTTTGTTTAAAAACCATCTCACTATTAGTCTAAAATTTTGTTAAGTTTGGCTGAAATGCGTTCAGCCGTTATTGAGTGATGTCTCTCTATTTGTTGCATTGAAGTTGATCCCAAAGAGCTTCGCTCGCTCCGCATTGACAGTAGCTGCTTAAATAGTATTTTCTCTTTGTACCATTTTTTACAGCCAAAATGTTGTGTTACTTTCAATAATGTTACCAAACCAGTGCGCTAAAGTCCGTAATATAGGCTGGTGCAAATAATTTGTCAAGGTGGGTACCATTTTAGACAAAGTTTCTATGTTTGGATTTTATTATACACGATAAGAGCAGATATTTCTACATAAATATTTGATATGTGTAGTATAATATGATAAAATATAGGCAAAAGTGGTGAAAAAGGCAGACACCAACCCGTGCAAGTGATATAAGATAGTTCAATAAGAAATAATTTAAGAATTGCTGTGATAAAAGGACTTTCCACTGATTTCGTAATGGGACGTTATATTGCAAAACACGACATGATAAAGAAGAAAATCAATTTTAAAATCTGAAAATAACATTGCAAATACTTATTTGGTAGAATTCAGTAACTCCCAATAAATGTGTGTTGTTTGAAATACAATTTAAAAATGAACAGCTGTTTCATTAAAAAGTATTATTCACATGGCCAAAATGTAAACAGCTCTGTGGAGGGATCTTTAAATGCTTCTGGGGCAGAGTCCTAAGGGATTTTGATTAGTCTTTCTTTTGATACCTAACTCATCTACAGACCAAGACGTTTCTTTGGACACCCCTACCAAGTTTGGGTCTCTAAATCCAACGTACAAAAATAGTATATTTCGTACCTAGGGCCGAAAGTGAGGTTTTGCCGACTCGAGATCGGGTTTTTAGTTCGAGACGAATTCGAGAACGTGAAACGATCGAGAGCGGCAAACCCATTTTGGCTCGTGGTACGAACGCTATTTTTCACCCAAGTATGTTTTGCAATATAACGTCCCTCTTATTTATGTGAAATATTTTGAGGAATCAGCAAAATCAAAAATAACAATAAATAGTTGTCTAGGCAGCTGTGACAAAAAACAAGTCTATTGCAATGCCATGGATACAGCTTGTGCATTTAATATACATTAATGTTTTAAGTAAATAGGCGAACAAGTGATTTTGCGGCCCTATGGATGTAAACCCCTGCTCGGTCCCCATATGACGATGACAGCTGGCATGGCCAGCAAAACGCAACTTTCAGCCACCAATATAAACCAGCTAAATGTATGTAAAACAGCTAAAAACATCATAGTGAGGTGAAAAATTCATTACGCATACTTTTACATTACCATGAATTAATTATATGCATACAGAAAAAACGGAGTCATACTTATTGCGTATTTTAATGTAAACTAGTGGCTTGTAGGGACATAGTCCCTAAAAAGCTTAAACGGAAAAGGAATTATTGTTGGAATATTTAAACAAACTCAGAATCAAATTATCTATATGTCAGGATAGGCCTAGATATCCCACTACAACATATCTTTTGTGCAAAAAAAAACAAAACAGTTTGTTGTTTGTCTTTGTTTGCTTTTGTTGATAACGTTATGTTCAATAAAGAATTTGGATGATTCCAGAGGTTTAACTGCTAAAGGCAGCAAACATGTTTATGAATAAATATTGGTTTAGTAAGGTAGCTTTGGTTTTTTGGTTAATGCTGATAACAAGGCTTACCAGATTGAAATACAGTATTGGAAATTGTCTTCGTCAAATAAGAAAAGGCAAAAAATGGTGTGTTGAGATACCCTACCCAGTTATTATTTCTAAGTCTATGCTCATTTTGTAAAGGTTTAACAAAATTATTCTTAAGTAAAGGCATCCCATTGACAGAACTTGGACCTAAATTTGTTTGTGATCAACATTAAAAAACCACTATTAGCCTAGTGTAAGTATATGTGGTGTTAATCCTCCTAAAGGTGCGATTGATTTACATATTCTACCAAAAAAGGGCCTAGTCTAATTACTAACTATTTTGCGGCTAGTTAGGGTTCGATTACCCAGTTATCGAAACTAATCACGACATAAATATTTTTGGTTCGTTTAAATACCTGTACGAACCTACTTCATCTCTATTCCCAAATTGTTTTCTAAGAGTAACCGTTGAGGTTATTCCACTTCATACAAAATATTGATTAAACACTACAATAAATCTCAAATATAAATGTTAGTAAATAAAAAAAAATGGAATAAATCTTTTACATATGTTTTGAAATAAAAACAAAGAAGATCTTCTTTTAATCTTGAATCGTTTCTTAAATCTTGAAAACAATTTATTTCAACTTTGAAATAACTAAAAAGTCTTGATTATTAAAGGTAACGTTATCCCTTTATATAGTTGGTTTTATATAGTATACATTACATTGCAGAATTGACTGGCAAATGAGTAATCCAAATGTAAGCTTACTTGCTAATGATAAAATCACGATCAGCTGGATTGAAGTAAACAAAAATCAGCAGTAAATGCCTTCTAATGCTATTCTTATGGAGAACATTGTACGTTATATCTAACTAGCTGTAACCCGCGGGCTTTGCCCCGTTTAACTTCTTAATTTTCAAGATTATCTCATTCGCATGGCTCAATCACGTCCTGGTTGAAGTTTGTTCGCTACGCTCACTCACCTTTAGGTTGGAGCTCGTTTGCTACGCTCACTCACCTTTAGGTTGGAGCTCGTTCGCTACGCTCACTCACCTTTAGGTTGGAGCTCGTTCGCTGCGCTCACTTGCCTTCAGGTTAGCTCGTTCGCTACGCTAACTCGCCTCCAGGTTGAAGTTCGTTCGCTACGCTCACTCACCTTTTGGTTGCAAATTAGCTGTTGTCATAAATGTAAAAAAAATAATAGTGCTGCACCCTGTTGGTAATTTTTGTAACTTTAATGCTATTGAACATCACAGAACAGAACCAACTTGTTTAATTGAAACAGCTGTTAAGATTCAATAATTTCATTTCTCATAAGGTTAACATGGGAAACTCCAGAGCCACTGGGGCGGAGCCCGAAAGGATTTTTGAAATAAGAATATGCCTATATGTTAATCGGGAATGTGAGCTATCATCATGCCAAATTTCAGCCCAATCCGACCAGTATTTTTCGCGTTCACTTGTCACAAACATACATCCATCCATACATCCATACATCTAAACTTTCTCATTTATAATATTAGTAGGATTTTGTGTTAAGATTTTGGAAATTTCACTATTTTTCCCGCCGTCACGGGATAAAGACCTTTAATTTGAGCCCTCTCACGTCGTTATACGACTTCCCAGTCGCCCACAATTTTGACGCAAAGAATCGGCTTACGTAATTAATATATAGATAGAATAGATTTCTTGTATATTCCCATGAAACTGATAATTTATTCAGCACATTAAGGCCTTTATTCCAAGTATCTCAGTTCGTAAACCATACATACAATGTGACGATAAAATATCAACAAAATAGCATGTAGGTTTATATAATCCTCACGACATTTCATTTGGTCCATTGACTTTAAATCCAATAATTGTAAAAATTATTGGAGCTTTGAAAAAAACTTCATATAAAATCCTTACACTAATAAAAGACGACGTCATGAGTGCGGGAAATGAGCTACAGCGGCTAGGGCATAGCCACATGAATACAGAACGGAATGAAGGAACTAGAACGGAGAACTGGCAACAGCGCAAGCGAGAAGTAGGGGGGGCGCACACACCGCTCAAGCACTACAACGCATTAGTGGCATCCTGTCCACACACTGTTGATATATACCGATTTGTGGCATGGTGCCACAATTTAAAAACTGGAATGTTAGATGTTAAAATGGAGTGTTCATTAAAAATATCGATGCAGACATATTTCTACCACCTTCCTTCATCCACTGGTGGCCGCAGGTTGAAAGATGCCACAATTAGGTGTTTGCGAGTATTCGGTAAAACCCCGTATGTGTGTGTGTGTGTGTGTGTGTCTGGATGTGTACAGAGCTAAAGACTACACCTGTGGTCTGATTTCGATGAAATTTGGTATGTAGGTCCTAATCCATAGTATCTCCAGGCGTTTTTTTTCATTTTTTTGAAATTTTGATTTTTAATGAAGATTTTCCCATAAAAACCCATAAAAAACAGAAAAAATCCAATTTTCTCAAAAATGGCCCAAACGATTTTGATAAAAATTTAGTATGTTGTATCCCTTAAAATTCTGAACAAAATGTTACAAATCCCATTTCTCTAAAAATTACGGTTCAAAAGTTATGGTAAAATATGTTATTTTCCCATAAAAACCCCATAAAATAATGAAAAATAGGATTTAAGAACAAAAATTTGGTTTTTATTTAACTTAGTATGTAATGGTCCTTACAATTTTAATAGTTTCTAATATGTTTAGAAATTTTGATTTTTGATGGGGATTTTCCCATAAAACCCCATAAAATAACGAAAAAATAGGATTTTCCCAAAAACGTTCTGAACGATTTTGATAAAAATTTAGTATGTTATAGTCCTTTATATTCTGAACAAAATAGTACGAATCCCATTTCTGTAAAAAATACGGCGCAAAAGTTATTGTAAATTATGTTATTTTCCCATAAAAATCCCATAAAATAACGGAAAAATAGGATTTTCACAAAAAATGGCTTGAACGAATTTGATAAAAATTTAGTATGTTATAGTCCTTTAAATTCTGATCAAAATTATACTAATCCCATTTCCGTATACCTTATCCGCTTACACATGATAAAGGTTGTTGACAAACTTATGGGAGAAAGTATGTGTCAGAATGCTGATACCGTTTATTAATTTTAGTTGAATGATAAAAATTAGATATACAGGGTGTTTTTTTTTTTAACTTGCATCTTTATTTATGTAAAAACCGCAATAGATAGAAATATGCAGTTTGCGGGAATCATCTATTGACGTAGGGGGCCCAATTTTTTTGAATTCAACGTTATATTCACATTCCCCCCCTTTCCCCCCCCTTACACCAACTAAATTTTTTTAAATAGCAAGGTACCCCTTGTGACATATCAAATGAAAGAGCATAAAAAAAGAAAATGTTTGATGAAAAAAATTGAAAATCCGTTCATAAATTTGTAAGATATTCCCCCACTCCCTCCCCGGAACTTATTTTTTTTAATAGCAAAGTACCCCTTGTGACTTATCAAATGAAAGAGCATGACAAAAGAAGATGTTTGGCGAAAAAAGGTTGAAAATTGGCTCATGAATTTGTGAGATAATCCCCCCTTTTTAGTAAAATGAAGATTTTTAAGTCACCCCTTCATAAATACATTGAACCCTGGGGGAATGGGCTAGTTTTTAAGTAATGTTGACCTGCAAATAAGATATTATATATTTTACTTTAAATATTTAAATGTGTTAACCCAGTGCCCATATACGGTGACAAATGGCCATGAATAAATAACTTAGTAAACTTTTTGAAAACACTGTCAAAACCCCTTTTTTTAACTTTCCAACTATCTTACTATGCTAACAATGTTACTGCGTTTCATGTATGTTCCGCCTGGTGGCCCAACAGATATTTATCGTTAGTCCACATTCCTTCTAAACACAAGGAATTCCATCAAAAGAAACCTCTGAAGTACTGTAATCAATAATACTACCTCCATCAGAGTTATGTGTTTGTGTGGAAAACGTAAATAGAGAGAGTAAAAAGCTTTTACCTACGACCGTTTTTTTAAGTAGCCGTTTCAGTACAGTTCTTAAAATTGAAAGGTTTCACATAACAGCATAGTTTAATTTACTTACATAACAGCATAATTTTTTTAACAACACGGGTAACGGACCAATGGGGTTCAAGGTTTGAGAGAGAAGACGTAAAATTGCAATGCTTCGAACTTTAGCTAATCAGCTGTTTAGCAATTTAATTGTAAACGATTGGTGCAATTCGTCATTGGAACAATGAGTCGTTGAATCAATGTCAGCGGAAATGAGAGGTTATACACGAAAACATAACCTCTCTAAGAAATTTTGATTAGTGATTATTAGTAATTAAAACCCGATTTAGGTAAAGTAGTGTACGCAGATCGTGTAAATAGTGTTAATTACACTCGTAAAAGTGTTTAAGGCACTCGCCAAGTATCGTACCTTAAATTTTCTACTCGTGTCGTTAACACTATCTTTACGCGATCGTTGCGTAAATTACTATAACGATGAACCAATATTGAATTAAGTCAGCCTTATTCAATATGAAAAAGTTGATATAGCGCTGAAACGAAAATTTTAGTGCACAATCTTGATTTGAGAGCCATGCTCACAGTCTTTGTTAAATGGTTACATGGATAATTGAAAAACATATTTGAATCTAATGAATATAAAGTAATGTGGTAATAAGTAAGTGATAACAAAGTACCCCCGCCGCAGCAAACCTGCAGACTAAGCGAATTTTCATTTGCCTGATTGGATTCACACTAAAATGTCTACTTAAAAATATCATATTTATTCCCTATTTAAATAACATTAGTTTAACGAGTACTTAGGTTTGCTACAACAGGGAGGGTAAAAAGGTGTTTTTTTTTATGTTAATAGTTCAGTATGAAATGAATGCATTTTCCAATTTTGATCAAAATATGATCATAAACAAGAAAACTACAACAGTTTACTTATTCTCCATAAGAATAAGATGGCAATTTAAAATTTTAAGTTTTTAGGAATTTTCTCCGTAACCACTAGGCGCATAATAACGCTTCAATATACTAAATTATTTGTTTTTTTAAGCTATACAAAATGGTTTGGAAAGAAAATGCTAAATTTTAAGTTTTTAGGGTCAAAAATGGGAAAAAACAATTTTGGCCCCATAAAACCCCCCCTAAACCCCTGTTCCCATAGTCCGATCACGCTGGTTCGCGAACTCGTTCGAATAAACGTAGGTTTACACGTTTGTACCAAATTTCATCAAAATCGGATGATTTTTGCTCGAGTTATCGTGCTAACGGACACACACACACACACACACACACATATATATATATATATATATATATATATATGAATTTGAACGGATGGTGTTTTTGGTCTCTAGGGACCTCAAAACGAAAAAGTAAATCAGTCCCGGGTCCAGGTCTTACCATGAGTAATACGGTAATAGCTTATTCCCTATATGGGAAATTCGCTAAAACTACACCTACTATTTTACTGAAACTATTAAACCACCGACGAATATACTAAGCAATATGTAATTACAGATACGAGGTAAAATGTTCGAATTTCTAGATCCTTGTTATTTAATTCTTAGTCTCCGTCATGGTTTCTATTGCAATATGATGTTAAAAGGATACAAATCTGTGAAATTTTTGGACCTTTTAAACTTTACAATAGCTATCGAATATAGAAAATACCCCGCCGCAGCAAACCTGCAGACTAAGGGAATTGCCATCTGTCTGGCTGGATTTCCACTAAATTATTCCCTTAAAATTGGCAGATTTATTTTGTATTTAAATATCAGTAATTTTAATGAGTACTTAGGTTTGCTGCTACAGGGATGAAAATAGGTTTTTTTATTAAAATATTGATAGCTTAGTATGAAGTAAACAAAATTTCAAAATCGCATTAAAATATGTCCATAGACAAGCAAGCGACAACAGTTTATATTCTCCTTAAGAATAACATGGTAATTTTAAATTTACACTTATTGGCATTTTTCCGTAACCGTTAGCCTTCTTTCACACCAGCGCGGTGCGGCACCGTCCCGCACCGTCGATGCGGGACGACCTGCAAGGCCCTTTCACACTAGCTGCCCGGATCCGGGTGTTTCCAGGCTGAAACTTTGTGATTTTTTTATGCATTTCATTCAAATAAATACAAGTAAGGTGGTTATGCTACTATCCGAAAATAAAATACAGTGCCCCCTTGCTAAATAACCTAATTGGATAGATGCCGTGTGTGTAAAAATGTCAATTCATTGTGTTTTTAAAAGTTATGGTGACAGCTGTGGGATAAATCTCGCACATCAAACATGGTCTCAAATATGTAATGACTCACTTTCTACTCTTGTTATGAAATATACTATAACATCTCACATCTGGGACCATTTTTTTATATATTTCAGTGCACTATAGGAGATAAAGTAATTATGTAGTTGATATACTGTATATGGATTTCTATGCACATATTTGTATGTGGTTTTAGCTTAAACAAAACTTCATTTCCTTCTATATACAGTATTTAGAAGAACATGTAAGTGCTCGTTAAACCAAATGTTTTTATATTAAATAAATCAGGCATGTTTAATAAAATCGTTTGTGAAAATTTAAACATGCAAATGAAAGATGGTTTGCTGCAGTGGGGGTCTCGTCCTACACGCTGACCTTCAAACTAAATCAAAATATAAAGCTTGACCAATCTAATAAGCTCTATATAAATTCCAACCTCAATACCAAGAACAACAAACTTGCCTATTAACACAAGAGTATTACAAAATAAACCACACTCAACCACTGATAGGCATAGACTGTCAAAACTACTGATTTATGTGCGGACGAAACCAGCCCGACCCGCGCAAGTGTGAAAGCGTACATAAGAGCCCATGATCTAAAAACTATTCATGCGGTTTCGACTCGCATTGGAAGTTTAGGTTCGTGCGGGTGATTTTTCAACCCGGACGGAGGTTTAGGTCTGTCCGGGTCAACCCGCACTGGTGTGAAAGCTCCCATATGATTCAATAGTCTAAACAGCTTCGTCCGGTGCGGGACGGTCCCGCACCGCACTGGTGTGAAAGAAGGCTTACATACAACAAATACCGGCATACAACAACGCTTCAATATACTAAATTATTTGATTTTTTAAGTTTTACAAAATTTTTGGAAAGAAATTGCAAAATCTTATGTTTACAGGTTGAAAAATAGGAAAACCCCATTTTTACCCCATAAACCCCTGTCCCCACAGTCTGATCATGCTGGTTTGCGAACTCGTTTGAACTAATTTAGGTTTATACGTTAATACCATTTTTTTTTACTCGAGTTATCGTGCCAATGGGGCTAAGGTTAGTTGCGGCCAGGAAACTAATCTCTCCATGAGAGACAGGCGAGTTGCGGCCCAAACTGACCACAATCATGACCGATGTGACGATACCGTTCTGAATAGACAAAAGCTAAATAAATAAAGTTTTTGAAAAGGTGGAAAAAGTGTACATGGATGGAACTTTAAAGAGTTGCTCTAAACAAAACATACTCTTTGGCACTGAAATGTTTAGCTAGTGAATGTGCTTCTATTAGTTTTACCTGCTCCCCGAAAGAAGTTTTCATAGATGTTGAGCCAAACCAATAAACTTATGTACAATTGAGTACAAACCAAACTAACACAATAAACTGATTTCTTAAATTATGTACGGTTATTTTATGTACCATTAAACCAACCATATCCTTGGCCGCAATTTACCTGTTTATACTCGGGCCGCAAGTCGTACAACACTTTTTTCAGTCTGGGCCGCAACTCATACGCAAAAAGAGATTTGGGCCGCAACTCACCAACACCGGCCAATGGACACATGTATAAATAAATATATATATATATGTATAGGAATTTGAACGGATGGTATTTTTGGCCTCAGGGGACCTTAAACGAAAAAGTAAATCGGTCTCGGGTCCTGGTCTTACAATGAGACCTACGGTAATAGTTTATTACCTATATGGGAAATTCGCTAAAGGTAGGAAGTACAAAATACCCCCGCCGCAGCAAACCTGCAGACTTAGCGAATTTCCATCTGCCTGATTGGATTTAAACTAAAATGTCTCCTTAAAAATATCACATGTATTCCCTATTTAAACAGAATTAGTTTAATGAGTACTTAGGTTTGCTGCAACAGGGAGGGTAAACAAGTTTTTTTTATGTAAAATATTAAAAGGTACTGTGGTTTAGTAAGAAATTAATGTATTTTCCAAATTTGATCAAAATATGTTCATAAACAAGCAAACTACAACAGTTGACTTATTCTCCATAAGAATAACAAGGGAATTTTAAAATTACAATTTTTTTAAATTTTCTCCGTAACAATTAGGCGCATAATAACGCTTCAATATACTAAATTATTTGTTTTTTTAAGCTCTACAAAATGGCTTAAAAAGAAATTGTGAAATTTTGTGTTTTTAGGGTCAAAAATGGAAAAAACCTATTTTCACCCCATAAAACCCCCCATAAACCCCCGTTCCCATAGTCCGATCATGCTGGTTCGCGAACTCATTCAAGTTTATCCCGCCTTACACCTTCAATCCAAATTTTATCAAAATTGGACAAAAACTACTCAAGTTATCGTGCGGATGGACACATATATATATCTCTATATATAGATATATAAAAATTTGAACGAATGGTGTTTTTGGCCTCTGGTGACATCAAAATGAAAAAGTAAATCGGTCCCGGGCTTAGGTCTTACCATGAGACCTACGGTAATAGCTACTTCCCTATAGGGAAATTCGCTAAAACTACATTTAATTAATATTTCGAACCGAATGTTATTTAAAAATAACTCGAGGAAAACCAATGTGTTTATAATTGGCCTACTTGTATTGTTCTTAATACAGTCTATTCAAAGGATAAAAACACATTTTGTGCTGCAACGTAGTATAAATAGTATAATGAGAACATAGCGAGAATTTCCGTAAGGGTAATAATTATATTTTAACATTAATTATTAGTGTTACAATAAAAAACAACTGTAGTGCTTTTCTCCCCATCAGGTTTACAAATTACGCTATTTACTGACGTTTGTTCATTATTAAATCGGGAATATTTAGTGGTCGATTCGTCATAATTTATGGCGGTGAAAGTCAATCAACAGGAAAAATTCCTATAACAGAATAGCAACATTAGTGTTGTATGCAAGATTAATGGCTGAATCGCCATGGATGGTTTATCGGGTGAAAAGTGTTGTGTGGGAATTTTCTAAGTTTTCATATATTTCGAATAGATAGCAAGACAATAATTTCACAATGTGTAGACAATGTTTGTACTCAGAAATAAATGTAATCTTCTATATTTATAAAAGAGGAAGTTTGTATGTTTGAACGTTATGAGCTTGCACATCGTTGGACCGATTGCCACGAAACTTAGTACATACGTGTAGAATTTCGTGGGATAGGTTTATACACTATCAATTTCGTGATCCGTCCAATCGGCTCCACCCCAGTGGCTCTGGAGTTTCCCCATGTTAACCTTATGAGTACTTATATTTAAATGGAAGTAAAGAATCTTAACAGCTGGTTCAACTAAACAATTTGATTCTGTGATGTTCAACAGCATTAAAAGTAATAGGTTTACCAACAGGGTGCAGCACTATTATTTTTTTAAATTTATGACAACAGCTGATTTTCAACGAAAAGGTGAGTGAGCGTAGCGAACGAGCTCCAACCTAAAGGTGAGTTAGCGTAGCAAACGAACTTCAACCAGGACGTGATTTAGCGATGTGAACGAGCTTATCTTGAAAATGAACGAGCATTTGACATAACACCACATTAGGACAGGACGACGTCTGTCGGGCCAACTAGTTTATTATACATTTAATTACACTTAAATGTTAAACACAGGTACACATAAGAACCAGTTTGAATTTACCATTAAAATATTTTCTTATCTCACTATAATATTATATAAATTTGAAAGTTTTAAGGTTTTGAGTATGCCACATTAAAATTAACGTGAAAACTACTGGCTCAAAACAAAGAATTGAGGCAACACGTCTCGATTTTAGTAGCAAGTAATCGATTTTATTGCTACACTACGGTATGTTGTTAGAAACCTTTTGGTTTATTCACTTCAAATATAGGTAGGAGATTGAAATATGTACAAAATTCAGTGATCGCCGTATGATTTAAAATTAAATCATATTTTTGAAGTATTTATACAAACGCATCATCACCACTTATACTAGCCTAGACTAACCAACACTATGCTTTGTCCGTGATAGTAGGTAGCCTAGGAATTTAAACCCTTGTCCGTATAAAAAGAATACAACAAAGTGATAAAATTAAATTTTTATTGTAAAATATATTATGGATGTGTTATTATTTCATGCAGCAGTTCCATTAATCCACTCTATATATACATGTGTGCGTGTCCGTCAGCACGATAACTCGAGCAAAAATAACCTGTTTTCCATTAAATTTGGTACAAACGTGTAAACCTACGTTTAGTCGAAAGATTTTGCAAACCAGCATGATCGGACCATGGGAACGGGGTTTTACTGGGTAAAAATTGGGTTTTATCGTTTTTCACCCTCATAACATAAAATTTACCAATTTCTCTAAACGATTTCAAAGAACTTAAAAAACAAGTAAGTTAGTATATTACAGTGTCTTTGTATGGTTATTGGTATTGAATAAAATGCAAAAAAATGTAAATTTAAGGGGCGGTTCACGAGCTCGGGACTATCGTAGTCCGAGCCCAGAATCCGGAAATAACCGGTATTTGGGCCGCGACTTAAAAAATTGGGTTCACGAGCCTGAGACTATATAAGCCGCGGACAAAACTGATAGGCGGCACACAATTAGTGCAGGGATAAAACCCGGTTTTAAAAGTTGGGTTCACGAGTCCAATTACAGATAGTCCCGGCTCTGATCATTAGTCCCGGTGGGTTCACGAGTCAAGTCCGAGCCCAAATGAGATGGTTCGGGCCCAAAAGAACAATGGTGTTTGGTCTCCAACTCAGACCTGGTAGGAGGCAGGTTTAACGTGACATGATGCCGGTTTTATCTAATTAGCTCCTTTATTTTTATTATTTGTTAAAAACTAATGTTTAAATATGGTTCCTCATTAAATTCCGAACAGTTTCATTACCCACAACACCATATTTAAAAAATATGTAAAAATGGTAAAAAGGATCATAAAACATGAAAAAAATCATCAAACAACTTGAAACTACAGATAAATTATGCACGTAACAAAGTAGTATCATAACAAAGATATTTTACTGATAAACCCCATGTTATTACAATTTTAACGACAAAATTATGCGTAGAATATAAATATAACTAATCAGCCACAGTTAAACCATCGTTATCCAACATAATTATCAGAAATAGTTTTTTGCCGTGGGAAACATCAAGCAAACCGTCAGTCGTTGAGTACGGTTCGCGGTGATATCACCGTCTTGTGTTGTAGGCTACTTGCTGGTCGCCGTGTGTATTGAATATGACTATGAAATATCTATACTGTATTATGTTAACAATTATGTACCATCACTCCACTACCTCGCATAGGACCAGCTCGTTATCATGACTAAAACCCTTTTATGACTTGATGAATTTAAAGATAGATTAAAATGTGTCCAAAGCCGTCAATGAGACATTTGAGGCGTTCACTCCAAGGCACTGATTTCCCGACAGAAAAATCCATTACAGTATTCTAAATTGAAAAAGAATTTTCAGTTGCACTAATATTTTTGGCTGATGGCACTTTTCATCGAGAAACTGGTGATTTATTGGATGTTAGTAAAGTTTGGATGGTAGCTATTTGTTTGGTAATGAAAGCAGAACAAATCAAATTTTCAGTTGAAACTATGCCCAAAGGAAAAAAAACTATGTTTTCCTACTAGTAAATATAATATAATACTAATTAAAATATAATCCTTGGTAAAAGTAAATCCTTCCTACCTAGTATATATAAACGCATTGTAATGAAACTGATTTTAAAAATCGCAACAACACAAAATGTAAATTAAAAACCATAGCTGTTAACATAAATAATATTACGAGCTAATTGCAGAATATTATTTTCAACATTTTACACTATAGAGTGGAAGAATAACGGAAAGAATATTCTTTGTTTACAGCCACGATTAAATCCAGCACACACATACGATTTTTATATCTAATAATCAGTACCTCTAAATACATTTTAGTTTCAATAATTGTACCATTTAAATAAGTTTAGTTAAAATTATCCTATCCAAAAATCACCATCCTTAATTATCGGGCATTTATGCAAAATAGGCATTCATCCGGTTATAAATAGGCCTACCCGGTTATTTTATGTCATGCATCTTAATTGAATTATAATAATGCACACAGAAAAATATATTTCACTAAAGACTTGCATTATCTGACACAAACGTGGATTGTTGTGTTTATAAATCAATAAACTTAGATAGATTATCATAGGCGAGCATTGGGACAATGAAATAAGGGGAAAATAATCGGTTTAGACATTTTGGTTCAGCCCTTTTTCACGATCATCCTATTGTATGGAAGTGCGTATGTCAACAGCAGTGGCTTCACATGTGTTTCCAGACTGTTGTTACTGGTTGTTACCAACGTCTCAACAGAAATTCCCTGCGAATCCCTGTCATTAGGCTCCGCTATGGATTTGGTCTCGACCTACAATGGGCCCGGCTTTCACATCATTAGGCTCTGACTCGTGAACCCATTTTTTGGTCGTCGCTTAAATAGTCCGGGACCAACGTCTGGTCGCGGACTATGAAGTCCCGAGCTCGTGAACCGCCCCTAAAATTCCTATGTTATTCTTATAGAGAATAAGTAAACTCTTGGAGTTTGCTTGTTTATGTATATATTTTGATCAAACCTGGTAAATCTATTTATTTTATAATTTACAAAAACTATTAATGCTTTACTAAAAAAACACATTTTATTACCATCCCTGTAGCAGCAAACCTAGGTAATCATGATACCTAATGTTATTGAAATAGATTTAATTGAAAATCAAATCAGGCAAATGGAAACTCGCTAAGTCTGCAGATTTGCCGCGTTGGGGGTATTTTTTATACTTGGAGTTTACCTAGATTCAATCACTATCTTGTTTTTACAAGGATATCCTCTATTTTCCACCGGATTGTGCTGTTTATTTGAGTTTTCTGTAGACAAAGGATATTGTAATTAGCACAATATAGTCGAGAGGACTTCCGCTTGTCGTTTTTGTACGTTGTTGCGAGTCATCGCGAAAACGTGTTTGGCATAAACCTCCAACGAAAGTTACTGAAAGGTCTTGGCACATATATACACGCTCTCGCTTCACTCTTGGACTCAGTCGACAAAATGACTACAGATATACAGGTAAGATATACTTGCTGAGGTAATATAGGTTGCTCAAAATATAAGTTTTAAAAAATGTATTAACAATAATGTCGTAAGCATTTGTACATGAGATCAGTAACAAAAAAGTAACATATTGTATAAAAAAATATGTTTAACTTTAGTGTGTTGCTGTTCCAGCCACCAACCCTCAATTAATGTAATAGAAGTAATAATTTAATATGACCTACACTTAGGAACACGGGTTTGACAAATTGTTTGGGATATTATTATGCGGATAAAGGATCACTGTTTAGGATAAGATCATATATGTTTTAGTTATTTTTCATTTAGTCTTTTTAACCTAAGTGTCGTTTGATAGGAAAATAAATATGAAAAATAAATTGTCCTTGACATTCGCTCATAAATAATTTTCCGGGGTTTGGCTGTTTACTTACGGGACACTCCGTAATCTGTATATAGTACCGGGTGTCCAGCCTAAAGTTTTCCAATAGCTAACTTTTTAATTTTAAATCTGACAAACAACTTGTTATGGGGGACTTCCCTTTATTTTTTATTCTGCATTTTGGGGTGATTTCGAAATTTTTCTAATTGGCCGCCATTTTCCAGTATGGCGGACAACTTTGTTTTTTCTTATGGAACACCCTGTATTTTATGGTGTTTTCGGATACTACAGGTTATTTTAAGACATTTTTGTTTTTAGGTATTTTTTCATAAAACCAATGGTTAAGGAGATATGAACGGTTAAAGTTTATTTTCCGCCATAAGAAATGCCTTAAGTTTCATATCTCCGTAAGAACCGTTCATATCTCCTTAACCATTGGTTTTATGAAAAAATACCTAAGAACAAAAATGTCTTAAAATAACCTGTAGTATCCAAAAACACCATAAAATACAGGGTGTTCCATAAGAAAAAACAAAGTTGTCCGCCATATTGGGAAATGGCGGCCATTTAGAAAAATTTCTAAATCACCCCAAAATGCAGAATAAAAATAAAGGGAAGTCCCCCATAACAAGTTGTTTGTCGGATTTAAAATTAAAAAGTTAGCTATTGGAAAACTTTAGGCTGGACACCCGGTATGTATGTTCAGTATTTGTCTTAACAATCGTATTTTAATGTTCTGATGTTATGGATGTATATTTTTTCAAAATAAAGGATTAATACCTATGCTAAGTTGGATTTAACGTTCCTGTCAATATTTAGTTAGCACTTTTGTTTTGTTAAATTCATAAAAAATAGCTTTGAGATTAAGTATTGAATTTATTCAGGCTTTAATTTAAAACCGTGCTTATCGTACTTTTTAGCGAATTTCGCCTATAGGGAGGGAGCTATTACCATAGGTAGGATGGTCAGACCTAGACTCGGGACCTACAGTACTTGCTTTTTCATTTTGGTGTGCCCAGAGGCCAAAAACAACATTTGTTAAAATTTAACGCATATTTGTATCATTATATATAGGCCTACACACATATTATACAACTGTATATATCTTCTATACATATATCATATATACAAATCTAATGGTGTCTATATGCGTGTCTATTTAATGTAAAAACTACTGAGCTGACTGAGCTTAAACTTTACAAAAATATAACTACTATACCAAGGATGGTCATAAGACTTTTCACACTTTGATACTGGCTTTGTTGTTTGGCTTTAAACGTTCTGAACGTTCTGAAGTGAGGATTTCAAAAGTAAATATTGATTGGTCTCCATGGCTGCAATGAGAACATTCACAATGTTTCTATTTGCTTTGACATTTCAATATAAACAAGAGGAACTGCCAAATTGCAAATTTACGATTTCAGACAGCTCATCCAAAGAAATTAAATATAATATTTTAACCAGCTATGTAGTAGGTTTATTCAATCTAAAACTTTATCATAGATTATTAAATTCTAAAACTATGTCAATAATTACCAGTGTGGAAATAAAACAAGATTCTATAACCGTTGCTGTATCAACCCAGGCTCAGATTTTTTTTTTTAATGTTTTAAGTTATGAAAATAATGCTATTGATGATACATTTTCATGTAGGAACTATGCACATTACAAGAATCTATGTTTTGTGTGAGTTTGGTGTTTTTTTAAATTCGAACTGCTTAACATGTGTTGAATTAACTTGAGATAATGTGAACATATAGGTAAGCTAGACTTTTTTACATATAGGTAAATTTAGTTATTATGTTTTACTACAACTATACTTAAATTGAACAGAAGAGAATATCGTAAATAACTACGTTGTACGCCTTTAACTTCTGTGTTCTAAAATGTATGTTATATAAGTAACTATATTTAATTATAAACGGTAAAAATGCTCAATTTAATTTGTAAATTGAATAATATGTACTGGAGATATAAAGAACAAAGTTTTCTTTATAATTTAAAATAAATACTTTTTTTAATATTTTTAATATAATATATTATTTAAAATAAATACTTATTAGCATTACTACTCATACGAGCTTAATTAATAATTTACAACTCTTAATAGTTTAGATATCGTTTCTTTAATATTTAAAAAGACTATTATATTGATAAGGCAAAACAATATTTCTAATGTGTTGCTAATGATTTATGTGATTAAAATGTAAGGATGTTTTATTTCATTTGAGAAGATTGACCTAAAAAATTGTTCATTTTAATTTGACTAGGTAGCGTTCGCAGAGGCATCCACAAAATTGAGCGGAGACATCAAGGGTTCATATTATATTGTTTTTGTCATACTGCAGTAAAAACAGTCGTTTTTAATGCATGCATTGCGGGTCTTAAGTAGCATTTTTTTATCTTTAGGGAGTAAAAATCGTTTTTATCTTCTATGGAGTAAAAATCAGCTGTTGTCAACTCAGTTACATCTATATACTAATTTACAGTCTCGTCCCATAGCATTTTAACATTGCAGATACGTTAATCCATTCCCACATTCAACACTACTCACCTTTACTACTTCCTTCACCACCCCCTACGTCGTGGACCTGTTTCCCTCTCTTCCCATAGCATTTTAGGATTGCAGATTTTTTTATGTAACTGCCAAAGACAGTTCCCACACCCTGCACTGCTAGCCTTACTACTTCCTTTACCATTTCCTACGTCATAGACCTGTTTCCTACCCTTCTCATAGCGTTTAAGTATTACAGATACATTTATCGAACTGCCCAAACGGTTCCCCCACTCTGCACTGCCAGCCTTTAATTAATACTTCCTTCACCACTTCCTACGTCGTGGGGCTTGTTTCCTTCTCTTCTCATTTTAGGATTGAAGATACATTAATCTAACTGCCACAGACGGTTCTCACACTATGCTCATACTTTACTATTTCCTAAGTCACTTCCGTGGACCTGTTTTCATCACTTTCCATAGCATTTTAGTATTTTAGATACGTTAATCTAATTGCCACAAACATTCCCCACACTCCACACTGCTAGTCTTTACTACTTCTTTCACCATTTCCTATGTCGTGGGCATGCTTCCATCCCTTCTTATAGCATTTCAGCATTGCATATACAATTATCTAACTGCTACAAATAGTTTCCAGTTCCCACACTCCACACTGCTCACCTTACTACTTCCTTCACCTCTTCCTACGTCGCGGACCTGTTTACCTCTCTTCCCATAGCATTTTAAGATTGTAGATATCTAAATCTAATCGTCATAAACAGTTACCACACTCCGGACTGCTCATCCTTTACTACCTAGTTAATTCACCACTTCCTACGTCACGGACCTGTTTCCCTCTATTTCCATAGCATTTTAGGATTGCAGATACCTTAATCTAATCGTCATAAACAGTTTCCACACTCTGGACAGCTTGCCTTGACTATTTTCTTCACCACTTCCTACGTCGCGGACCTGTTTTCCTCCCTTCCAATAGCATTTTAGGATGGCAGATACCTTAATTTAATCGTCACAAACAGTTCCCACACTCCGGACTGCTTGCCTTTACTACTTCCTTTACCATTTCCTACGTCACGGACTTGTTTCCCTCCCTTCCCATAGCATCATAGGATTGCAAATACCTTAATCTAATGGTCATAAACAGATCCCATACCCCGAACAGCTCGCCTTTACTACTTCCTTCACCACTTCCTACGTCGCGGACCTGTTTCATTCCCTTCCAATAGCATTTTAAAATTGCAGATACCTTAATCTAATCGTCATAAACAGTTTCCATACTCCGGACAGCTCGCCCTGACTACTTCCTTCACCACTTTCTTCCTCGCGGACCTGTTTACCTCTCTTCCCATAGAATTTTAGGAATGCAGTTACCTTAATCTAATCGTCATAAACAGTTTCCACACTCCAGACTGCTCACCTTTACTACTTCCTTTACCACTTCCTACGTCACGGACCTTAAGCTAGTGTCGTCATTTGATTATATTTATGATCCATACCGTTTCTGTTATAATATCTGTGTAATAATGCTATCAGCTATTTCTTTATCTTTTGCATTCAAAAGTCAGCTGATCATATTTCTTTGTTTATGACTCAAATACTGCTTCCATAAGGATTACATTGAGACTTTGAGACCCAGTGGGGCGGATTCCTGAGAGACTTTTTTAACGTCATATAGATGTTGGCACTCACCGATATGGTCTTTATCACCATGCAAAATTTGAAAACGATTGATTCAGCCGTCTAGGAGGAGTTTGCGTATTGCGAAATGCACAAGAGTGGACGTATAAGAGCTTCGCTCGCTCCACTCAATTAATTAGTATTTTAGAAATTTAAGATTAAAATTTAAAATGTCAAAAAACGAATTAAAAAAGATATGTAAATAAGGGAGATAAAGGTAAATCATGTATGTAAAATTTTTATTCGAAAATTTCGTAAGTTTTTCACACAGCTTTAAAGTTTTAACACAGTTTATAGTTTTAAAATAACAGCTTGTTAAAAAATGACATCCGTTCATAGATTGAAGATTAAAGAATTATTTGAACGGCTGCCATTTTTTCTTGGTTAGGATTTGTGGTATTGTGTTTTACTAAATAAGACCTTTAATTTGATACCAAACTTGACATATATGCTGTTATTTTAGAATTTCGTCTTACTCCTCGTGGTCCAACCCCCTTAAGAGGTAAACATTTAATTGTAGCTTGAAAGATTAGACATTTATGGTTATTATTGATATAACAAATGTTATTACTTTATTTATAAAGGTAAAAAATATATTACTCCGTTCCGGGACATCAATCACACTGTATATTTATTTCTTACAAGTAAAGTCCCATTAAAAAGTCTGAATATGAATAACCGATAGGCAGTATGGGTTAAAAGGTAAATTTCGATAAACTAAAAGGTAGTAAACACTATGTTTATTATAGTAGCTAGATAAAAACATCGTTGGATAAAAATAGGTTCTGTTAATATTACATTTAATGATTTAATATAGTAGCTAGAGTGCAATCATTAAACAAATAGTTCTTTTCTTGGTCAAGTTTTGAAATCTTTTTTACTGTACTATTCTGACTTTACAATCTATAATTTAATAAGTAGCTTCCTCTCTAAAACTATATGATAAAAAAAGCTAAAACAATTCACTTCATACCAAGAAACACCTGGACTCTTCTGTAGTGTTAAAATAATTTATTAATTGTTACATTCGATATCCGTGCAAATAAAACCCATTATAATCTATATAACTATATTCTACCTACATATATAGGCCTGCGTAGCTTTGGAGAAAGCTTAAAAAATACCATGAGAGTTTAATTTTAAGAACTCATACACAACAAACTGAGTTTAACCGGAATTGTGATAGAGGCAATCTTAAGTGTGGCCACAGATATAAATTAGTCCAACACGGAAAGGACATGCTGGTGTTACGTAGGCTACAGTGTATACCTCGCCCTATGTCACTTGGCAGACGCTCAGAGAAAGTGGTGATACAATAGGTGCATCACACTAGCTTACAACACAGGCTACAAACAACCAGGCTACTCTACGGTGTCGCGGTAGAGATCTCTAGGCTTTACAAAGATATTCATAACGTCATCAAGTAGGAACAATTAATTGTTTCGTAATAAGACAGTTTCATATCTGTATATTCCACTAATATGTTAGCGTATAGGGAATAAGTTATTACTGTAGTTCTTACTGTAAGACCTAGACTCGTGACCTTAAGTTTTTTGTTTGATGCCTCGAGACAAAATACTATAAGTTCAAATTCAAATAATTATGTCCATTAGCACGATAGCTCATAGACAATTCGTCCAATTTTGATGAAATTTGTTATAAACGTGTAAACCCACGTTTATTTGAACGAGTTTATGAACCATGCTCATCGCTTGATGGGAATCGGGTTGATCAATTGGGAAATCAGGAACTGGTTTGGTAGTCGATGAGTAGACTACTCAACCACAAAATTAATCCCAAGGTATAAAAAATCATGTCACGCCCAAGTTAAGTTTAGTAAATAGTTTTTCAACTAATTCAACATCAAAGCACGGAAAGAAAGAACGTATAAAACACAGGTCAAAATGGCTTTTTCACCACACTACGATGTTTTAGCTGTTTTACAAACGTTAATTATTGGAGGCTGAAAGTTACGTATTGCTGTCCATGCCAGCTGTCATCGACATTTGGGGACCAAGCAGGTCTTTTGCGGCCCTAGGGCAGAAAATAAACTGTTCGATTATTTACTTAAAACATTAATGCATATTTAATAGAAAAGCTGTACCCAAATGCATTGCAATAGACTTGTTTTATTGTCGCCGTTGCTTAGCAAATGTTTATAATCAAGCTGTGTACCCGTTCTACGTACGGGTTGAATAAAATATACAGTACAAACAATACAATGAAGTGACCACAGCACTTCATACAAGTTTTTTTCAATGCAAACTGTTTCTTTTTCTTGATGTTATTACGTCAAGTATAAATTCAAGCATTTAATTTACAGTAATAATAAATAGAAAGAGTTATAACTAATACAATAGTAAGTACGGTGTATATAAAGAAATACTATATGAGAATAATGACAGCTAAACTATTAAACATAATGATAATAATATGACATTTTATACAACACAAATCAATAAAACATTTAAATGAGAAGTGGTCTAAATTAGAAGAACTGGTGGTGGTGGTGGTGGTGGTATTTAGAAGATCGTACTAAACAAGGTTTCTTCTTCTAAACATTCTTTCACCCAAGGTTTCTTTCGTTGACAAAGAGGATGTGTGTGGTTTATTTGAGCGACTTCTCATACACTACGTTTCCAGTATGGCCACTCGGAGCATCAATGAAGAGGCTTTTGCTGGATCTCACTCTGGAACACGCAACTTACAACTACCCGTGAGAAAATCATGCTGATCCGCTCAGTTCCACCTCGGCTGTAGACAACGTCTGGTCTTGTTATTATTAATCGTGTTGTCAAAGCAAACTGTGACGGAGAACTATAGCCGCTTGAACTCTAACGGGTAGTTGCTAGGAATTAATTGAGTTATTGGGATAAATAACAATTCCCCAGAACCACAACCAGTGAGAATCTCTGCTTCAATGATGCTCTTTCACTGGAGACTGCAAATACGAAGACGCGTTCCATTACACAATTTATTTGTCTGGATGTAAGTTTCTTAGCAGCATCACTGAGCTCCAACCTTCAGGGTGAGTTCATAGGCAGGCAAACCGGGTGCTGATACTAGTCAGTAACAAAGCTACACAGATTATCTCACACCATCTACAATCATCCTTCACTCATATTTGGGTTGAAATTCGCACCTAAGTGGCGTCCCCACCTTAATGATTGGTAATTGATAATTGATAATTGAGTCGAGAAACTATGCTGGGTAGTTCACAGCATCTTCTTCTCTCAGGACGGTGTTCACTGATTTATATGTACGTTCTTAACGTGGAAGAGACTAATTGTTTATCTGCTTTACTTGCTCGTTTTTAGGTGTTAGAATTGCATTATCACAGAGCAAGGCACTATCCATGCTAAGTTCTGTAGTTCATAAACTTCTGGAACGACACTGGCAATCAGTTTTTCTTGTTATGTGACAACACCAAGTGAAGGAGAGGCTTATCATATTTATATTTTTCCAATGTTCCGTCTCCAACCTTCATTAGAATCCCTGGGAATTCCTCAGCTCCCCGTTGATCAAGCCTATCTGGAAAGAATGGTTTTGTAAACTCTAATAAGTTTTTAGATAATCACCAGCCAGTACTAACAAATTGTGTAAAATCTAAAACATTATTTAGATGTGAACCTGTTTCATGTGAGGAAGTAGAGAAATTGGTAAACACCTTAAGTAACAAACCTTCAAGTGGGCACGACGAAATTCCCGTTAAAGTAATAAAATATACAAACCAAACAATTTTTACTCATTTAATTAACTCATCTTTCATATCCGGCCATTTTCCAAAATTATTAAAAGTTGCTAAGGTTGTGCCTATTTTCAAAAAGGGGGACCCTCAGTGCGTAGAAAACTATCGACCAATATCACTTCTGCCAGTCATTTCAAAATTATTTGAAAAGGCAATGAAAATTAGGCTAGTGTCTTTTTTGAGAAAATAACAACCTTTTGTTTAGTGGCCAACATGGTTTTCGCTCAGGCGGATCAACAATTACAGCAGCTTCTAGTTTTTTTTTTTTTTTTTATGTATAATAAATTAAATTGTTAGACCCGAAAGTGTTATAGGAATATCAATGGACCTTACGAAGGCTTTTGATAGGGTGTGTCATCACACTCTAATACTCAAACTAGAAGATATGGGAGTAAGAGGTCATATTTTGTCGTGGTTCAAATCATATTTATCGGATAGAAAGCAATACCTTGAAATAATTTCTAATAAAAATAATTGGCTGGTAAAAAACAGATCAGAAATAAAACCTAATTACTTTAATGTCCCTCAGGGTTCAATATTAGGCCCTGTTTTATTCCTTTGCTACATTGATAAGATTCCAAATGCACTGTCGTGTGTACTTTGTGTAAATATGTGTTTATATGCTGATGACATTAACTAAAAAATTACAGGAAAACCAGAATAACACATCGAAATATATACCTTTATAGAACTTGCAAATATTAAAAATTACTTACCATCTAATAATCTCAAAATAAACAAAAGTAAAACTAATTTTATATAATTTTCAACTAAGCAATGTGGAAACAAAATATAACCGTTGATTATTTTGGATTTTGAGGAAATCAAACAAGTTGAAAAAATATATTTTTAGGTTTAAAAATTGATAAACACCTATCCTGGCAGGACCACGTCGGTCATGTTTGCTCAAAGATAAATTCAGGGAAATTTTCATTGAAAAAGATACCTTATCTATGTAATATCAGTACTTTTAAAACAATATTATTCCATTCATTTCATGTGGCTGTCCATAGCCACATTTCATACGGTATATCTTTAAATAGAACTATAACAAAGAAAAATCTCACTCGAATCTTAAAATTACAGCAAAGGGCATTTAGAACAATGATGGGACTAAAAAATGATGAATGTGTTAAAATCCATTTAAAAATTTTAAAATAATAACTGTCTTTGCCCAATATATTTTTGAAACTGCTCTCATTGCGAGAGAAAGTATACCAGATAACGCACAATTATGCTACAATACAAGAGGAAAAGCCCTAAGAGAAAATAGTCGCAACCATCTTTTATTTTCAAATAAAAAGCTCACCTGTGCCGGAACAAGGTTTTTACGTTTTCTTCCAAATAATTTAAAAACCATTGGCAACATCAAATTTAAAACAAATTTAAAAAAAAATATCTTATAGAAATCGCTACTATAGAAAAATTACTCCATTAAAGAGGTGTTTCCTCAATTAACCTGATTTTATTGGTTGTTTCTTAGTATTGTATAAATTGTAATTTTAGCTTATAACTGCATTTACTAGGTTAGGAATTTGACACTCTATTCAATGTACAATGTACAATTATTGAATAAAAATATTGAAATGAAAAAGTATTGAAATTACAATACCAACAAAATGTTTCACGTTTCTCTTAAAACATAAGTCAGGCCTCTTTTCTTATAATGTACATTCAATTTAGGCGTTAAATAACAATTTAAATAATAAATAACAATATTTTTATTGTTTTTTGTTTTGTTGGCCCTGTATGACAAATAAATCAAAACTCGCACTACTTATAATTAATTTAACATTAACATAACCCCAATTTTGAAATACAATATCAGTTTCATCAATGTTTGTATATAACAAACCGCAAACACCCGAAACTCTATTTCATTACATTACGTAACACGTGACCCGTTCTATAGTCAATGGCATTATTTGCATTTTATTTAGCTTTAAATAGCTTTGTGCTTATTCTCTTCAAATTGTCAAATACTATACGAATTGTATATTTTCTGTTAGAAATAATCCTGTCTTTACTGAGAATAGCAACTTCTTTAAGGACGTTAATCCATTATGGTGGGATAAAATGTAAAATTGTATATATTATAATTTTAAAACATGTTGGGGTTTTGAGTGTTCGTTATTTTATTACCAATTGACGTAGATATGTTTCAAGTAATAAAAAGCCTTCTTTTTTGTCCAAGGACGCTAGGCACGAGCCCGGAATTGTTTTTCATATTACTTCAGGCTAGACCAGGGGTTGCGGTATTATCACATAGATAAAATCTATTGGTGATTTGGCGGGATTTGAACCGAAGTCCCGCGCTCTAACCACTACACCAGCTCGCTCCCCAGAAAAACCTTCTTATGCATGTAGAGAGTACATCGTAATAGTTTCATCATAATCTATTTTTTCGTTTTCCTGGAGAAGAGAGCGTAAAATGCCATCTTGAGTGTTACAGACAGACATAAATACAGACAGACAGACATACAGTATTTAAGATAACACGCGTTTCGGCTTCCCTTCCGTGTGAAATGTAAAATTAGCATTAACATTTATGATTCCACGCAATGTACAGACAAAACTCTAATTTTATTTATTTAGAAGATATAGTTCTTTTTTTATCTATACTTTTTAAGCTTTTATTATTTTTTTAGCATTTTAATTTATACTTTTACAGCACAAACTTTTTAATTTTTACTGATTCCTCTAAACATTACTTCACATAACCTTAAAGGTGTAGTTGTTAAGGCAAGACGTCTGCCTGTCGCAGTCCAAAATCATTAAAAAAAACTCAGGATAAGAGCCTAGGATGACACGGCAACGGTTATAGAATTTTCTTCATTTCCTATACAGGGTGATTGATATAAGTGTGCCAGCTGTTTTATTCGAAAACTATAAGAGATATCAAAATATGTTAAATGTATTTTTAAAATATGTTAAAAATATGAGTTTTCTTATGGAACACCCTGTATTTTATAATGTATTCCGGTAGAAAATGTAATTTTAAGACAATTTTACTCTTGTGTTTTGTTTTCATAAACATAACCGTTTCGAAGATAATAATGGTTACAGTTTTGAAATTTTGGCATGAGAAAGAGTTTTGATAAAGGCCTGAGCAAGCATGCCAGCTGTTTTATTCGAAACCTATTTTTGAAATTTCACAACTTTAACCATTATTATCTTTGAAACGGTTAGGATTAAGAAAAATAAAACACAAGAGTGAAATTGTCTTAAAAATACATTTTCTACCGGAACACATCATAAAATACAGGGTGTTCCTTAAGAAAAATCAAAGTTGGCGGCAATATTGGAAAAATGGAGGCTGAAAGATTTTTTTCGACTGGACTAAAGTTTTAATTTTTTTTTTCGATATCTCTTATAGTTTTCGAATAAAACAGCTGGCACACTTATATCAATCACCCGGTATTGAATTATTTGTTTTGTCAATGAATTATTCCCTTTGAATTGACTTATTATTACAGTGCTTATATATTTGAATCATCTATTATGTGGAATTGTGAAATTTAATGCATTTTACGATTCTGCTTGTTTACATTTTGTTGAAATTGTCAAGTTTGCTTGTTGTTTCCATGGAAACTAATCAATATTTACTTTTAAAAGCCTCACCTCAGAACTTTAAAAAGCCCACAAGTCAGAGCCCTAAGTCAGTATAGAAACGGGAATAGCTCTAAACTGATCCTAGGTACTGTAGCTGTATATTTGTGAAATTTAAGTACAATCGGTTTAGTAGTTTTTACGTTTACAGTACCTTGTACAAACAGACATACGGACAGACACACAGACACCACATTTTCTTTATAATATTATAGATTACACTCTTTTGAATTTCACTACAAAATGCACTTTTTTACCCTTCTTGTAATAGCAAACAATACTCGTTAAACCTAAAGCTATATTAAAATGGAATACATTTGACAAGTTTGGGGAATTCATTTTTTTACAAATCCAACAAGGAAATGGGAGTTCCCTTAGTCTGCAGTGTTGCTGCAGCGGATCATTATTAAAACGGAGTTGATAATACTTAAAATTTGTCATATGTGCAAAGGTATACTAGGTTGCATAATGTACCTGATCGTACATAGTTATCACCACTGAGAAAGTTAACAATATTTTGCTTATGTTTTAGAGCCACTAAAGTTTAAGTCATTTGGTCACTTTTTATATGCAATAACTATACTGTATCATTTTATTTATGATAGTACTGATTAAAAAATAACCTTTGTTTTAGGCTGGGTAGTTTTTTAAATTTATTACTGAAAAATAAAAACTTTAAATAATGACCTTACAGTAGTAGAAGTAGAGTTGTTGGGGAGGTTTCTAGCTCATTTCAGGTAAATGCGAGTTGTGGCTCGACTACTTGGCCCTCACATCAGTTTGGCCAGTGAGGAGTGAGTGAGGAAGGAGCTAATGGACAAACTTTTGACAGCTCGTGGTCGACTCAACTTTTGTGTTTCCCTTGTTCACGCGCCAGCTTCCACTCAATTTGATTGAACTCATATTAATATTTCCCGTCTTTTCCAAAAGAATACTTGTAGCACAGAAATATGTTAGGAATCGGTAGTAATAGTGAAAACCTAAAAATAAACATCGAAACTATTTTTCAAACAATTAGAGCTAATGGTATCAACAACTTCTAGAGTTAACATTATTTACTAAATTATATAATATCGATAAAATAATACAAGGTGAGACTAATCAGCAGGTTTCATTAGACCAGAAATAGTCGATCATTCTATCAGAAACTTAAAATTATTGTTGTAGCCAATTATACTTATCTTTTAAGATAGTGTGGATATACGAGAATAATAAATATCATACCGCACAAATTATCTGTAGCTTTCTGTTATAGATTTTATATATCAATTTCTGTTTCAGATGATTGTGTTGATGTTGGTTTTTATTGCGATCAACGGCGTGGTTGGAAAATCTGGTGATGCAGGACCTAGACAGATAGCCGGATATCCGGTAGACACAGGCTACAGACAGCAGGGTCGTGGAGCCACACCTGTCACTGAGGAAACGTCAGACGAACAACAATATCAACAGCAACAGCAACAAGCAGCTGTACAGCAGCAGCAGGTGTACGCCCAACTGTTGGCCCAGAAACAGCAGTATTTGGGAAATGTTCAGCAGCAACGGGTGCAGTTCCCTCAACAACAGCAACAGCTACAAACCTACCAGCAGCAACAACAATACCAGCAGCACCAACCGTACCAGGAGCAACAACAATACCAGCAGCAAGAACCGTACCAGCAGCAACCACAATACCAGCAGAAACAACAGTACCAGCAGCAAACACAATACCAGCAGGAACAACAGTACCAGCAGCAACCACAATACCAGCAGGAACAACAGTACCAGCAACAACCACAATACCAGCAGCAACAGCAGCCTGGATCACAAAGGCTACGTCAGCCCGAGAGCCTTGCCTCCTCAGCGGCTCTACTAGGAGTAAAGTTCTCTGCAGCCCCCGCCGTGGCTCGTACTGTCTACCGCACTAACACGGGAGTTAACTTTTCGTACCGATAAATTTGTTTATGAAAATATATGTTGACTTTGTTAATCAAGTTGTTTTTTTTTTTAAAGTTCCATTCCTTAAATATTATATCGTTGGAGTGAATTAATACTTCATAATTGAAACAAAGAACCTAATGATTTATTGATTTATTTGTTTACACTTGATACTTCAATATACAATCGACTGCATCATGGGTGACCGATTGTAATCTCTCTTTGGAGACAATTCGATAGTATGAACTTGTTGGTGCGATGAATTGAATATTGATTTGTCGCATCAGCAATGACAGGAATATTGATCGCTTCTGTATTTTTTTTATTAATTCAACTATGTAATCATATTGAATTAGGGAAGTACTGTAATTTTAGCAATCAAAAGTAAAACTACTTCAAACGATAATGATTTGATCTACCTATTGTATTCTACCTATGTTATATCAATATATACAGGATGTTCATTTGAAAACTTTCCATATCTGTTGTGTGCAAAGGTAAGGCTTTTAACACTTGTTTGTTCTCATTTCCCCCTAATTTGGACATGCCAAATTCAATAAAATTATTTTCAAATTTTTAAAAATGCCCCAAAAGGGCCCAATTTGGGGGGTAGGGGTGCTTTTTGAGAAATTTTCAAATGTAAACATGGGTTGTGTGATACATAAATTTAAAGGTCTAATCACCCCGATCATTTTGGTGCAAAAAAAGTTTAATTATCTTTAACCGTATTTACAGGGTGGGTCAAAACGTTTTAAAAAATGACTTTGAAGTTAAGTACCGTATTACCCTAACTACTGAACGGAACAGCGCCAAATTTCTTTCCAAGCTTATTCTTGAGCTACTCTTTAAGATAACTTGTAGTAAGGGCATTTTCCAAGTTATTTTCTATTTTTTTAAAAATCTCAAATTTTAAGAATAAAAGAAAGCTGAAAACTCAAAATTCTTAAATAGCAAGGTATAACAAATTTCATACCACGTGAAAGGTCCTTTTTTAACAAACATTTTACGTATTTAAGTTTTCTTTCTATCTCTTACCGTTTAAAAATTGCAGTGGAAAAACATAATTTTCCATGGTAAAATTATAACTAGTTTTCTAATAAAACACATTGCACTTTGTTCAACGATGTAGTAGGATTCATAACAAATTGATCGACTACTTTTACGTGTGTCAGAATTCATCTTGGACCCTTCATCCTGTTCTTTTCTCATTGGTAACTGATCCAGTTTCAGAAAACTTCCTAACTAAATCATTTACAGCCATATGACTCAAGGTTATACCTGGATATCTATTGTTAAACACTTTGCAGTTATCCTGGAACACTTTTGTTATGACCAATAAGTAAAATAAAGTATATTTTTTTAAGTTTACACCATATTTGATTAGGTACTACAGGAAATGGTACTTTTGAAATTAGTACTACCATTGACTAGTCAATGGTACTACAGAAAGCGGCCCACGCTTGGGTTTTTCTCATCAGCTATAAAACTTGTTTCTCACAAAGTAAAACGTAATGACTTGTTTGCCTATCTGCCTAAAAATAATTATGAATTGTTTCCTTCAGTTATTGCACCATTTAATGTGTCTAGAGAGAGGAGCGAGATGGTGTAGTGGTTAGGGCGCGGGACTTCAGTCCCTGAGGTCCCGGGTTCGATCCCCGCCAAGTCACCAATGGATTTTATCTAAGTGATAATGCCGCAACCCCTAGGTCTAGCCTGAAGTAATGTGAAAAACAATCCCAGGCTCGTGCCTAAGTAGATATAATATAGCAATATGACCCCACTTTCGGCGTTTTTTGGCCAATTTTTAGAGGATATGGAGACGTTTATAGGGGCACTGGAGACGTTTTAGAGGCTATATGTTGGCATTTTTGCACTTTTTCTACGAGAAAAATTGAGGATCATTTTTTAGCCACTAATTTCAAAAATCCTGATCTTTGCCCACAAATCCCTATATAGTTGTAAAACCTTATTTCCTACTTATTCCCTATATATATATTTGAAATCAAGCTTTAAAAGCTATTTTATTTATTTATTGACCCACATAAGTGTAAATTTAGAGTAGATATAATACCAGAATATGACCTCACTTTCGGCGTTTTTTGGCCCAGAACTTTTAAAATTTTTGGCGAAAAAAATGTCCGAAGCCCCAGGAGCTTTTTTTGCCCACTTTTCTTAAAGACCCAGCTCTCGACCTATACACCCCTATATAAATTTTCTACTTTTTTATTACTGAAAAACACGTCTGGAAATGGTGAGCTTTTTTTGACCACTTTTTTAAAAATCCAGCTCTCGGCCTATACAAGCCTATATAAATGTTCAAACTCCATTACTATTTCAAATCCACATCCATTCTCATGTATATTCTCAAAATCGATCGAGGTTTGTACGCGAACTCAACTCATGGCGTGTGCGCGCTCCTGGCTTATGGTTAGGCTTCTCGCTCCCGACTCATGGCGTGCTCCCTTGGACATCCTTAGTGGAAATCCATGAATTCTGGCTACTTGGGAACCCAAGCCATTTGACATATAATAAATCACCTTTTCTCCTAATAACCTTTTCTATCAAATACATGTCTTTATATTTAGTCTTTAACAATTCCTCTGTATAGAAGCCTCCCCTGATTATATTACCATTTTCATCTTTCAAAATATAAGTCACAGGCTTTGTATTCTTAACTTCTGCTATTGTAAATAGCTCCCCTGTCCAATTCGGGGTATATCCTTTACTAAAAACATGTTTATACTTGGAAATTCTCACACTATCACCTACCTTATATCTTGGCTTTTTAACTTGCACTACTTTAGAAGTCAACCTCTCATGCACATATTTACTATTCTTAATATTCACTTGGTTAGGCTTCATTCCTATAGATCTATGCACCTTATTATTATATTTTCGAATTAACTTTGGAAGTAAATCCAACCATTTATAACTCCCCTGAGCACTAAATTCCCTATATAACCAATTCTTTAAAGTTCTCTGAAACCTCTCCACAATTGCAGCCTTAGTTGTAGAAAATGTGTGATAGTGATTAATATTTAATTGTTTCATTAGTTTGCTAAAATATTGATTAAAAAATTCTTTTCCATTGTCAGATTGAATGTTTTTAACCCCCTTTGGTAGAATGGTTTTAATGGCTTCTGTAACCACTAACCCTGTCTTATTCTTTAGTGGAGCAGCATAAGCTTTTTTAGAAAATGTATCTATTAAAGTTAAAATATATTTATTGCCAGAATTTTCTCTAGCATAGTTTTGCATATCAATTAAATCTATTTGTACGGTTTCGTTTATACCCAATACTTTAAAAGACCTTCTAATGAAATTCTTTCTTGCAGGCTTATGAAGTTCGTATGCAATTTCATTCATTTTTTATAACATCATCCTTTCCTTGTACTGTAAATATATTACCATTAGCCCCAATCAATAGATTATCTTCCATTCTTTTAAATACATAGTTTTCTGGTATATATGGTCTATTATCTATATACTTAAATCCACTCAAAGATGTGGGGTCGGCAACTAATAAATCAGGATTGTATTCCATCAAATTAAATTTTCTTCCTCCATATACAAATTTTGATCCATCATAATACATAGCTTGTGACATTAAACAAATATCATCTAAATATTCCCCCATTGGCAGATTTCTTATATATTGTTTTTTGGCATCCCAACATTTTTCTTTTTTATCAAAAGTTATAGTCTGTTCTTTTGTAACACAGTCAGTGTCATCAATGGCAGGTTTAACACGTACTAACCTTTTATTATTAAAATCCCAATAGCCTGCTTCCATTTTTGGAACTTGTGAAACATTCACAGCATCCTTACTATCTGTACCTTCTATCAAATTGCTAAGTTTCTGTTTCTTAGCATTCCAAACACCATTCTCTGATTCTAAAAATTCATAATTATTATCGTCTTGTACAAATTTACCATCTTCTTTTCGTATTAAAGTCTGTTGTAAAGTGGGCACATCATTTAAACTTTCACCCTTTTCTACATTAGTAATTTTCCGTTTCTTAGCATTCCAAACACCATTCTCTGATTCTAAAAATTCATAATTTTTATTGTCTTGTACAAATGTACCACCATCTGTTCGTATTAAAGTCTGTTGTAAAGTGGGCACATCATCTAAACTTTCACCCTTTTCCACATTAGTAATTTTCTGTTTTTTAGCATTCCAATTTTTATTCTTAGATTCTAAAAACTCATATTTAGTTTTACCTTGTAAAAAGACATCACCTTTTCTAGTTAATGTCTGTCCCAAAGTTGATACATCATCTACAAACTCTCCATCTTTAACATTACCAATTTTACGGTTTAAACAATTCCAACTATCGTCTTGTAAATTTAAAGTAGGTTCACTACTAGCCCTGGGTTCTGCAGGCTTATTATATGGATTATATAAACGATAAAATTTATCTATAAACATATTTTTATTTAATAAATAATTCCACTTTCTCTCAATTCTTCAATAATGGAATCTATTTCATTATCCACTCCTGAGTTACCAGCTTGGCGACTTAGCCAAAGAAGTCTTAACCTATCTACAAGCTCATTAGGATCATCCCAATAAATATAGTCTATTTTATTACCAGTCACTTGTCTCAAACCTTCACCAACAGATTTAAATAGAGGTTTTATTATATTAAGATATTTAGTATGTCTATTACTTGAAATTGGTGCACCGTCTTTGTAACTCTTTAAATGCCCATTTGTAGCTTCCAAAATTTCTTTATAATTTTGCAAATCAGCCGGAGTATAATCCTCAGGTTCTTTTAAAGTTAACAACTGCCACAAGCCTTTTGTCCCCTTGTAGGTTTTATTTGCAACTGTAACATCATCATTGGCAATATCAACTTCCTTATTTCCAATAAAAAATTTATTTGCTTCTCGTCTAATACCATATGTAGTGTCTGTCATACTACTTTTACTGAGGTAATTTCCTAAATAGTCTGATGCTAAAAGACCAAAATCTAATTTCTGTGGAGTGGATTGCTGTAATGGTTGTAATGGTTGTAATCTTGGTATCATTGATATTCTAGATGGAGTCATTGGGAGTATCTCCATTTGAGGCCTCTCTGTTTTGCCAATAGATGTGATTTTTTTTAATTCTTGTAATGGCTCTATTAAAGGTTGGAATGTTTGGAACCTCTCTTCAGCCTCTAGAAACTTGCCACGTTTTAAAGCTCTATATTTCTCTCGTATTTGATTTGCAGAGTCAACCAATTCTTGTTGAATGTTTTTCATCTTTTATTTACATTTTATTTATCTCATTTGACAAAGGATTGTACTCAAACACTTTATCATGTATTATCAAACAATATGCAGATGTATTTGCTGGTACATTTTCTGCAGTTTCAATCTCTAATTTAATATCAACAATTCCTTCCTTCACTGTTTCGTTCTGTCTAGAACAGTCTATTACAATTAGTGGATATTTCTTCATAAACTCAGCCCTACTAATCATAGGATCTGGGATAGTATTATAGTAAGTCTCTCTAAACCTCATAAACATCTCATAAGCTTTAGAGACATCTCCATTTTCAAAGTCGAGATTTAAATCACTATAAGGATAATATTCAGAGTTTAGAAATACTTTGAGATTTTTTAACTTACAGTGATC